>NC_083317.1:113352242-113952242 GCF_963455315.2 Globicephala melas | reverse complement strand
CGCACTGAAATGGAAACTGTGATTAAAAATCTTCCAACAAACAAAAGCCCAGGACCAGATGGCTTCACAGGCGAAGTCTATCAAACATTTAGAGAAGAGCTAACACCCATCCTTCTCAAACTCTTCCAAAATATAGCAGAGGGAGGAACACTCCCAAACTCCTTCTACGAGGCCACCATCACCCTGATACCAAAACCAGACAAAGATGTCACAAAGAAAGAAAACTACAGGCCAATATCACTGATGAGCATAGATGCAAAAATCCTCAACAAAATACTAGCAAACAGAATCCAATGGCACATTAAACGGATCATACACCATGATCAAGTGGGGTTTATTCCAGAAATGCAAGGATTCTTCAATATACGCAAATCAATCAACGTGATACACCATATTAACAAATTGAAGGAGAAAAACCATATGATCATCTCAATAGATGCAGAGAAAGCTTTCGACAAAATTCAACACCCATTTGTGATAAAAGCTCTGTAGAAAGTAGACATAGAGGGAACTTTCCTCAACATAATAAAGGCCATATATGACAAACCCACAGCCAACATTGTCCTCAATGATGAAAAACTGAAAGCATTTCCCCTAAGATCAGGAACAAGACAAGGTTGCCCACTGTCTCCACTCTTATTCAACATAGTTTTGGAAGTTTTAGCCACAGTAATCATGCTCTATGGCACTAAGTTGGAGTTGTACTAAATGTGTTCAAAAGTCTACTATGTTAGCATCTACGTTATGTGATTTTTGATTTGCTGTGTTCTAGGAGTGGGGATGAATTTATCCACTCCAAATAATGCTGTTAGTCACTGACATCATCTATGACACGGTTAGCTGTGACTAAGGGTACATTCCAGAGTCATAAAACATAGTCATTTAAAATTTTCTCCTTTATGCTTCAGAAGATTGTTTATTCTCTAGAAGTTTAGGTTTCTGGAGATACTTTGGAAAATATTTGAAACTTGAAAACTAGCATACAAATGTAAATTATTATTATTTTATCTTACTTGGTAACGGAAGGGTTTTCCTATAGTAATATGATCTATTTTTCCATTACTTTGCTGGTGTACTGGTGTTACACACACTCAGAGTTCAGGTACTATGAAGACCTGTCATTTCTTCCAGGTCTATTGCCAGATACCCAAGGAAAAAAGTTTTCAGCTAATCCCAAAAGATGTTTAAGAATGAAGTGAAATCCTTTCTTTAATCCTTGAGCCTTTTGAAAAATTGCTGTAAAAATATCATCATTTCCTATTTTACTTGTTTCATTTTTTGTCCTTGTCCTGTTTAATCTTGCATTATAAATTTTAACTGTGTCTACAATGATGTAACTTCAAATGCCAAAGAAATATGCATATGAGGATAGTCATCTTCATTTTAATAATAAGGTATAAAAATAAAGTAATAAAATTTTCATCCTGGGGGGAAAAAAAAGAAACTATACAGTAACCAATTGCTTTAAGTAATAGTGACCTAAGATCCCATGCAGACCAGGGACAAATGCTAGACTCTCAGAAGTCCTAGTGGTCATCTGGCATCAGAACAGTCTAAGTCTATGAGACAGCTGCAGTGGACATGAGTTTCAGGTTTAATCAGTATCATTTATGTTGGGTTTGACTGACCCATCATGAGACCAATTTTGGTCATGTGTTAAGTACAACTTGGAATACAAAAAACCACTTCTGTTTACTGAATCAAAAACAAAAGAAAATACAGCACTCTCTCCCCACCCCCGCCTCAACACCCCTCAAAAGGAAAGCAAAGATGAAATATATATAGAAAGGAAATATAGCATTGAAGAAAAAGATAAATAACTAGGGCTAAGAAAGGACAGTAACTAGAGGTTCTCAGTATCTATTTGGCTAGAAACAAAGGGCAGTCTCTTCAGGATGATGGTAGAAGACTCAGCTCCAGCGATTTCACCTTTTTGTCACTCAAGCTTCAAGATTAGGGCACATGGAATCCCATCATTCATGGTTGGATAATGGGTACCTCTTGCTCAGGGAAGAGGGCATCTTGTTTTATAGTCTCACCGAAAGAACCTTCAGTAATGGAAAGATGGCTCCACAGAAGCTGAGATCACATTACAGAAAAGGAATAGATGCTGGGCAGGAAATTATGACAGATAACTACCATACTCAGTGCATTTGCTACTTTGTTGTGCTCCAGAGAGCACGTCCACTGAACCTAATATAACATCATGCAGCAGAGTATTATCACATTCAATTTGGCTATGTGTATCTGAAAACGCAAAACAGTGGCTTAAGGAAGATCGAAGTTTATTTCCTTCTCGCATAAAAAAGATAGATGTCCAGGGCTGTTTTGCAGTTAGGTGGCCTCCCTCTTCAAAATCACCTTTGAGATGGCTTCTGGAAGTTCATCCTTCAAATCTGATTTTTCAAGCAGTAGGAAAGGGGAAGGGAGAAGGCACAAAAACATACTTCCCAGCTGAGTCAGCTCCCAATAAAATAGTCTCTCCAGAATTTTCCCCAGACACTTTAAATTACATCCCATTATCCAGAATTTTGTCAGCTAACCATAAAGGTGGTTGGCTGGAAATGTAGTCCATTACATGAATGCATTGTAGATATAACTGGGGCTCGAAACTAAGGAAGGAGAGAATCAAAACTGTCTCTACCTAGAAATGACTTCTCTAACCTGCATAGTGCAGGATTAATTCAGGGCAGCTATAACAATCTGAGGGTTTTAAACAATTCAATTTTTAGCAATCAGTGGAGTCATTATGTCTAAGGTTTTAAGGTTCTCTTTTTCCTTCTTGCCAATCATTTGCATTTTTTTTCTTAATTGGCAGCTATCTTCAATCAAGTACAATTGCCACAAAGTTACACTTTACACTAAACACTCCACTGATTAGAGTTATCTTCTAATGATTAATGAACCAGTTTGAAATTCACGCTGTGCTTATTTAGAATATGATAGCATCATTTAGTAATGAACTTTCAAGAGATTATTTATTTCTCGTTGCCAAATTTCTAATCAAGTGCTCATATGCATAATGAATCCTGCAAGAGGAATTTGTTTTTTTGCCTTGTTTACAAGAAGAGTCATCTTTATGGCAAACCATGAGCACGTTGAGATGGATCGCCTAGTCAAATCTGAACATGAATAAAAATATCTCAAGGGTCCATAAAACACAATGGTCGGTCTTTAAAATTCTAATAAAATCATATGAAATCAGATATGTAAGAGATACTGAGATTCACTTGACCAACTTAGAATCCAATTCTGTGAATATAACCACCAGGAGGTGATTCTCTAGCATCTTGAGGACACCCTCCAGAAACTGGAAACTAATCACCTCTTGTGTCAGTTCCCTCCAGCTGTCACTAAGAACACTCTTCTCGTGAGCAAAGCCACATTTACCTTCCCCGTCATCATCTTTTTGTTCTCTCCATCTACCATGTTTGTGTGATAGGTATTTACCTTAGACAAAGTAAGCTGCCATCAGTATCGACAGCCATATTAGAACAAAGTTTAATTTCAGAGCAGTATGGCAAAAGTGTTGAAAAGCTCACTAAAGAACTACCTAAGTCAGGGAAACGGATAAAGGATGATGCGTCAGGGAGGGGCAGGAAGAAAATTTTGATGGACAAAATTTGAGCAGAGATCTGAGGGAAGTGAGGGGACATGCAGATATCTAACTCTCTGCTCAGAATCCAAGGCAGAAAAAACAGGAAGGGAAAGGGCCATTGGGGGAGGGTATGTGTTTGGTGGTTGTGTTCAGGGACTAACAAGACTAGTGTAGCCAGAACAGAGTGAGGGAGGGGAAATGGTGGGTGGTTAAGATGGATAGTGAGTGGGACTGCGAGGGTGATATGGAGTCTTTGAAAGGTTTTAAGAAAAGGAGTGACATGATCTTAGTTTTAAAAGCATCGCTGTCTGATGTGTGGAGAACATACTGTCAGGTAAGGGGGAAGCAGAGACCACACAGGAGGCTGCTTCCATAGCCAAGTGGAGATATTGGATTATGCTAAGATAATAATAGCATGTAAGTGGTCTGATTCCAGTTATGGTTTTTTTTTTTTTTTCAGCCGCACCGCGTGATGTGCGGGATCTTAGTTCCCCAACCGAGGATCGAGCCCGTGCCCCCTGCAGTGGACCTGCAGAGTCTTAACCACTGGACCACCAGGGAAGTCCCTCTAGTTATGTTTTGTCGGAAGAGCCTACATGATGTCCTAATGGATTCCATGTGCCAAAAGGAGCAAAATGTAATGAATTAGATTATTTTATCTTGAACACTTGGAAGAATGACTGTGCCACTTACACAAGTGGGGAATCTTGGGGGAGGAGCACACTTATGCAGGGGAAAATCAAATGCTTGATTTTTATTTTAATGTGCCATTTAGGCATTCAAAGGAGAATATTGAGTAGGCAGGTGGATATATGAGTTGGAATTCAGCTGAATGCATTAGCCCAAAGTCTTAGAAGTGGTTTGATGTGTAGGGTATCATCTACATTGTTTCTTCCTTAGTGCTTTGAGAGGGTTGGGGTTGATCATGACAAATATTCTATTAAGGTATAAATTTTAATACTAATGATATCATGGTCATGATGCCAATGGTATACTGGAAGAATTTTTTTTTAGTTTGAAAAAATAGTGTAATGTACCCATTGCCTTTAGGAGGAAGGGGCACTCATTTCCACTGCTGCTGAGAGCGTTGGGTGATTAGAGTTCATAGTTGCATTATACTTGGGGAATTGCCCTTCCTTTGAAGGACATCCCTTGCACATCCCTTCCCCTATGTGTGTTACATCCAATGACATGTCAGTGTAGGAAAGATAATAAGGCCTAGAACCTTGACCTCAATTTGAGAACACGCTTGCACAAATGTATCACAGTTCAACCTCTCCTTTTGCTCAATTCTCTTCCCTTACTCTTCAGAAGTATTCCCAGAAGCAGTCCCGAACCTCGGACACCCAAATCTCCATCTCAGAATCTATTTTTCAGGGAGCACAACTTAAGCCACAAATGTCTCACAAAAGTGAATATTCATAAATAAAGTGTTTTAAGTTAAAAAAAGGTAATAGAACTACTATGGTACAATTGAATTTGATATTATTTACATTATTTATTAAAACTATCCAAAAATACTGGTGAAAAAAGAGCGTTCAACTAAACTATATCTTATTTAGAAATATTTCAATGAATATAGATTCATCCAGGCAGAATCAGAGCTCTAATGGCAAATTTGAATTTCATTTGCAGTGTATTCATTTTGAAGTTCAGTTTTAAGCTATAGACCAATACACATAAAGGATATTTTATCACCAATTATATTTAACAAACACAGAAAGAAATTTTGAACCAAATAACACTTCAATTACAAAAATACCTCAGAACAACATGGTATGTTCATTATTTTTATAATTCAAATAGTCCACAAAAGACACCAGGATCAAACTCTCAAAGCTTTTGTGCAGACTCTCGTCTGTCAATCAAATGTTCCGTTTCTGAACATGTTGCTTTTTGTTACTTCAAAAAGTTGACATTCCTATGATTAAGATTATCCCCCCATTTAAAAATCTCTCCCCCCTAACTTCCTGTGTTTTTCACTATTACTTTTTAAAAAACACTAATAAATGGTCTTTTGTTGGATTTATTTTGTTTACTTGACTGCTTATAAACACAAATAAGCTTTAAGAACTAGACAGAATTATTTCTTTTTAAAAAATTTTAAGCAGCAAAGCCAGTTTATTTAAACTTGAGTGAATTTCATTAACTTTTATTATATATTTACTAATATTGATTTAAAATTTTTTTGAAATACACCAAGAAAAACATGACCCAAAAAAATAAGAGATACACTAAAAGGCGCAGTACTTAATTGCTTTTCATGAACAGTTCCTCTGAATACAGAAACATCTATTTAACAGCTGCCTGGAAATTGCTGACCCTTATCTATTCCGTTCCTTGACATTTTCAATCTTCAAATTCTCTCTTTTTGTTGATAAAGTAAAATTGTCTTAAAAGAGAGCATGGGCAATGTTATTTAGATGATTTTAAAGTGAAACAGAAATTTCATATGTTTCATAAAGAAAATGAAAGATTGTTTTTCTAGTCTTAGTGACTGAAGTGATTTTTAGTATTTTGGAGATAAATGTCAAGTCGGAACTGTCTGGCTAAAAGTCCATTGTAGAATTTTTTTTCCCTTGTAACAAATTTGAACAAGGAGATTATAATATGTATTAAAAACTGTTTAATGGATTTATAATACATCTTTTAACTGTTTTTACAAGTGATTACTTATGGCACAAGCTAGATTTTTTTGTTTGTTTTCTTGACTCAAATTGTAAAATAGGAAACCTTTATCATTTTCTTTTTAAAAAATATTTATTTTTCTTTCTTTCTTTCTTTGGTTGTGCTGGGTCTTAGTTGCAGCTCACCGGATCCTTAGTTGTGGCATGCAAACTCTTAGTTGTGGCATGCATGTGGGATCTAGTTCCGTGACCAGGGATCGAACCCAGGCCCCATGCATTGGGAGCTCAGAGTCTCAACCACTGCACCACCAGGGAAGTCACTATCAGTTTCTTTAATCTATACAGTGGCCTACAATGGATCTATATGCCCTCTTAGAAACCAGTTAGCAAGTAGGAGCTGAATTAGATTTTTGCTGTGTGGTTCCAAAAGAGAGAACAGACAGCCATATGTGAACATGACAGATGGGCTTATTTCAGCATAGTGGTGGGAAGAACCTTTAAACAATTACAGCTGTGCAAAATTCAAATGAGCAGTGAGTTACCAGCCCTTGCTATGCTTAGATATCATTCACAGGTCAGAAACGTGGTAGAGGGGACTATAGCACTGGACAGTAAAAGGTGATATCTCATCCCAATCTGGGATTCTCTGATTTAAATTGATGACTTATTTGAATATATCCTCACCTCCAAATCAGGAATATTCTAAATGTGTATTAAAAAATTTTCAAGTTAAATCAGCCAAGCTAATTTGTCCAATTTTATTCCTCCCAGTACTACAAAATTTGCTCACAGCTGGAGTCTCCTGGCAGGTTTTAATTGTTTTTGAACTTGCTATCACTGAGGTTGCCATGAGAGGATTAACCTTTGAGTCACTCTGAGGATGAGGCTCTGCCAGGCTGTCTGCACAGTGACCTTCCTTGTTGCCCCGTGGAGGGTGACCACTGCAGTCCTAGTCAAAATATTTCAGTTAGGCCATCTGTGGTAGGCAGAATAAGGGGTCCCAAAGATCCCCAGGCTCTAATCTGTGGAACCTACGGATATGTTACCTTCCATGGCAAAAAGAGACTTTTGCCGATGTGATGTTAACAGCCCTGAGGTAGGGAGATTAGCCGGGTGGACCCGATCTAATCACATGTGCCCTAAGAGCTGAGAACACTTCTCAACTGCTGTCAGAGGTGAGAGGCCAAAAGAAAAGTTGGAGAGGTGCAATATTATCATCTTTGAAGATGGTGGAAGGGGGTCTTGAGCCAAGGAATATGGGCACCTCTAGAAGCTGGAAAAGATGTGGAAATGAGTTCTCCTCTAGAGAAAGCAAAGAAAGCAGCCCGAGCACCATCTTTATTTTAGCTCAGTGAGACCTGTGTCAGATTTCTGATTTCTAAACTGTATGATACATAATTTTGTGGTTTCAAACCACTACATTTGTGGCAGTTTGCTATGGAGGCAATAGGAAACAAATACAGCATCCATGAAGCCATGGGACTCTACATCTGCCAAGAGGCTGCTAGAAAGGCTGCTCGTGTGCACAGACTTCAGGCTCTAGAGTAGCCCCTCTTGCAGAAAACGTGCAGTAAGATCCCTTCACTGTCCTTCTGTTGTGTAGATCTGAGTATCTGCAAACAACCAAAAGTCCTATATAATGAGAATATTTGTAATAGCTTTCAGAATATTTATTCTGAGATCCAGTAAGATCCGATCTGAGATACACTGTGTTTTGAATCATGGACTTAAACATATGATCTTCAGCATTGTTTTGGTTTAGTATATATAGTATTGTTATTACATTTCAATTATTTTAAAGCTTTCAATCCATCAAGGCCCAGAACAAATATTAGTAATCTGTGGCTGAGAAACCAGATGTGACAGTCAGTGGCACGCGGATCTGTTTCAGCCAAAAGGGCCTTAGGCACATTTACAAACTAAAATATATACTTCTGTTGCCTTCTCACTCTCTCTTCTGTATCCTTCTTTGCCTCTGAGCGACCTCACAGCTCAACACAGGGTCTGCCATGCATAAAGTCAACATCACTCTAAAATTATTCCATTCTTCACTTACTTTCTTTCTTTCCCTAAGATCAAAATGGTTATTACCAAAAAGCGCTTATCTTTAGCAGGTAGGAGACCATGGGATTAAAGTAATTCACTCTGAGGGTAAAAGTCTTAACCTGTGCAGTGTAAGGTTTGATGAACTAAGTACAACTAATCAATGGACTAAGTGGGGAAATATTTTCGAGGCAGAGTACTTTGAAAGGGATGTGTTTATTGCAGGCCTTTAGTTCCCCTATGCGATCTTCACACATGCAGTGAATATCTGCTAAGGTTCTCAATAGGGCACCAGAATTTAAGTTCAAAGACCCTGGAGGCAGGCAAACTGATTGAGTTCAGGCTGTGCCAAAGCTGTGACTGAGCTTCTATGTCCTCATCTGTGAAATAAATATAATAACATTGACTAACTCTTAGGTTGGCTGTGAGGTCTAAGGGAAATCACACATGTCAACTGCTCAGTGTGGTACCTAGTGTGGAGTTAAGGACCCAGTATGCCTTATCTGTCACTTATTATCTAGGGCAGGCTCTGGATAAAGCATTTTGTGAAGACACAGGAAAACAAAAAAGGTCCATACAGCCCTAGACCCCATGGAGCTCTGCCCCCAACTTCCAAACTTTCCTTGTCTATGAACAGACACCAGAAAAGCAACAGGTCACTTTAAAAATTAAATTCCTAAATTACATATACACACTACTATATATAAAATAGGTAAACAGCAAGGACCTACTGTATAGCAAAGGGAAATATGCTCAATATCTTGTAATAACCTATAATGCAAAAGAATCTGAAAAGGGTACATACATATTCTTTATATATATTCAGTTATGTATATAACTGAATCACTTTGCTGTACACTTGAAAATAACACAACATTGTAAATTAACTATACTTCAATAATTTTTTTAAAAAGTAGTTAACTCGTACGTGTCTGGAATTTCCAGACAAATTTTTGGCACACAACAGGAGTAAAACCCATTACCTAAATCCTTGTGTATACATGGTATTTACTTATTTCCTTAGAATTCTCACAGATAATTCAGTGAAGGAGAAATACAAAGGAGAAAATGTGTAAGTCAGTCATGGAGTTTTTTTTCCCTTTAATTATAACACACTGAAGAAATAAATGGAGGTATTTTAGGAAAGATTACCTTTAAAAAACATTTCACGGTGGTTCAAAAGAGGAGTATAAATCTTGGAATAAGTCTCCACATCTTCCCCAGGAATTCTGACTTTGTCGAGGATGCATTGTTGCTGCTATAAAAGAGAGATGGGACTGGGTGAAGGCGAGGACATCAAGAAAGATTTGGTGAAAGTTGTTTGGTGCCAATAACTATTAACGGCTCCATTCTGAGGACTTAAACAAACAAAAACCAAAACAAACCCCCCTCAATTTTAATTTCAGAATTAAAAAAAAAGATAGACTATAATCTGAACTGTAAAATAAAGTACAATAATCCTCAAATGGTCCTCTTAGTATTTCAGAAAAGAAGGATCGAGATGTTTTTCAAAAGTTAAATTTCAGGAAAAGCCTTATTGTAATAAAAGCAGGTTTCCTCCTTAAGAGATGCCACTCAGAATTGATTACCTTCCTTCATAGGATGCAACAATAGATATGATTGACAAGCATGCCAAGGCTTCATTCTTCTAGCTGATTATCAACTGTTCCTTCCGGGAGCTGATTTCAATGAGTTGTTATTTTGAGGTGCTGTCATAGACTCATTGGAAGGAACTAGAAATGTTAGCTCCTTCTGTCTGCAATTCCAGCAGGGATTCTATGTCTGAATATTATGTCTAACTTAATAATATGATTCTTAGAAATTTTTGGAACTGTATGGAGAAATGGAGTAGAGTTACCTCAAATCTTTATAAGAGAGCTTGAACATCAGAACAGTGCTTTCTATATTCAGTCTTACTTAACTTCTTGTGATTCTGAATAGACCTTTACTATTGCAAACAATGAACTGAGTATTAGACTAGCACGTGCAATTCAAATGTAATACAATTCTTTATATTGTTAATACCTCTTTGAGCAGAAATTGAGTAAATACCCCTCGTAGCATGAAAGGATAAATTTGACTCAGAACACGTATATTCTGCTGAAGGGAAAGTGTGAACATTTATAAATCTAAAGTTAATCAATCCTTCGTAGGACAAATAATTCTAAATATCATAAACTAGCATGATTAAGCACAGAAAGGTGTTATCTCTCTAGGAGTAACACTTATAAATTACTTAACATGGTGTTCTGGCACATGGCAGACACTCAATAAACCTTAACTATAATCATCATTTAGAAGTAGTATTTGATTGTGCATTACAAAGACCTAAAAATAAGTGGCTTAAAAATACATTAAATTTTCTCTCACGTACAATGGAGTTGAGAGGTGGGCTGTTCAAGGCTGGCATATTGACTTCTTCATATTATCAATATCTTAGAATACTTCTATTTTCTGCTTTGCTCTTCTTAGCAGAAGCTCACATCCTCAGAACTACCTCATGCTCACAATATGACTGCCATGATCCTACCTACCACATACAGGGAGAAGAAGGAAAAAAGCTGGTTGTGCAAAATGGTGAAGGCCCGCTGAATCCATGCCATTTCTTCCAGAGTCCCAATCAATAACTGTTGCTCAAACATCACTGGCCTAAATGCAGTCACACGCTTTCCTTTTTCTTTAAGGGAGACGGGAAGTATACTTTAACTGGAGGCATTGCCAAACCTAACAAAATTAAAATTCTGTTCTTAAGAAAAAAGAGGAATATTGGATTTGGATAGACAACCAGCAGTCTTTCTCACTGTTATTATTATGACTATAACTATTGGGAGGTCCAAGAATAAATGTGTCCTTTTGCAGTGGTTTGCTTCTCTGTGTGACTATAATATTTCCCTTTTAGTAATGCATTAGAGTCAGCTTGCAAGGGCCAACTGATAAATTTTCAAGCATTTTGCAAGCTGGTAATTAAACAGCCATTATTAAAAATTAAATAATATAAACAGAATTAAATTAATTATCTTAGAAACAAGGCTAATAAATACTTAAAACAGATAAATTTCTAATTATTTTACTGTAATTGACTATCATCCATGCCCTTGAGGTTATGTACATCCATTGTATCTATGGTGATAACATTGTTCTGAGACCCATTTTCTAACGTAGGGGCGTGTGGTTTCCCACACCACCACCAATTCTCCGACACTAGTATAGTGTCCTCCAATTCAACACAATTCTGACGCTATCGACCTTGAGACGGCATCAGATTACACAAGTTAAGGCTCAGTCCTACAAGACAGCCCCTTTCCAGCCCCCTACTCCAGATGCCAGCCACAACCCAGGTTACTACCTGTGATTCTGACTAACTGGTTATAAATCAGAGGTTCCCACAATCCCCTCCTTGGGTTTGATTAATTTGCTAGAGAGGCTCACAAAACTCAAATAAACATTTTACTTACTAGATTACCAGGTTATTATAACAGGATCTCATTTAGAGCAGCCGAGATGGAAGAGATGCTTATGGCAAGGGATGGGGATCAGACTTGGAACTTCTATGCCCTTTCCTAGGGCACCACCCTCCTTGAATTGCCACATGTTCACTAAGCCAGAAACTCTCTGAACCCAGTCCTTTTGGGGTTTTGTGGAAGCTTCATTATATAGTCCTAACTGATTAAATCATTGGCCATTTGTGATTTATTCAACCTCTAGGTCCTCTCTCCCTCCAGAGGTGGCGACGGGGGCGGGTAAGAAGTGAGGGGATGGATCTGAAAGTTTCAACCCTCTAATCACAGGGTTGGTTCTTCTGGCAACCAGCCCTCATCCTTACTGAAGGTCCAAAAGTCACTTCATTAACGTGACAAGAGACACCTTTATGGTTCTCAGCCATTATGAAATTCCAAGGGTTTTAGGAGCTCTGTGGCAGAAACTGAAGAAGACCAAATGTGTATTTTTTATTATAAATCACAATATCACAGGTAGAAATAATATATAATGGACGCCTATATAATGGTGAGCTACTGTGCCTCTCTTCCCAGTTCTGTATTTTGTGATGTTACATTGCTAGCTTAAAACTCGTCATGGAAGAAATATATAAACGTTGGAAGTTGACATATACTAAAATGTGGGCCCTGGAGAGTATGTTGTAAACATTTACCAGTGCACTTCTGCCTCATATTAACACAGTCTTTTTAATAGTTTGCTATATTAATGCTGGCCAGTCTAGAGATCATGGTAAGGACAAATTTAGTATGTTTCACTAACATTATAATCATAACCAGGAAGTTAATCAGTGAACACATTAGAAGAGGGAAGGAATTGTTCTTCCTCTATTCATGTTTTGCAACAACTCTCATGGGACCACCAGCAACACTAGCCAGACATTTCAGCTCTGAGCTAGAGAAATAAATTTGTTTTGTGACTAATCTCTTTGAGAGATAGGCAAGGAAAGAGACTGCTACATGTTTTCCCCAAGGACTCATAAGTTTGTTATGTCCCTTTGAGCTTGTCTTACTCATCAAAAAAGGAAAAGGTACTTAAAAAAAATTCTGCCTCACTGGCTGTCACTCTTTGGACGGTAAGAAAATGAAATATTTGGGGGGGACTAAGGATGTAATATTAAGCAGAATATCAAGACAACGTAGTGGGAATCAATTAAAAGGGTGATTTATAACTCCTTTTCTGTATCAAATATTTAAGTGAGCTTATTAAATTAAAGCTAATTATATATTTTTTTTACCTTGACTGCTTTTTTGCTTGCTACCTACGATTGTGTGTAAACCTCTTGCCCCACCGTCTGGAGTTTGAGATGATGCTGGAGAGATCCACAGGAGAAGGGAGTTTGACAACATTCTCCTTCGGCAAATCCGTAGGGAAGCAATCACTCTTCATTGCTGAAATGAGTGTGAATTAGTGTGACCTTTAGACAATTTGACATTTATCAAAATTGCAAATGCATATAGCTTTTGACCCAGCAATTTGACTTTTGTGATTTAGTCTATAGATTTACTTGTATATATATGCTCAATGCTATAGGTTCAAATCTATTCATAGTAACATTTTTGCATAATAGCAAATGGTTAGAATCAACTAAAAAAATCCATCAATAGGGAATGGCTAAATAAATTATGGCTTACTTTTATGGTGGAGAACTATGTACCTGTTAAAAACAAATCCTAGGAATTATATAGTGGGGAAAATATGTCAGAAGAGTAGGTATAATATATATTTTGTATAAAATAAGAAAAAATAAAAATCTATATTTCTACCTTATTGAATATGCATAACTCTGGAAAGATCTATAGAATCTAAGAGTAGAGATCTCTATGTGGAAGGCAAGGAGGTTCTGGTTAGATAAAGGACTGGGTTGGAAAGAAAGAAACTTTTTTTTGTTGTTGTTATCTTTTATAGTTTTTTGATTTATCTTTTATAGTTTTTTGATTTTTTTGAGCCATATGAACATAACTATTTAAACATTTTTGTAAAATCTTAAACCCATATATATGGCTTGCAATGCTAAGTAGAAAAATATTTGCCCACCAATAACAGAGATATTATTTGGTCTGATTTGATAACTGGAGCTCGAACTGTGAGATGAAAGGACCACGAGTAGAGATGTGCCGATTTAAGGCAGGGGTCCCCAACCCCCGGGCTGTGGACCGATACCGGTCTGTGGCCTGTTAGGAAGTGGCCGCCCAGCAGAAGGTGAGCGACCGGCCAGCGAGCGAAGCTTCATCTGCCGCTCCCCAGCGCTCACATTACCGCCTGAACCATCCCCCCTCCCAATCCGTGGAAAAATTGTCTTCCACGAAATTGGTCCCTGGTGCCAAAAAGGTTGGGGACCGTTGATTTAAGGTACTGGACAGAGGATAGTGAGGCACTGAGGGACTAGCACCCCTGCTGCTGGGTCCCACTGGAAGGGTAAAGGGGGTGGAGCTATCATGGAGGCAAGGCAAGGACAACAGCTCTAACTGTAGAAAGCAGCCCATGCCAGAAACAGTGCGGCAATAAGGAGCAAAAAGACGCTATATCCCAATCTTTCTTTCCTCCCACCCTTAATCTTCTGCTAGTGCCAAATATAAACCAGAGAACGAGGAAGCCTGGGGCACACTCTCTATAGTGGTCACCTTCTTCGGGACAAAGGATGGCCGAAAAGGGTGGAGAATAAATCCAGGCAACAAATGAAAACTAACCAGAACAGGATATCAGGAGGACAATTTGCATCTTGGATGTGTGTGTAAATCCATCCATGTGTGTTCTATAAATGAGTTAAGATGGCCCCCGATACCGGCTCCTATGGTGTTACTTCTTCCCAGCAGGCTAGGGTCATTAGCTCAAACTTTGCCAGCGCCAGACTCAAGTTTTTACACATCCAATTGCTTTAAACATAGCCCAAGTAACGATATTTATAGCAATTTAGAGACTGGTTGCCTTCTAAACTGCACTGTGGGACTGCACTGATTTATCTGCCAGTTATAGATAAGACAAACCCCTGGGGCTATAGAAGAACGAAAACCTTGTTGCCCCTTGGAAGTCTCTGACCCAGAGGCTACCCACTTTGAGGCTGAGTGACATCACGGAGACATGTAAGCCTCTCTCTGATTCCCTTTTCCCCAGGGGCTCCCTTGCCCTCTTCCCTTATTATTATTTTTTTAAGTCAAAAGTCTTTTATTTATTTATTTTTTAAAATTAATTTTTATTGGAATATAGTTGATTTACAATGTTGTGTTAGTTTCTGCTGCGCAGCAAAGTGAATCAGTTATACATACAAATATATCCACTCTTAGATTCTTTTCCCATATAGGTCATTATAGAGTATTGAGTAGAGTTCCCTGTGCTATGCAGTGGGTCCTTGTTGGTTACCCATTCCAGTTCAAAGACTATATTCTCTAAATGCTACACTGTCATCAAAACTAAAAGCCTGAGAAATTCCCACTTAGATTGTCCACAAACATTTACTGAAGGGCTGCTATGTCTGTGCCAGGCACCATGCTAACCACAGGAGACACAATGGTGAACAAGATTGACGTGGTCTCTGTCCGCCAGAATAAGAGCTCAAGTTTCCACTAGAGTCTGAGATCATAAGTTTTCCTTACAGCAGACAAGGAGCTTATCTATGTTATTAGTATTAACAATACTAATTAGTAATGTTCGTAATTCTGTTCTATATTGAATATAATAAGTGTGCTTGAGTTTCTGATATAGTCACAGTGAATCTAAATAAATCTTTCTAACTATAATAGAAAACTATAAAATTTTTCTTGCAGTTACTGTTTAAAAAGGAGTAAGAAATTCTCCGTGTGTGTGTGTACACATGCACTTTGCTTTGAGAAAAAATAACCTATTAGTGAAAAATTAACATTAACAATCAGAAAATTTTAAACTGTGGTAAGCTTTAAATTATAAATTTGGATTGTTCTTACATAGTATCTTTGAGTTGAGCAGTGTTACCCAGTTGCCAGACTGAGCATGTGCTCTGGGCATGCACAAAGAGGGGCACTAACCACACAAACCAATAAGTAGATAAATAAATAGGGGAGAGTGAGAGCAAGAGAGATTTGGAGAGAGAGAGATTGAGACTGAGGTTGATTTAGCTTCAAAGGATTTATCCAGAATTTTGAAAACAAAAAATATAGAAAAAAGTTTTACTATCTATGTACATGTACATTTTACTTAACTGTTTTTATTTTATATATATGGAGAAAATCAAGCATACCATAATGTTTTCATTGATTTGGGGTTTCTAAAAACCCTAACACAGTCGGTCTTATTTTGGATCAACTGTTTAACACTTTTCTTTTCATAGGTTGCCATTAAAGCAGAAGGACTTTTGAAGTGAACTGGTGCACCCCAGAAATAAAAATGTTAAAGTAACTTTAAATTCTTTTGTAAATTACAGAGAAACAACTATTGCCACCTAATGGTAACAATGCAAACTGCAATCGGTGCTTATTTCTTTAATAGGCATCTGCAACTTTTACAGCACATTGGACTACATAAAAATGCTATCAGTTTAAAACGCAAATGACTTTAAAATAACAAATTTGGTAATGAGAAGTATGGAAACATCTATTAATATAAATAATGCACTTTTCTATAATTACTGGACTTGGAAAAGCCTTATGCCTTATTTTAATACTTGACATTAAACAGTTCTGATGAACTTTTTCATGGTGCTACTTCTATTAAAACAAAAGCATAATATAACATGAGAAAATTATTTTTTATGACTTTAACTAGGTTTTTAAATTACATTGGAAAAAATCTACTAAATACGCTTTGAGTTTACTATGAAATAAAATCTGAATACTTGATAATGGCTTTGTAATTATTTTTTGTTCATGTGTTTAAATATTCCATGAATTTCATTTTCTCTTGGGAAATATATCTAAAGTATTTAGTTAAAACTAAGGTTTATTGTATAATTTAGGATGAATTACCATAATACCAAAGTTAGGTAATCAGTCAGTATAATGATTTAATGGGGATGTGATAATCATTAATATTCAAGATATGCCCTCTAACGAGACAGCACAGAAAGTTGCCTACCTAGTGGAATGTGTAGGTTTCTCAAATTATTGCACTGTCATATTGTCAAATTCTACTGTGTAAGAATGTCAAGTCATTGTTTTCCCAAAGTTACTCTTTAAGATGACTGACTATATTGTGCTTTTTTCATCTTGCTGACATCAGTTCTCTTTGGAAGAGAAACTTGGGACAGAAAATTTTGATGAGTAGTCAGAGAAGAAAGCTAGTCCTGACTGTGGGGCACTGCAGGGTAGGGAAAGTGAGGAAGGAAGTGCCTTCCCTCTCTGGCCCTGAACTCCTAGGGGAACCCAAGTGAAGGGGGAAAATCTGAAGACAATGTTAACAGCATGGAGAGATCGTTTACCTACTATACTATGTTGATGGTAAAAGACTAGGATTTAGAGTCAAAAGACCTCCATGTTTTGGTTCTATAACCCTAACTGGGTTATCAATTAATCTTATAAGCCTTGGTTTGTTTATTTATCAAATGGGTATAAGATATTTATTTAAATCATGCACAACTGACAACTCACATAATAGCCAAGGCTTCCAATTAGTTGCTATGAGTTAGTCTATAATTAGACTACATGTTGCTATAATTAGTCTTAGCTAATTATGTGCCACTGGCTTAGGTGGAATAATAACTGGAGAATCATGGGGTTGGAAAGAGAGATTTTAATTTTTTTAAAGGTAGAAACTTGAGTATGTTTAAATGCTCAGAAGTATGCTCATGAGAGGAAGACATTGCCATTTACCTCACATAAGTCAACACTGACTTCTGAGGGTTATATATCTGATATACAGCAAGCTGGAAAGGCATTCCAATTTATTGTTTTATGTTTTAAACCAAGAATATATCTGTAGGAGATATCATTAATGTTCATCAAATACCCATTTTTCTGTTCATTTCCCACCTGCTTCTTCAGCTGGGGTGTGTTCTTGTGAGCAGTTCTTTAACGAAGGAACTGTAAAAAGTGATATGTATCCTTCCAGACAGAGGAAATTAAGAGCCAGTGTGGTTTCAACATTTTTCTCCTCCCCATCATTTGTGTTCCCAATGGTATAATAAGGCTGATATAATATAAATATTATATTATATATATTTAATATTTGAGATTGGTCTGTACTTTTCCATTTTTAGTACTATTTGGGGGGTGGGGTGAAATAAATGTTCCGATGGCTTTTACTAAAGAATCTAGAAGTTTTCATTCCTTTTCTGTGCTCGGGAACAATTTTAATAATATTGAAGTTGTAACTAAATTAATCTAATTTTTTCCTGATATGTATTATATTATTTAAAGCGATGAATTTTCCTCTTAACATTGTTTTAGCCTTTTCACACAGATTCTAATATTTTTATTAGAATTTTAAATTATTTTTTATATTTTTAAATTTTAAAATCACTTCTCTATTTTTCCTCTACGTAGTCTTCTGCCATATACAAATAGATGATAGATACATAGGAAAGTAGATCGATAGATAGATGATAGATACAATAGATAGATGTTAAAGTGAGATTCCTTTGTTTTTAACTGCTGTGAAACGTTGCTCAATAGAATAAAAGTTAGGAACCCTAATCACACATTCGTCTATGTATTAGTATGAAAATAGCAGAAAATTATTCCTGAAAAAATAAAACTTGGCTTTCTTTTATTGAGGAGTGTGTCTTATTTCTGTTTTTATTAATAAAACTCAAACTTTCCAATGCTGTTTGTCATTTGTCAACTTTATAAATATGATTTTAAAGTTTTTACAATGTGAAACTTGAACATCTTCGAATTTAGCAAAAATTCCATCATGAGAACAATTGAGCTATTCCTCTGAGTCCTAAATTTATCTTGGTTCAAATCACATTAACACACATGCCACATTAACTTCACACAAGGATAATCAAGTAACAACTCAGAGATATTTACAGGGATGTTTTTGATTTTAAAGTTTACCACATCATATGGCAGTTGCTTTATGATTAGCTATAGGAAATTTTTTTCTATGTATTAGTAACTGGAGAAACTACATTTTTTTTTTTTTTCTGAGCAACTGATGTAAAGCAATTAAAAGTACTCATTGTGGGCTTTTCTAGTGGCGCAGTGGTTGAGAGGCCGTCTGCCGATGCAGGGGATACGGGTTCGTGCCCCGGTCTGGGAAGATCCCACGTGCCGCGGAGCGGTTGGGTCCGTGAGCCATGGCCGCTGAGCCTGCGCGTCCGGAGCCTGTGCCCCGCAACGGGAGAGGCCACAACAGTAAGAGGCCCGCGTACCACACACACACACACAAAAGTACTCATTGTTAGTCAGTAAATGTGTAGAATTGTTGATTTAATTTAGAGCTTGTCAAATATGCATATTTTAAAAAACTTTAAAAATAGAACTAAGGACACATCAATCTAATAGAATCGAGGAAAAAATAATTAGAAAAGGAAAAGCATTGTTAACGGTACACAATAATATGATAGTAATATATCTACCATCAGAAACTACAACCAATACACACACACAAGGTAAAAGAGAAAAATTCTCAATTTGTTTAAACTACAAAATCAGCTATACCTTGTTTATAAGAGACATACTATAATGGTGTTCAGAAAGATGATTATCAAACAAAATAGATTTTAAGTTAAATACATTATTATGGAGAAGAGGGCATTACATGATAAAAGGAAGATATGATTTTGGTAAAACACATACTAATATGTATGAAGTAAAAAATATAAATAGAAATTTATAGATATGCAATCACAGAGAAAGATTTGTAATTCTACTTAATATTTTAAAACAGTAGTTGCTTGAGCAAACAAAAATTAGTGTCAATATAGAGTATTTAAACAAAGCAATTTATAAGCTTGACATAATAGCCATACATGGAATGCGTATAAAACAATTAGACAGTTTTATGTTATTTTCAAGTACAAGAAATCTCTTTAAAAATGAACGTGCTTTGGCCACAAAGAAACTCTCAACAGACGTAAATAATAAAATTAGAAATCATTAGCAAAAACATAGGCACTTGGACTTTAAAAATGCATGTTAATATAATTTATTGGTTAAAGAAATAATCATATATTCATATATCAAAATGGACATCTGATAGATATCATATAAAATGAAAAAAGTTGCAGATTCATAAAGTGATACCATTTATGTAAACTTAAACACATAAAACAACATTACTATGTAGAAATACATAGGCACTGGCTAACATAACATGCATGGGAATGACGTAAAGCGTCTTCAGCGCAGTGGATACTCTAGGAAATCAGGAAGGGGAAAGGATGGAGTTAGTGTTATAGCTGGATCTGTAATACTTAATTCCTTTTCTTTCTTTTTTTTTAAGACCTGAAGCAAATGCTGTGAAGTGTTAATTTCCCTTAAATCTGGTTGTTGAATGCTGAGCTATTTTTATTCTTTTTAAAGTATATAAAATACGTTGTAGTTAAAATTAAAGGAATATCTTTAAAGAAATAAACCAGCAAAGTAAAAAACAAACGTTCTTATGGTCTGAGGGAACTGTTCCATCCAGGATCTTCCACTTGGGAGAGTGTGCGGCTTTGGATAAATTACATAATTTAATTGGGCGTCGGCTTCTATGTCATAGAATCACTCTGAGAATTATATAAGGCTTCTATATATTGTTCACCTCTTTTAGAGCTGCCACATGGTAGACACATAACAAATATTTATTCTCACATTTGTTGAATAAATGAATGAAGGAACAATCAAGATCTTGGGCTCTAGAATCATAATGAGTGAATAATGCACATCCTTCCTCCATTTAGAATCCAGGATATGTCTGACAGAGGAAACAAGAGATAATCATTTGTGTATCTGCCAAGAGGTGTGCAGTGAGTCTCGTCATGTTCTAGCCTCTTTCTTTTGGCTGCAGCAAATAAAACGTTACATTCTGCCACCTGAGAAAGCTGCACCTCTGATGAACATGTCTATTATTGGGCCTGATTTAAAGATAGTTTTCAGTGTATAGTTCAAAGAGTGATTCTTAGTTGGCTTCCTCAACAACATCTATTTCCCTTAGAAATAAAATGCTGCTTAGATTTTGGATATGATTTTGCTTGTGAAAATGATGGATGTATTTATTTGGCAGTATTTAACTGGCTGGTCATTAAAAGCAAGCCTCCTTTCCACCACCCTGGACCCTCCCTGCTCCCACTAAAGAATCATGTCTCTGTTAAGTATCTCTGTGCTAAATATTAAGCTTGCATCATAGAACATGATGTTTCTGATTGACCTGTGGCCAGAATAATCAGTTGAAAGGTGAATAATTCAGTCAAGATGATTTTGTGGCATTCTTTAGAAGAAAATATGCTTAGTTTAAAAAAAAATGATTAGCCATTTCACTGAACTCAGCCTCTTTTTCAAGGGAATTTATCAAAACCATCTGGATGTCTAGACATGGCCCAAGACAAAGTATTCCCAGCAGCATATTAAGTAATGAAAATGAACAAGTTAGAAAATAAATAGTTCTTTAGGAAATATTAGTAATCCTGGTAAAAGAATTTAAGGGATAGTTTAAGTTTGAAATCTGCTTAAAGCCTATACACTTAGAACTCCAAGGTAAGTAATTTATTAAAATATTAATTAGAAAAACTGAGTTAATTTACCATCTGGAGGCAATATTTTTCAAGGTATAACTTAATTACCTACAATCTATCTAGTGCTGCTCTAAGAAATACCCTGCACTTTTTCTTTGAGGAACTAATAGGTGGGATTATTGATTTTTAAAATCTGATATATTTTAATATGTATATTTTTACATATATTTTCTGTTAATCTTATAGAATCATTAAAGAGTAATCATGTAGGTAAAGTTGATGTGTATGGTAAGTAGGCCACATACTTAGGCTTTCCTTTCAAGCTTAGTAGAATTCTGAGTTAGTGATCTTCTAATTTTTCACAAGATCTAAACAAATATTCCCAAAGTTTACTAGAAAAGCAACTGCTCTTGATTTTTTCTGTTTCATTTTTTCTCTCCTACTCTACACATGGAGAGAGATGAAGTAAAAGAGGGAATATGTGGGGAAAGTAGGACTATATCTTGACACAAAAGAAGGATCTGAGATCCCATGCAAAATGTTCCACAGCACCTAGATCATGATTCTCTTTTTCCTTATTTTTTAAGCTGTTTTATTGGCATATAATTTGTATTCTTCTATTTTGTGTTGTCTTTTCACTTGATGCTGTCATTTGAAACAAATATTTTAAATTTGATGACATGAAACTTATTTTTCCTTTTGTTGCTTATGGTTTAGGTGGCATATCTAAGAGGTCTTTGCCTAGTCAGATCATGAAGTTTCCTCTTGTGTTGTCTTCTATAAGTTTTACAGTTTTATCTCTGACAGTGATGTCTATCTTCTGGGAATAATTTTTCGTGTGTGGTATAAGGAAAGGGTACCGCTTAATTCTGCACGTGGATACCCAGTGTCTCAACATCATATGTGAAAAAGACTATTCTTTCTCCATTAAATTGTCTTGGTCCCCTTATCAAAAATCAATTGATCATAAATGTGAGGGTCTATTTTTTGGACTCTCAGTTCTATTCCCTTGATCTGTCTATCCTCACATCAATAGCACACTATCTTGATTAGTGAACTAAGCTTTGAAATTGGGAAGTCTGAGTACTGCACCTTTGTTCTCTTCTTTAGGAATGTTTTGGCTATTGTGGGTCTCTTGGATTTCAATGAATTTTAGGATGAGTTTATCAATTTCTGCAAAAACAGAATACAGGTATTTTGATAGGAATTGTGTTGAATCTGTCTATTAACTTGGGAAATATTACCATTTTAACAACATTAAGTCTCCTAAATCTATAAACGTGAGATAGCTTTTCGTTTATTTAGATCCTCTAATTCTTTGCATCAATTTTTGTAGTTTTCAGTGTAAAGTATTATGTGTTTTGTTCAGTTTACACCTAAGTATTCTATTGTTTTTGATTCTAGTGGAAATTGAATTCTTTTATTAATTTTATTTTTGAAATGTTCAGTTTTAGTACACAGAAATGCAGTTGATTTTTGTATGTTGATCTTCTGATCTGATCTGATAGTGATTATATAATATATTAACTCATTCACTAATACTAATATTCTAATAGTTTTTAGTGGATTTTAGCTTTAATATATTTCTATACAAGATAATGTCATTTGAAAATAGAAATAGTTTTGATCCTTTCTTTCCAATGTGAATGCCTTATTTATTTTTCTTGCCTAAATGTCCTAGCTAGAACCTCCAGTATAATGTTGAATAGATGAGGTGAGAGTAGACATCCTCATCTCATTTCTGATCTTAGGGGAAAAGCATTTGGTCTTTCACCATTAAGTATAATGGTAGCTGTGGGTTTTTTTTTTTTTTATAGAAGTTACCTTTCAGGTTGAGGAATTTCTTTTTATTCCTATTTTATTAAGTTTTTAACATGAAGATGCTTTTTCTGTGTCTGAAATAATCATATACTTTTTATCCTTCAATTTATTGATATAATGTATTACTGTAAATAATTTTTTTTGTGTGTGTGTGGTACACGGGCCTCTCACTGCTGTGGCCTCTCCCGCCACGGAGCACAGGCTCCATACGCGCAGGCCCAGCGGCCATGGCCCACGGGCCCAGCTGCTCCGTGGCATGCGGGATACTCCCGGACCGGGGCACGAACCCGTGTCCCTTCCATCGGCAGGCGGACTCCCAACCACTGCGCCACCAGGGAAGCCCTGTAAATAATTTTTGTATGTTAAACCAACTTTGCATTCCTGAAATAAATTCCACTTGGTTATGGTGTATAATCCCTTTTATATATTACTGTCATGTCAGTTTGCTATATCTTGTTGAAGATCTTTGTATTTATATTCATAAGAGATATTGGTCTCTGCTTTTTTGTCATGCCTTTGTCTCATTTTGACATAATGGTAATACTGCCTTCATAAAATGAGTCAAGAATTATTATCTTCTATTTTTTGAAAGAGTATGAAGAATGAGTGCTTATTTTTATTTAAACATTTTGTAGAATGTACCAGTGAATCCATCTGGCACTGCACTTTTCTTTGTGGGAAGTTTTAAATTAACTAATTTATTCTTTTTACTTACTATAGGTCTATTCACATCTATTTCTTCTTTTGTCAGTTTTGGCTGTTTCTTTCTTTCTAGGAGTTTGTTAATTTAATCTAAATTATCTAACGTGCTTATATACAATTGCTAATATTATTCCTTTAAAATCCTTTTCATTTCTGTAAGGTCAGTAGTGATGTTCCCTCCTTCATTCGAGTCTTTTCTCTTTTCTCCCAGTTAATCTACCTAAAGATTTGTCAATTTTGTGGTCATCACAACTTTTCGTTCAGTTGATTTTCTCTATTGTTTTTCTATCTCCTATTTCTTTAATCTCCATTCTAATTTTTACTATTCTCTCTCTTCTGTTAGCTTTAGGTCTAGTGTGCTCATGTTTTTCGAGTGTCTTAAGGTGAAAAGTCAGATTATTAAGTTAAGATATTTATTCTTTTAAAGTATTTTCTGCTCTAAGTTTCTAAGCACTGCTTCAACTGCATTCCATAAGTTTAGGTATGTTGTGTTCTCTGAGACTCTGCTCATTTTTTCATTCGTTTTTTTCTCTGTGTATTCAGATTACATACTCTATATGAATCATCTTCAAGTTCACTGATTTTCCCTTTGGTCAGCTTAAATCTACTCTTGAGTCTCTCTAGTGAATTTTTTGTTTGAGTTTTTTTTACTTTTCATCTTCAGAATTTCTATTCAGTTCTCTTGTACAGTATGCATATCTTTTTTTGACATTCTCTATTTGATGAGACATCGCCATTATATCTGCCTTTACTTCTTTATGCATGGTTTCTTTCAGTTCTTTGAATATTTTATAATAGGTCTTTGAAGTTTTGTCTGCAAAGTTTGATCACTGAGCCCTCTCAAAGGCAGCATTTTCGCCTGTATTTTTTTTTTGTTCTGTATATAGGTCATACTTTCCTGTTTCTTTACATATCTCATCATTTGTGTTGAAATAGACAATTTTAAAGAAACCTGTATCCTGCAGTGCATATCCTCTGATGTGGTTCTTCACAGGGCTCAGCCTTGGGTGGACACACAGTCACTCAGGATGGCAATGGTTTCATCAGGGCTTTCTTTATCTCTTTCCCTGCTCTCTCTGTTAAGTTTTTTGCCTCTGTTGATCATGCCCCTCTGTTACCTTCACTAAGTGCCAGCTGATGGCTCTACTGTTTGCAACAACGCCCTGGGGCATACATTTCTCCACAGTTTGATTCAATTCAATGTGGGCCCCTGGATATTGTATTTACGGAGCTATGGAGCTATTTGTTCTTATGGCCTGTCTCACTACCCTTGTGTAAAACCTCTGTGCCACTTTAGGGGATTGGAGATGGGGATAACAGTGTCATCCAAGTGAAATGCTGGATGAGGTTGATAGTCTCTGGTTTTCTCATCTTGACTGTCCCAGCTAGAAACCTCCACTCTATGAGCAAGCTGGGGCAAGAGTGACTGGGGCCTACTGTAGTGTTTCTACTGTTCATCCCTTCTGGGTGGAAGAAGGGAGTCCCAGATCCCTTAACTGCCCTTTCCTAGAATAGAGTTTCTGGAACAAGGAGCTGGGGGGATGAGTATTGCTGGAGGATGCTCCTCCTGGGAAGATTTCATAGCTATAGCCTGAGAGCAAGATGGAGAGGGAGATCTGTGTTCTTAAATACACCCACCAAGGGTAGTTTCCATGATGCTGAGCTGAGGGGGTGGGAGGAAGAGGTTTATGGCTCAATTACCACAGACTCTACTGTTCTTAAAAAGATTGAGTGAGTTTTCTTGAATTAAAATTTTACTATTTTCTCTATTTCCTTAGGACAATTTCCAGAGACTTCAAGTCATTGTTTTTTTATATAGTTTTAATCATTTGTGGTTGTTCTGCGGGGAAGAGGGTCCTTACGCCACCATTCTGGAAGTCCTATGTATGATTCCATTTAAATCCAGACAAATGCAACCAGTTCATTAGAATGTAATAGGCTGAGTTAAAAGTTGGTGACACTAATTTCAGCTCCGGAACTTTGTCACTGAAAGACCTCAGACTTACTATGGCAAATCACTGCATTTCAAACTCCCTATTTACACATTAAAAAATAAAATCTAGGAATCAGCACACATTTTCACACATTTGTGAGATTTAGTCAACCACTGAATTGTCTCACTGAGTGAGCCAGTTGCTGTATGTGTTACAGTTTGTTACTCCCTCAAGTTGTCATTGTCATATACTTCTGGAACCATAATTTCTAAGTAGAGCACTAATGGCTTAAAGAAAGATGATTTTATCTATCTGGGATACATTGAAGGAACTAGTTTTGTTTTAATTAAAAGTTATTTATAACTTATTTATAAATTATTCCAAAAGCCACAAAATTATTAAGATGTGTGTGTATGGGGGGGGTAAGTGGGAGGGTAAAACACCCCCAAAACACAAAATAGAACAAAAGCAAGAACTGCATGTGGCCACTTAAAGACAAAGATGATTGAAGAGATATAGCATTAAGGATTGCTATCCCTGTAGTCATGTGTAACACTAATAAAATTACTAATACTCATACCACTTTCACTGGCAATTTTTTTAGTAATGTAAGAGAAATCACAACCTCTTCTATTTGCACTTTAATCACTTTTACTTTAATTATTAAAATAATTTTATAAGCCATGGAATCATACGCACTTTCTCAGATATAGCAAATTAAAATTAGATTAAATCATGAGCAGTAACTTTAAAACAACTGAGTGTAGATCACAAACTTCCTAAGACTATGCTTGTGAAAGAGAATATTCTTCTGGCAAGAAAACTAAAAGCACCATTCAATTTTTAGTATGTTTTTGCTTGTTGAATGTCCATGACATAATTTGATTTTAAACTTGCTTTCATTATTATATTATTAAATTTCAAAAAAAGATGTGTGCATTTGAAGGGAAAGTGATTTATTATTATAATACTTTTTGTTCAGTTCTTAATATTTTTTCCTAAAAAGAAACCCAATCTCTAATTTATAAAAAATGTTCCCCTTGAATTATGAAATAGAGAAATTTTCCTTCTAAGTAAGATGGGTAAAATTATAGCATACAGAGAAATTTAAGTAGCTTTTATGGAATTACATAAAAAGTCATAAAACTGGCTGGGAATATTAACTTGGGATGCTCTTTACAGTCAAATTTACTAATTGTCAAGTCATATTTCATTTCCTTTTTAAGAAAAACTCTGAAAATGGGTCATGTTTCCTACAATAATTCTTTGTTCCTACAGTTCCTCAGTCTCTCAGATCTAATGATTTCCCTCCATTCTATTAGAATAATTACACATAATGAGATTGTTTGGAAGTGATGATTTGGGAAAAAGTTTCCTCTTTAATATTGTGAACTCTTGAAATTCTGTGTGCATGTATGCAGACAGGTGCAAACACACACACACACACACATGCACAGAATTCTGCTCTATATTTGCTGAACTGTTGCTTCCTCAATCATCTTTTCTCTTCAATCTTTACTCTCCATCTTTCCGCTGGTTTCTTTACTTTTATCTGTAAGTATCTTCAAATTTTGCTAGCTCAATAGCAAAGAAAACAAAAATATGTTCCTTCAAACTTAAAGCTTTATTTCCAAGCTATATTCTCTTCTCATTCCTTCCCTTTACCACCTGACTTCTCAAAAGATCTGCATATACAAGAGTTTAAAGTTTATTATGAAACAGTAAAAACATTGTCGGGACAAATACCAGGTGTCAGAAAACATTCTCAGATAATCCCTTTAATTTTTATTCACGCTCACTCCCATGAAATCTCTATTCCGTAGCTACAAATAGTCTTACACTTCTATCCCCTACATAAATGATGGCTCTCTTGAAGTCAAATCCATTTCAAATCACGATAGAGGTTTTCATGGAACTTAAAAGCTGATTTTGAAACTTAAATGAAAGAGCAAAAGGTCGAGAAGACTCAAGACATTTCCAAAGAAGAAAACTGCTCTAACAGATAATAAAATTTTAATAAAGCTATGTTAGTTAAGACATTGTGTTATTTTCAGAGAGATAGATTTAAAAAAACCCAGAATACAGAGAACTTTGAAACAAATTATTAAAATATACAGGTTCAGCTTATGTACCACAGGGTACTTGCCTTACTTATAATAGTTTGTGCTGTTCCCTTGGTTTTTGCAGGGTAATAGTACACTCCAGAAAGAAGAATAGCTATATGTTTCAAGGATGTTAGATATGGGCTGTCATTGTCATCATGGTCCTCTGGTCAGGATGAGGACTTACAGATGGCTGGTAGTAAATGGAGAGTGGGCTCAAGTCCATTTCACTGGAGCTTCAATCGATCTGTGGACTCAACTTGTGGTTATTTCCCCGTTCTGAAATGTATCATTGGGATAAATACTTAGCTACTGATAGAACCCTCACATTAATCTCCTGGTTTATTAGAACAAAGACTGTTATGGGAGGAATGGACAAATTTAATCAGATGGTGGCCCAATTGCAGCAGCTTTGCCAGTTGTGGTATCTTCGCTGGAGCAGATCAACATCTTCTCTGGTTGCTGTTGGGCAATGCATGATTCTTCATCCCTTGAATAGGGAAGCACGCAAGAGAGATCACTTCAAACAGCAGGGCAGGATACCTTCATTGTTTTGCTTCAGTGTTTTCATGCTAACTCTCCTCTATGTCATAATTTAGTTGGGAGGAAACTTGGTTGTCTTGACTTACCTTAAAATATTATATTGGTCCACTATTTTGATACCATTATGCTAAATAGACTTGGTAAGCAGGAAGCAGCATTTACCCTAGATATTCTAGTCACATACATATATACCAGAGGTCCTGAAACATCTTAAAGTTTTGTAGTGAACCACTGACCTGGGACATTCCAGGAAATTCTTCTCTAATGTAAAGAATGCATTTTTGCATCTTGGACCCCCATTAAGAAAGAGAAATAGTGTTTGGTTGGGTCTATTTTTTTGTTTTTGTTTTAAAATTATTTTATTAAAGTATAGTTGATATACAATGTTCTGTTAATTTCTGCTGTACAGCAAAGTGATTCGGTTTTACATATATATATTCTTTTTCATATTTTTTTCATTATGGTTTATTACAGGATATTGAATATAGTTTCCTGTGCCATACAGTAGGACTCTGTTGTTTATCCATTCCATGTATAATAGTTTGCATCCGCTAACCCCAAGCTCCCAATTCATACCTCCTCCACCACCCTCCCACTGTTTTTTTGAGGGAACTTATTCCATGCTTGGGAGTACCATCTCCAATCAGTTTATCAGATTATGGGAAAAGTTTACAATTTTGATTAGAGCTCAGATTGGAGGTGATGGCAGCAGATTCAGGCTGGTGTGCAATCTTCTCTGCCACTTGGCCGTGTCATCCTGCAGATCTGATGGTGCTAGAGGTATAGACAGTAGATATGGGGAATCTTTGGCAAGCTCCAATAGGCAAATGGCAGTGTAGACAGACCTCCCAGAATCTAGAGTTCATCTCTGCTTAAAATAACAGGCCCTCAGAAACTAATGTACATCAATAGGCATTAAGACTCTTAATCATGGAGGTAAAAGTGACTATGAAACTTGAGTTGCTTACCCTAAATGGAATATTATCCATCTGTAGAGTCATAAGGTGCATAAGAGTATCATCGATCTCTTGTAAGGTGGAAATAGTACATTAATATTTGCAAAACAGGAACAGAAGTTACGAGTAGATTGTGTAAGTAGGTGGCCCAGACTGCCATGTCAGCTACCTCCACAGTGAAGGTAAATTTCACAGTGACCAGAGCTACAAGCAATATACAATACACTTGTTTACTTGATATGGAGGGAGAGGTAACCTGATATATGAAAATACAGTGAATTTTCTGAGATGCTGGAAATATTCTATACCTGTGCTGTTCAATATGGTAGCCACCAGCCATATGTGGCTATCAAGCATTTGAAACGTGACTAGTGCAACTGAGGAAGTGAATTTTTAATTTTAGTTAATTTTAATTACCTTAAACTTAAATAGCCACATTGGGCTACTGGTTGCCATACTGGACAGCACATGTCTAAATTATATATATTTAAAAACTATATAACAAATGGTATAAGTGGCAGCAAAAGTCATTGATCAAATTATTCTAATAATTTCCAACTATTATTAATGTGGCTCTGGTTAGCCAAATGATGCTTCTGTCTGAGCTATGTTTTGACTGTATCTTTTCCAATGATTTCTTCATCCAATTTCTAGTCATTAGTTACTGGGAATCTTGCCATGCACCTAAGGGGTCAAGTTTGCATGCTGACCTTCTTCTAAGCTTTCTGTTTTCCCTTACTGGCCTCCTGGCCTCTCAGTGATTCCTTCACCACGAACCATGATACTGACCATATGTCCAGATGCTGTTCATATGCCAGGAGCCGGTGCTGGGAGCACTTGAACCAGAGGACAAGTGAGACAGGGGAGGGCAGGGTGGCATAAGGATAGGGGATGAGATGGTCTAGATTTGTCCCATCCTAATTGCCAGAGCCAGTACTTGGCCACGAACTGGTTTCATCCCATACAAAGGCAAGGGCACAGTTTATTCCAGTACAGAGAGTTTATGGAACCAAGGTAGAAGTGGGAAAAATAGAAGGGAGACAACAAGGAAAAAAATAGAAAGCCCCAAAGGTGGACCAGGATGGACAAGGGCTCAGTAAGGGCTGCTCCTGAGGCTCAGTTGGCCCTGGCAAGTGACAGAGCAGGTGGGCACAGAGAGGGATGGGCAGCCTCATGTGAGGTTTCTCTGTCCAGGGACCAATCGTGAGGGTGGGTCCAAAGGGGACAGATATGGCGTCACTTGCTGCAGAGTCTGCTTTTCTGGATGTTAATAGAGTCTCTGGGACATACATACCTATAGGCCTCCCCTGCCTACAGAGATTTATGTGCTCCAGCAGGGATTAAGTTGTTCAATAAAACAAAGGTTTCTAAACACACGTAAAGGAAAGTTAACACACTTTGTAGGGATTATATCCCATCCAATCATCTCTTTATGTCCTTGGTCATTGGCTGCCTTCCCAGTTAATATCTGAGCTGGAAAGAACACATATTCCCCCTTGGGCAGTGAGGTATCTCTTCAGGGGTAGAAAGAATAGGTCTTCCGTTTAGCTGTGCCTCCCAACCTCCAACCCAACTTTTGTAATAAACGACAGGAGATTTATAGCTGGCCACTTCCCTCCAACTCAGCTTCAGTACCTAAAGGGAAAACGTGTCTTGGTATTGCAATGGGCATGCTGCCATTTCTGTTGATTGGTTGAGTGATTAATTTACACTGCCTCTCAATATCATTGCTCCTAGCAAGATAGGGGTAGGGGATTAAGAGGCACAAACTACTATATATAAAATAAATAAGCTAAAACGATATGTTGTACAGCACAGGGAATATAGCCAATATTTTATAATAACTATAAATGGAGTATAATCTTTAAAAATTGTGAATCACTGCATTGTACATCTGAAATTTATATAACATTGTAAATCAACTATAAAGAAAGAAAAAGAACTATTAGCATCATTTAATGAGCTTTAAACAATAACTTCCAGGGCCTGGCCCCCTGAGATCTGGTAATAAGCCTAGTCAGTGGCTAAGTGATTGTATCCACTCTGCCTGGAATCCTTGTTTTGCACTCTCTTGGGCCAGTGGATTCCTTTTGTGTGGCCTGATGACATTCCGTACTGGGTTGCAGCTTCTTTGTTTCTGCGCCTTTATAACTGTTTACACAGAGCCCTCAGCCTTCCCATCTGTAAATGCTCAAAGTTCATTCCAAGTGCAGCCTGCAGAGGAGTCCTCTGCTCCCCTCCAGTGTGCTTGGATAAATGCCTACAGGCCGTCTGCTTTTTTATCGTTAATCCCAGGAATGGAGTTTCTTTCGTTGGCTTCTTACAGTTCTCTTTGACTTGAGCATTGACTGAGGCATGGCCCTTCCCTGCCTGGCTTCCTGTCCTCCTCAGAGTTCTGTTCTGCCATGCTGGGTTTGCTCTCCAGCACACATACCCGAGACAGGAAAGGGTACCCAGTGACTTAGGTTATGTTTGTAGGGGAGCTAGTTCCTGACCCAGGTCTGAGTTGAAGCATCCCTTCCATTCAAGGGAGGCCCTGGCATTTAACTGCATAGTTACACGTTCCTCTAGTATTAACAGCCCAGCAATATTACAAGCAAAGGGAATAATAACTCACTGAACAGATTATATTTTGACTTCAAGTAAAAGATGGAATGTGTTTGTAATAACTGATGAGTCGTTTGACTCAACTAGTATGTGTTTTAATTAGATACCTGAAAACAAAGTTACTCCTGTGGGCTAATATTTTGAGATATTAACCTATGCTCCCTTGTTCCATAATATTTTCTCTTCTCCCTTCTCCTTTTAGGCAGGAATATTGGATTCTGCTCCCCTAATCTTAAGAGAGGTCTATAGAAGGACAAAAGCTCATGTTGCCTGAAAAAAAAATGCATTTCCTAGTTTTGGTTTTTAAAAGGCTAATCCCCAGAGCTAAAAATGAATAGGCTAGTCAAAGGAAAACAAATGGAGAGAGAAAGTTCTTTCACAGACTAGCAAGAGATTACCGTCAGCAGGGGAGAGGGAAGCAGAAGAGTGTATGTCCAGTCTACTGGGGAAGCAGTAAGAGGGTGGCTGCATGGGGCAGCCACAGCAGGGATCTCAGACACCTGCTACGGCAAAGGCAGGTCAGACAAATGGTTGCAAAAGGGCCTGGTGTACAAAACAAAAAAAATCTTGTGAATATTATAAAAACGTCAACTGACACCTCACCTCAGTGTTGGGGAGATCATTGAGGTTGGATGGGTCTGTGTCAAACCTTGGACGGGCAGCCCCTTCTCAGCGCCTGTGATTGTTGCCACGTGGTGAGGTGGTCCATAATTGCTAGTTTTCCTGATTTTCCAGAGAAGCCAGAAATGGTGCTTTTTTTTTTTTTTTAATAGTGAACTCCCCTGACTTTTAAAAGTTGGCTAAAACGTTTTTAAAACATAGAGTAGGCCAAACAATGCACATCTGCCGGCCAGATGTAGCCTCCATGCCAATGACTTGCAACCTGTAGCCTAGACAGGGCCGCAGGCCATCTCAGCAAGGATTCTTGGGCCTGAGGGCCGTGCTGAAACAGCAAAGGAAGGTTGGTCTGAAGGGGTCATGAAGTTAGGGCCCTAGTAGTGTGCAAACTGATGACCAAGGACAAGATGACACCACAACCATCCATGTTTTGGCCCCATGGCCTAACTAAAGGGTGTGAACAAGAAGTAGGAATTTCAATAAACAATGACAATGATTGCTTTACCAGCCAGGTGGATGAAAGTTGAAAATAGGAATCGATTCAGGTTATGCAGAAAAGGGATGTGATAATTCTTGAACACAAGAATTTGTGTACTGAGATTTATACTTGCTATGCCCAAGGACTTGTCAGATGTTGCTAATGATTCCTTGGTGAGCACACAATCACACCCAGGTTCCCACCCACTAGACATTCCTATGTTCCCTTAATCTTCAGGCCTTCAGGTGACCTGGGGATTATGCTGTGAACTCTGTTTTGGGGGAGGAGAACCTACTCCATAGAGACTCTAGAGAGATCACTGTCATCTTTTTAATTATTTTTAGCAGCTTTATTGAGGTATAATTTATATAACATAAAATTTACCTACTGTAATTACACAATTTGACGATTCTAGTAAATTTATAGAGCTGTGTAACCATCACTACAATCCACTTTTAGAACATCTCCATCACTGTAGAAAGTGCCCTCGGACCTCTTTACAGTCAATCCTCACTCCCACCCCTAGCCCTGGGCAACCACTCTTCTGCTTTCTGTCTATATGCTTTCCTTGTCTGGACATTTCAAATAAATGCAACCATAAAATATGTAGCCCTTTGTATCTGACATCTTTCACTTAGCGTGATGCTTTGAGGGTGATTCACCTTGAGGCATGTCTCAGTAGTTTTTTCTTTTTATTACCGAGTAGTATGCTATCATGCATATATACCCCAATTAAAAAAATATGTTCACCAAGTCGATGGATATTTGGATTGCTTCCAGTTCGGGGCTTTTATGAATAATGTTGCCATGAACATTCACATACAGGTCTTTGTGTGGCACTGCCATGCTTTTGAGAGGGGATGTTTCAATATCAACCAATAAGAATTTTAAACAGGTGCCCATTTCATAGGCAGTGATGTAGAAAATAAGGTGTGCTTGGGGAGCCAGGGAGAGGAACCTGACAGTTCTGCCCAGCATCTGCTCTCTATCGTTGTCAGCTTCAATCTTCTATCAGAAAGCCAAGTCCTGATCAGGAGCATTGGGCTGGGGGTTGGGAGAGATGAGGGGAGATGTAATACCTGCATGTAAGCAAGCACAAACAGGTGGCCACTTCCTAGGAAGGATGTTGGCTCTCAAGGTGGAAGTGGGGGATTGGCCATTAAATCAAAGCCCTAGTTACTGCACAGCCCATCAGAGGCGATCAAGACTCATGGGGAAGTGTATCTTCGAGGTGTGGATCAGTGCTGGAAGAAGAGAGATCTGAGCTGGAGGTTCACTTTTTGACACTTCCCTGAACTGTTTTTTGGGTAACATATTTAGGAATACTGGTGTAATTCACAGATGGGCATAGGTTACATTCTTGTCAGTGTACTTTTGAAGAAATCCCTTGGGGGCTTAGTTTTAAGCAATAATGCCTTTGTGGGTATATTCCATTTACACAAATCCTGGAAGTCTAGGATATATATTGGCATTATTAATAGAAGCTTATAAAAATAGAATTAAGTTCTTTTTAGTATAAAGTTATCTCTTTATTATCTGTATTTCATAATAAAATGTATGTGTATAGTATCAATTAAAAAAAAGTAAATGACAACCAATTCAGCCATCATGAGATACATCTCAAAAAATATACTCCCAGAGGAAATACACACACACACGCGCGCGCACACACACACACACATCCCAAGCATCCCTAAGTTTTCTGGCCTCCTGAGATCACTGTTTTATGAAATATCCGAATGTCTGTTTCTTTAGCTCAGTATTTCTGGGCATTCCTGGGGAGTGCATGCCCTCTCCTGGTTGCTGTCTATCACTCCACCCTTGAGCAGCTCCTCTAATTTCTCTTATCATGTCGACAATCTGAAGTAGTGGGAAACTGGAAAAAAAATTAAAATCGCAGTCACAGGAAACCAGACCCCCTACTCACAAACTATACAATGATTTGATGCTTTCTCTGAGTCCTGCCTTGCTCTAGCCATTTGGTCCATGATTAACGAATGGTCTTAAGTTTATGACCACTCAAAAACAGGGTAGAGGAAATGACCACTAGCTGTGAGAACAGGAAAAAGATATTTGTATTCTATAATCTGTGACTCCCAAACAATGATTATCATTGGTCTTCTCTCTGCAAATTAAGACACCTCCCTGAAATAAGCCTATGAATACTGGTCCCAGGTATTGTCCTTTGAATTGCTTAACACTTTGCTGATTTTGCCACTGGACTGAGATGCCTTACCCTGCCAGGAGCCCTGTACCATCTGGACATGCCTACTCCACATATCAAGACTTCCCATTATATTGCAAAGCTACAGTCATCAAAACAGTATGGTACTGGCATAAAAACAGAAAAAAAGGTCAATGGAACAGGACAGAAAACCCAGAAATAAACTCATGCACCTATGATTAATTAATCTATGACAAAGGAGGTAAGACTATACAATGGAGAAAAGACAGTCTCTTCAATAAATGGTGCTGGGAAAACTGGACAGCTACATGTAAAAAAAAGAAACTAGAACATTCTTTAACACCTTACAAAAAAATAAACTCAAAATGGATTAAAGACCTAGATGTAAGACTGGATAATATGCAACTCTTAGAGGAAAACATAGGCAGAACACTCTTTGATATAAATCGCAGCAATATCTTTTTTGATCCATCTCTCAGAGTAATGGAAATAAAAACAAAAATTTAAAAATGGGGCCTAATTACACTCAAAAGCTTTTGCACAGCAAATGAAACCACAAACAAAATGAAAAGACAACCCACAGAATGGGAGAAAATATTTGCAAATGATGCGACTGACAAGGGATTAGTCTCCAAAATTTATAAATAGCTCATGTGGCTCAATATCCAAAAAACAAACAACCCAGTCAAAAAATGGGCAGAAGACCTAAACAGACATTTCTCCAAAGAAGGCATAGATGGCCAAGAGACACATGAAAAGATGCTCAACATTGATAATTATTAGAGAAATGCAAATCAAAATTACAAGAGGGACTTCCCTGGTGGTCCAGTGGCTAAGACTCTGAGCTTTCACTGCAGGATGTGTGGGTTTGATCCCTGGTTGGGGAACTAAGATCCCATGTGCTGCGTGGTGTGGTCAAAAAAAACCCAAAAAACACCTGCAATGAGGTATCACCTCACACCGGTCAGAATGGCCATCATCAAAAAATCTACAAACAATAAATGCTGGAGAGGGTGTGGAGAAAGGGGAACCCTCCTAAACTGTTGGTGGGAATGTAAATTGGTACAGCCATTATGGAGAACAGTATGGAGTTTCCTTAAGAAACTAAAAATAGAGCTACCATATGATCCAGCAATTCCACTCCTGGGCAGATATCCAGAGAAACACATGGTTCAAAAGGACACATGCACCCCAATGTTCATTGCAGCACTGTTTACAATAGCCAAGATGTGGAAGTAACCTAAATGCCCATCGACTGATGAATGAATAAAGAAGATGTGGTACATATATACAATGGAATATTACTCAGCCATTAAAAAGAATGAAATAATGCCATTTGCAGCAACATGGATGGACTTGGAGATTATCATACCAAGTGAAGTAAGTCAGACAGAGAAAGACAAATATCATATAATATCGTTTATATGTGGAATCTAAAAAAAAAATGATACAAATGAACTTATTTACAGGACAGAAACAGACTTACAGACTTAAAGAATGAACTTCTGGTTACCAGGGGGAAAGGGTTGGGGAAGGGATACATTGGGAGTTTGGGATTGACATGGACACACTGCTATATTTAAAAATAGATGACCAGGGCAGAGTCAAGATGGTGGTGTGGGAAGACGCCGAGTTAGCTTCTCCCCACAAGGGCAACTGCTGGCCACTGGTGGAGGACCCTGATGCCCAAGGAGACAGGAGGAATGCCCAAGTGAACTGGTAGGACATCGAGGGACTGAGGGGGGAGGAGAAGTGGAGGCCAGACAGGATCAGTGACCCTGAGGCTGGAGAGATCAGGAGAGGCAGGCGGGAGGGGCTCTCCAGGAGGAGCGGGAGAGGGCAGAGGGTGATTGCCCTGTGCACTCAGACTCAGGGAGCCTGCTGAGCTCCCAGGCTGGTATCACTCCCCCAAAGCCCCCTCCAGGCCGTGTGGGTCCTTGGGGGCATAGGAGGGAGGCTGGGGAGATCAGGGGAGGCAGGTGGGAGGGGCCTTCTGGGAGGAGCAGGAGAGGAGCTGCGGGCATTTTCCCCGCCCACTCAGGCCTAGGGAGCTTGCTGGGCTCCCAGGTGAAGTCCCCTGCTCTCTGAGACCAGGGTTGGGGGCACACCTGAGCCCCGTCTGTTCCTTGAGCCTAAGTCTCACCCCCCACACAGCCTCCAGAGCCTTTTCCAGCCCTGTGGGTACTGAGCATAAGCCCTGTCCACCACCCAAAACTCATCCTTGCTTAGGCCCTGCCCTCCACAGCCAAGGTCATTTCCCCCCCTTTTTTTTTGCCTTTTCCCTCCTCCTCTTTTTTACTATTGTGGTACTGTTATACCTTCCATTTGTTGATTCATCTATATTTTTATTTTTAAATTCTTTCCAACGTATCTGTTAGATTCCTAGTCTAATTTTATTTTTTACTTCGTTATTGTTCTTTTTTTTTTTTTTCCCACCCCACACAGCTTGTGGGATCTTGATTCATGAGCTGGGGGTCAGGCTGAAGCTCCTGCGGTGGGAGCTCTGAGTCCGAACCACTGGACTAACAGAGAACCTCAGACCCCAGGGAATATTCATCAGAGTGAGGTCTCATGGAGGTTCTCATCTCAGCACCAAGACCAAGCTCTACCCAACAGCCAGTGTTGGAAGCCTCAAGCCAAACAACCAGTAAGACAGGAACACAATCTCACTCATATATAAAAAAAAAAAAAAAGAGACAGCAAAAAAAAAAAAAAAATGTCACAGATGAAGGAGCCAGGAAAAAATCTACAAGACCAAAGAAATAAGAGAAAATAGGCAATCTACCTGAAAAATAATTCAGAGTAATTATAGGAAAGATGATCCAGAATCTCGGAAATAGAATAGAGGTACAGATGGAGAATATACAAGAGACGTTTAACAAAGATCTAGAAGAACTAAAGAACAAACAAACAGAGATGAAAAGCACAATAACTGAAATGAAAAATACATTAGAAGGAATCAATAACAGAATAACTGAGGCAGAAGAACAAATAAGTGAGCTGGAAGACAAAATGGAAATGGATGGAAATAACTACTGAAGAGCAGAATAAAGAAAAAAGAATGAAAAGGATTGAAGACAATCTCAGAGACCTCTGGGACAAAACAAAATGCAACAACATGTGAATTATAGGGGTCCCAGAAGAAGAAGAGCAAAAGAAAGGGTCTGAGAAAATATTTGAAGAGATTATAATCAAAAATTTCCCTAACATGGGAAAGGAAATAGTCACTCAAGTCCAGGAAGGACAGGGTCGAATAGAGGATAAACCCTAGGAAAAACACACCAAGACACATATTAATCAAACTAACAAAAATTAAATTCAAAGAAAAAATATTAAAAGCAGCAAGGGAAAAACAAAAAATAACATACATAGGAATCTCCATAAGGTTATCAGCTGATTTTTCAGCAGAAAATCTGCAGGCCAGAAGGTAGTGGCAGGATGTACTTAAAGTGATGAAAGAGATAAGCCTACACCAAGATTACCCAGCAAGGATCTCATTCAGATATGACAGAGAAATCAAAACTTTACAGACAAGCAAAAGCTAAGATTATTCAGCACCACCAAACCAGCTCTACAACAAATGCTAAAGAAACTTCTCTAGGTGGGAAACACAAGAGGAGAAAAAGACCCACAAAAACAAACCCAAAACAATTAAGAAAATGGTAATAGGAACATACATATCAATAATAACCTTGAATGTAAAAGGATTAAATGCCCCAACCAAAAGACAAAGACTGGCTGAATGGATACAAAAACAAGAACCATATATATGCTGTCTACTTCAGACCTAGGGACACATACAGACTGAAAGTGAAGGGATGAAAAAAGATATTCCATGCAAATGGAAATCAAAAGAAAGCGGGAGAAGCAATACTCATATCAGATAACATAGACTTTAAAATAAAGACTGTTGCAAGAGATAAGGAGGGACACTACATAATGATCAAAGGATCAATCCAAGAAGAAGATATAACAATTATAAATGTTTATGCACCCAACATAGGAGCACCTCAATACATAAGGCAAATGCTAACAACCATGAAAGGAGAAATCGACAGTAACACAATAACAGTAGGGGATTTTAATATCCTCCTTACACCAGTGGACGGATCATCCAAAATGAAAATAAATAGGGAAACACAAACTTTAAATGACACAATAGACCAGATAGATTTAATTGATACTCATAGAACATTCCACCCCAAAGTGGAAGAATGCACTTTCTTCTCAAGTGCACATGGAACATTCTCCAGGATAGATTACATCTTGGGTCACAAATCAAGCCTCAGTAAATTTAAGAAAATTGAAGTCGTATCAAACATCTTTTCTCACCACAATGCTATGAGACTGGAAATCAATTACAGGAAAAAACCTATAAAAAACACAAATACATGGAGGCTAAACAGTGTGCTACTAAATAACCAAGGGATCACTGAAGAAATCAAATAAGAAATTAAAAAATACATAGAAACAAATGACAATGAAAACACGACGACCCAAAACCTATGGGCTGCAGCAAAAGCTGTTCTAACAGGGAATTTTACAGCAATTCAATCTCACCTCAAGAAACAAAAAAATCTCAAATAAACAATCTAACCCTACACTTAAAACAACTAGAGAAAGAAGAACAAAGAAAATCCAAAGTTAGTAGAAGGAAAGAAATCATAAAGATCAGAGCAGAAATAAATGAAACAGAAATGAAGAAAACAATAGCAAAGGTCAATAAAACTAAAAGCTGGTTCTTTGAGAAGATAAACAAAATATATTAGTCCTTAGCCAGACTCATCAAGAAAAAAGGGAGAGGATGCAAATCAATAAAATTAGAAATGAAAAAGGAGAAATCACAACTGACACTGCAGAAATACAAAGGATTATAAGAGACTACTACAGACTACTATATGCCAATAAAATGGACAACCATGAAGAAATGGACAAATACTTAGAAAGGTACAATTTTCCAAGAATGAACCAGGAAGAACTAGAAAATATGAACAAACATATCACAAGTAATGAAATTGAAACCATAATTTAAAATCTTCCAACAAATGAAAGTCCAGGACCAGATGGCTTCACAGGTAAATTCTATTAAACATTAGAGAAGAGCTAACACAGATACTTCTCAAACTCTTCCAAATAATTGCAGAGGGAGAAACACTCCCAAATTCATGCTACAAAGCCACCATCACTCTGATACCAAAATCAGAAAAGATATCACAAAAAAAGAAAATTATAGACCAATATCACTGATGAACATAGATGTAAAAATCCTGAACAAAATACTAGCAAACAGAATCTAACAACACATTAAAAGGATCATACACCATGATCAAGTGGGATTTATCTCAGGGATGCAAGGATTCTTCAGTATATGCAAATCAATCAATGTGATACACCATATTAACAAATTATGATCATCTCAATAGATGCAGAAAAAGCTTTTGACAAAATTCAACACCCATTTATGACAAAAACCCTCCAGAAAATGGACATAGAGGGAACCTATCTCAACATAATAAAGGTCATATATGACAAACCCACAGCAAACATCATACTCAATGGTGAAAAATCGAAAGCATTTACACTAAGATCAGGAAGAAGACAAGGATGTCCACTCTCGCCACTCTTATTCAACATAGTTTTGGAAGTCCTAGCCATGGCAATCACAGAAGAAAAAGAAATAAAAGGAATACAAATTGGGAAAGAAAAGTAAAACTGTCACTGTTTGCAGATGACATGATATCATACATAGAGAATCCTAAAGATGCCACCGGAAAACTACCAGAACTAATCAACGAATTTGGCAAAATTGCAGGATAAAAAATTAATGCACAGAGATCTCTGGCATTCCTATACACCAACAACAAAAAATCAGAGAAACAAACACATTTACCATTGCAACGAAAAGAATAAAATACCTAGGAATAAATCTACTTAAGGAGGCAAAAGACTTGTACTTAGAAAACTATAAAACACTGATGAAAGAAATCAAAGATGACATAAACAGATGGAGAAATATACCATGTTCTTGGATTGGAAGAATCAATATTGTGAAAATGACTATACTATCAAAGCAGTCTATAGATTCAATGCAATCCCTATCAAACTACCAATGGCATTCTTCACAGAATTAGAACAAAAAATTTTACAATTCATATGGAAACAAAAAAGACCCCAAATAGCCAAAGCAATCTTGAGAAAGAAAAACGTACCTGGAGGAATCAGGCTCCTGGACTTCAGACTATACTACCAAGCTACAGTAATCAAGACAGTATGGTATTGGCACAAAGTCAGAAATATAGATCAATGGTACAGGATAGAATGTCCAGAGATAAGCCCATGCACATATGGTCACCTAATTTATGACAAAGGAGGCAAGAACATATAATGGAGAAAAGACAGTCTCTTCAATCATTGGTGCTGGGAAAACTGGACAGCTACATGTAAAAAATGAAATTAGAACACTCCCTAACAGTATACACAAAAATAACCTCAAAATGGATTAGAGACCTAAATGTAAGACCGAGCACTATAAAACTCTTAGAGGAAAACATAGGAAGAACACTCTTTGACATAAATCACAGCAAGATTTTTTTTGATCCACCTCCTAGAGTAATGGAAATAAAAACAAAAATAAACAAATGGGACCTAATGAAACTTCAAATCTTTTGCAAAGCAAAGGAAACTACAAACAAGACGAAAAGACAACCCTCAGAATGGGAGAAAATATTTGCAAATGAATCAGTGGACAAAGGATTAATCTCAAAAATGTATAAACAGCACATGCAGCTCAATATTAAAAAAAAAAACAACCCAATCCAAAAATGGGCAGAAGACCTAAATAGACATTTCTCTAAAGAAGACATAGAGATGGCCAAGAAGCACATGAAAAGCTGCTCAACATCAGTAATCATTAAAGAAATGCAAATAAAAACTACAATGAGGTATCACCTCACACCAGTTAGAATGGGCATCATCAGAAAATCTACGAACAACAAATGCTGGAGAGGGTGTGGAGAAAAGGGAACCCTCTTGCACTGCTGGTGGGAATGTAGATTGATACAGCCACTATGGAGAACAGTATGGAGGTTCTTTAAAAAACTAAAAATAGAATTACCATATGACCCAGCAATCCCACTACTGGGCATATACCCAGAGAAAACCATAAGTCAAAAAGACACATGCACCCCAATGTTCATTGCAGCACTATTTACAATAGCCAGGTCATGGAAGCAATCTAAATGCCTATTGACAGACAAATGGATAAAGAAGATGTGGTATATATATATATATATATACAATGGAATATTACTCAGCCATAAAAAGGAATGAAATTGAGCCATTTGTAGAGACGTGGATGCATCTAGAGACTCATACAGAGTGAAATAAGTCAGAAAGAGAAAAATAAATATCGTATATTAAGACATATATGTGGAACCTAAAAATATGGTACAGATGAACCAGTTTGCAAGGCAGAAATTGAGGCACAGAAGTAGAGAACATACATATGGACACCAAGGGGGGAAAGCGGTGGGAGGTGGGGGTTGTGGTGTGATGAATTGGGAGATTGGGATTGACATGTATACACTGATGTGTATAAAATGGATGACTGATAAGAAATATAAATAAATAAAAAATAAACATTAAAAAAAAGAAAATGTTAAATAGACATGGATTCTAAGACTCAATATATATATCTTTCAGAACGCACTGGGAAACACAACACTAGCCCCACTGCCTCACTAGCTTCTCTGGACTCACTAAGTAACTAAGATTTGGAGCTGGAAGGACCACATGACATAGAACTTGAAGGTTACATAATGCCAACCAAGCCTGCAGATAAGCTACTGACAAGTGGACCCACTGTACTGTATAATTTCTTTATCTCACACATACACTAAATTTAATTTCTAATCCAGAAATTGCTGTTATACCTGAAAGTATAACAAACCAAAAAGTTTTTTTTTAGTGGTAAACCATGGGAATTGATCTTGCCATATTAAGCAAGAAAACAAGGTTTATTGGAAATATCCTGGGGGTAGTTAGCATTGTGAATGAAGCACTGAACACCACAGACACCAGAAGGACAGGAATCAGGGACACCCCCAGCACCTGAGGAACAGTGATTCAGGGATAGTTGCCTTGGTTCCAGCCATCAGATTGCCCAATTCCAACCCACTTTCTATCTAATATCTCCTCTAATGATACAAACTCCCAGAAGACGTTGATTAGAAGACTCAGTATGGTGGTAAATGTCTTCAGAGATCTGTAGACTTACCACAATCTTTATCAAAATCTCAGCAGCAGAAATTGATAATTTATTCCTAAAATGTATATGGAAATGCTAAGAACCTAGAATAAACAAAACAACTTAGAAAAAGGAAGAATAAAGTTGGATGACTTCCACTATCCAATTTCAAAGCATATTAAAAAGCTACAGTAAAGACGACAGTGTGATATTCTTGTAAAGGTAGGCATGTAGATCAGTGGAACAGACTTGAGAGTTCAGCAATAATCCCTTACACTTATGATTAAATGATTTTTGAAACTATAAGAGTGAAAAGATAGTCTCTTCAACCAGTGGTACTGGGACAATTGGATATTCATGTTTTTAAAAAATGGGCTAAACCATTACCATACCTCACACATAGAAATTAACTCAAAATAAATAGTAGAGGGCTTCCCTGGTGGCGCAGTGGTTGAGAGTCCGCCTGCCGATTCAGGGGACACGGGTTCGTGCCCCGGTCCGGGAGGATCCCACATGCCGCGGAGTGGCTGGGCCCGTGAGCCATGGCTGCCGGGCCTGCGCGTCCAGAGCCTGTGCTCCGCAACGGGAGAGGCCACAGCAGTGAGAGGCCCACATACCGCAAAAAAAAATAAAAAATAAATAAATAGTAGATGCACAAGCTAAAACCATTAAGAAAATGAAAGGACAAGTCCCAGAGTAGAGAAAATATTTGTAAATTATATATCTGATGAAAATCTTATATCCAGAATATTAAAAAAACTCTTAAAATTTAATTATAAAGGGGCTTCCCTGGTGGTGCAGTGGTTAAGAATCCGCCTGCCAATTCAGGTGACACGGGTTTGAGTCCTGGTCCGGGAAGATCCCACGTGCAGTGGAGCAACTAAGTCTGGGTGGCACAGCTACTGAGCCTGTGTTCTAGAGCCCCCGAGCCACAACTACTGAGCCCACAAGCTGCAAATACTGAAGCCCGCATGCCTAGAGCCCGTGCTCCGCAACAAGAGAAGCCACCACAGTGAGAAGCCCTCGCACCGCAACAAAGAGTAACCCCCACTCGTTGCAACTGGAGAAAGCCTGCGCGCAGCAATGAAGACCCAACACAGCCATAAATAAATAAAATAATTTTTAAAAAATTTAATTATAAGAAGATTTAAAAACCAATTAAAAATAGGCAGAGTTGTAGAAGATTCCTACAACTCAACCACAACAAAAAATGACCTGATTAAAAAATAGGCAAAGGATTTGAATAGACATTGCTCCCAAGAAGATATATGAATGGCTAATAATATGCACATGAAAAGATGCTTAACATCATCAAGCATCAGGGAAATTGAAATTAAAAAACAATGCAAAACCTCTGTACACCCCAGACATATAAATAGCATCTGTTAAAGTTGTTACAATAAGGTTTAGCAGAGGCACAAAATTCTATGGATCAAAACTGTAGCAATAGATAGACTTGATATCACTCACCAGACTTTCTATGGTGTTTTGACTCCCAGCTGTAGGTGGAAGGTCTCCTCCTCTATCACTGGCCCTATCAAGAAAGTACAAAAGACACAACTTCACCCTTTCTTCCATGCTTTGAATAAAGTTTTTCAAATTTCTACCACTTGGGGGTCTATTGTTATCTCCTTTTTGCTTTTCATCCATCCATCCATCCATCCATCCAACCATTCAGTAACCCATTTATTCATTCATTCAGTCTTTTTTTTTTTTTCGGTACACAGGCCTCTCACTGCCGTGGCCTCTCCCGCCGTGGAGCACAGGCTCCGGGCGCACAGGCCCAGTGGCCATGGCCCATGGGCCCAGCCGCTCCGCAGCATGTGGGATCCTCCAGGACCCGGGCACGAACCCACGTCCCCTGCACCGGCAGGCGGACTGAACCACTGCGCCACCAGGGAAGCCCAGTCAGTCATTTATTTAGTCATACAATCAGTAAATATTTATTGATTATTAAGACCCAGAACTGTTCTAGGCACTTGGAAATCAAAAGTGAAAAAAAAAAAAGTTGTCAAATACAATTACCCTGATAGAGCTTAAAACTGAAAGGTTTGAGGTCATTGTGTATGGGAAGACATGCACATCATTTTCATCATATTTATATCTATCTAATTTTTCTTTTATTCTCTGCCACATTCTAAAACGTATATCTGTTAACCTTGATGTTAAAAGCGTTATGCCCATCCTTCATACTATTTGATTATCTAGTTTAATTTTCTTCTGTTTTCTCCATTATCTCTAGGATTTTTTTCCCCAGAACATGTTAAGTATATCACTTAAGCTACAAGTTTCCCATTACTATCTTTTCACAGAGGATGAAACAAGCTTGCATTGATTACAACCAGAGTTTGTGATCCCCTTAGCAGAAGAACAAATATAGTAGCTTCCTTGCACATTAGTGGAGCAAGCCCCCTGAATCTGTGCCTAATTGTTACTGCTTAAGGTGTTCACTTTCCATTGGCCTTGATACTCTGATTCTATTTTTGACAGCTCTCATTCCTCTGCATTTAAAAAAAATTTTTTTGGCCGCTTAGCATGTGGGACCTTAGTTACCTGACCAGGGATCGAACCTGCACCCCCTGCACTGGAAGCACAGAGTCTTAACTACTGGACCACCAGGAAGTCCCAGCTCTCACTTCTCTGAGTTAGCTCGTGGGGGTTTAGTCTGATTAAACCAATCCACAAAGCACCTGTAATCGCCAACTATTAATATCACTGTCTTGTCTAACCCATCAGCTATCAGAATGATTAAGATGTTTAAAATAGAAGACATAAAGACTAAAAATTATCTTGTACCATTTACTGTATTATTTCATAACAAACCTAACTTGGAAAAGAAGGCCAATTTTAGAAGTTGCTTCTCTTTTTTAATACATTTAACTAGTTTACCAAAGGAAAGCTTAAGAAGCTGTAGAAAAACATATGAATATTTTAACTAAAATTGTTTTTATTTTTATTATGTAGGTCTCTACCCCTTGTTCCTGGCACAGAACTCCTAACACCCTTTTAATTTCTTGTGAGATAAGAACTCTAGAGTATATCTTGTTCTAATATTTGTCTTTGACCCCTTTCTTGACACAGGGCTCCCAAAACCCTTGTAAATCCGAAGTGATAAGAGCCCTAGGAGAATTTTTTATTCTGCTGAGCTGACTCTGGGTGGGCTCCTGGATGAGGGCTGGTCACCAGAAAGACCAAACCATGATTAGAAGCTTGGAATATTCATCCCCACCCCCATCTTCCAGATAGGGGAGAGAAGCTGGAAATGGCATTAATAGTTGACTGTGCTTACATGAATAAGCCTCCATAAAATCCCAATTGCCCAGGGTTTGGAGAGCTTCCAGGTCGGTGAATACATCCACACCAGGAGGGTGATGTACCCCAGCTCCATGCGGATAGAAGCGCCTGTGCCTGGGACCATCTGAGACCTCACCCCATGTTTCTCTTCATCTGGCTGATCATCTGTATTCTTTATCATATCTTTAATAAACTGGTAAATGTAAGTAGTGTTTCCTTGAGTTCTGTGAGCAGCTCTAGAAAATTAATTGAACCTGAGGAATGGGTCATGGGAACCTTCAATTTATAGCCAAGTTGGACACAAGTTGTGGGTACCTGGGGACCTATAGATACTACTTGTGATTGGTATCTGAAACAAGGTGGGAACAGTCTTGAGACACTGAGTCTTAACCTGTGGGATCTGACACTATCTCCAGGTAGATAGTGTTAGAATTGAGTTAAACTGTAGGACACCCAGCTGGTGTCACAGAGGACTGCTTGTGTGGGGAAAAGCCTCCACACATTTGGTTGACCATAAGTATTAGAAGTGAAGTGTTCCCTGTGACTGTAAAGGAGACACACAGGAAAGAAAGACATAGAAGGATAGAACAACTGGGTTGCTTTCCATTAAAAGGTGATTTGTGCCATTCTACCACCCCATATTTAAATTTTAAAAATAATGCTTATACTTACAATAACCACTGCATTTATACTAAAAGTTAAACAAACATAGTAAATGTGGTTACATTTTAGTTCTGAATTCACTCTTTATACAATCTTATCATTGGAAGAAGTTGAAGAAAGGCGTGATTCATAAGTTTCATTACATGTGTATTTGCTCTGAGGAACACTGAGAGATGATTTTCCCTTTTGGCTGTTTAGCCAACTTAATACATGTGCAAGTGCTTTTAGGATAATGCCACAATGGACATGCATCTTTTAGGCTGCCATCTTGGGAGAAACAGTTCACTGTTTTGAGGGAGAGAAATAGATTTGAAATTCTTTTTACTCCATGTTTAGAAATCCTGCTACAATTTTTAAAAATCTTTCTTTAAGTCATTGTTTGTGTTATAATTTCAACAGTGTCTCACTGACTTTGGCCATCAGTGAAATAAAAGATTCTTTCAAGGAACTGGCTAACGAAACAAAGAATACTGGTAATAATGTTTTGGTTCATTTTGTCATAACAAAGATTTCATTTATACTTTTCACCGATTGCCTCCTTCAAATCCATGCAAAAAGAGGTCAAGTGATCCTATTTATTTTGATGAAATCTGTAACTAAAATGTCAGCTGTATCACTGAATGGTCATATTTGGTTGGGTTTGGGTCTTGGAATACAATGAAAGGCACCTGTCCTAAAACCATTGGAAAATGTCAGAAAATATTTTTAAAGGCAAATAAAATAACATAGCCTGCTTCCTCTACAACCAGGTAAGGATGAGGACTCAGAGCCTGCATACTGCCCCAAGGGAGTTTCCCTCCACACCTGCCGAGGTAAAGATGCAGAGCTTGGGTGTTAAGACCAAAACAAGGCTGATTCTTTGCCTTGATTGCTACCTGTGGGGAAAGAAAAAGTTCAAGGCCTAATCATTCTCCCTTTAAAAATGTAAATTAGAACGCGAACCCCACCCCCTTACCTTATTAGAAAACAAACCCAAGTCCCCCTTGCTTTGCCCCCTCTCAGGCCTCCTGTCCTACATCCCCCCCACCCCCCCCCACCCCCCGCCCCCAGCTCTCACTGGTTCCTACCACGCTCAAGCACCCCACGCTTGCTCCTGTCTCAGTGACTTTGCGATTGCTCTATCCTGTACCTGGAATTCTTTTCCTCAGATACAGCCACTCAGTTTGCTCCCTCAGTTCCCTCAGTTTTCTGTTCATGTCACCTTTTCAGAGAGGTCTTGTTGGAATAGACAGTTTAAAACAGGATCTTCTCTCCTCCCATCACTTTATTAAGTTTCCTTGTATTATTTTTCTTCATACTCCTTAATCACCACCTCCTTGCATATGATGCATTATTTGTTTGTTGTCTCTCTGCCCCTACCAGAAATGAAACAAAGTGGGGACATCGGCTTTACAATGTTTTTCCCAGAACTATGTCCCTAGCACATAGTAGGATCTCGAAAGTTGTTAAATGAATTGTTAAATGAAATCAGCAAGCTTTATTTTCCTTTTTACCTCAAACATCCAAAGTGAGCAACAGAATGGCTTTATTGCTTCAATAAGCAGGAAATAGGAAGGATAGAAAGGTCAGTGAGTGGAAAATTTCGGAGAGCACTTCAGAAAGAAGAGACTGAAGACACAACCCATGATTTGGGTTAGCCTGAGAAGTTGTGAGTCTGACGTTACGCTCTGATCACTACATTAGTTTTCAACTTGACCCAGCATTTTTCATTTACTTCTATGTCTTCTATTTACTTCATGTTTCCTCTTCTGAAAAGATTTAGGCTGTATAATCATGAAGTTAAACTGATACCACCTCCTTCTTAAAAGGAAAGAGAACAACTAACGTGCTTTGATTAGTGCTAGAAACTTTTATTTAGAAATTATTTTTGTGGACTCATTTTTAATATAGCTTCTATATAATGGCTTTTAACTTTCCATATAGAACATGCTTAAAGGGATAGATCTAGAACAATCTGATCTGATACTTGGAACTTCCTAGCATTCATATTTTTGTTCAGGAAAAAGGAATGACGAGTCTGCTAAGAATGAGAACGTGAAACAATGTGGTGACGGCACGCTACTATTCATTTCAACATCTCTGAAAATCACGCTTCCTTTATTATTATTATTTTTTTGTGTGAAGCCAAAAATATGCCTACCATTATAAGCAACTTATGATCCATATCTGGCATGCTTTTACGAATAAGAAAGCTATGTTCTGACTTGCTTTTCTATTTTCATTGTGCTGAACTTAGGGTTTTTAATTTTCCTTTATAGAAACAGAGAGGGAGAGAGAGAGAGAGAAAGAGAGAGGTCTTTTGCAGTACTAGAATAGATTTACAATTTTAGAATTTTTACTCTTAAAGCCAAGGTGTGTATGTCTATGTCTATGTCTATATCTACATCTATACAATAAATTAGTTTCCTTATAAAATACTATATGTATTTCATGTTTAAGCATGTTCTTTGCTCCATAACATTTTATATACATGATCTTAAATGTATAAGTTGTCAGGAGCTTAGGTAAGAAGTAACAAATAATTTACATTTTTTCTTCCTTAGAGTTAACCTAATGGCACAGACATATATCTTAATTCCCATAACTTAAACTCCATATATCTGTTCAATAAGACCTGACCAATTTGATTCACAGTATTGCATTTTGAGGTATCATGGTTGAAATGAGTTTTTATTTCCATAGTGATTCCTGACCATGAGGGCAGCTACGGGCAAAATTTAATTTCTGATTTCTCTAGAAGGGATGATAACAAGCAAGTGAATTGTAATTGAATTCTGAACATGAACAAAACACGAAAGATAAATTGAGTTTGCAGATGTGCACAAATGCATTATGTTTAGAGTTCAATGCTATTTTGTTTTCTTTCTAAATGAGAAAATTACATCCTTTGAATTTTTCAAGATGTAGATGTGTTGGTAATGTCCTGGCCACTTCTGTCTGCAAATAAATTTTTATTGCTCAACTTTTCTTTTCTGTAAGGAAATTATTTATCTTTACGACCAAATTATTTCACTATAGCCTGAAAACACATTGGATACTTGGTGATCCTACTTGGGTGCTGCTATGCTAATTGAATATTTTTCTTATTATTGCCAAACTCAGTCATTTTGGGGGATAAACTTAAAATATGTATCTATTAAGTGCTAAAACATAAAAAAAATCAAACCTAGCCCCTGACTTTGAATTTTTTTCTAATTAAAAAAAAGAAATGTCCTTAGTTATTATGTTTTTTTTTTTTTTTTTTGCGGTACGCAGGCCTCTCACTGTTGTGGCCTCTCCCGTTGCGGAGCACAGGCTCCGGACGCGCAGGCTCAGCGGCCACGGCTCACGGGCCCAGCCGCTCTGCGGCATGTGGGATCTTCCCGGGCCGGGGCACGAGCCCGTGTCCCCTGCATCGGCAGGCGGACTCTCAAGCACTGCGCCACCAGGGAAGCCCTATTATGATTTTTTAAAAATCAAGTTCTTGAGTGGAATTAAGTGTATTTTAAAATAATAATAGAGTGAGAAGATTTATAGGTTGCACATTAAATAATTAACGTATTAAATTAATTAAATCTAGCAACCTTCATCACCTAACCATCTTAAGTAACTTTCCTCTTGCCAAAACAAGAGAAAGTTATTCCATTTAATGCTCAAATTTTTCTACAGAGAAGTTTCTTCTAGAGAAGAAAACAGTATATAGATAATATGCCTTAGTGCATTTTAATAATCAGTTCTCTGTATGCCCAGCTTAATAATCAGTTCTAACAGCTGAATTCTCTTTCCAGTTGTTAAGATATGTTTCATCAATTTTACTTCAGAATATTTATCATAATATTAATAGGTACAATCTATTGAGCATTCATTGTACAGCAGACATGACCAATATATCCTAAAAGGTATGTGCTATTATATTTCCACTTAATAGAGAATAAAGCCAAACTTAAAAATCAAAAACATAGAGTTGGTAAGAGAAGTAAGCAGAATTTTAACACCAATCTGTCTTACTATAAGCCTATGCTTATAACTGCTTGTTATTTATTACATAGGGAAGGTATGTGTATCGATCCCTTTTAGTAGCACCTGTTATGTAGAGCGGAATGCATGCTATTTATTCCTCACCATAGTGCTACCTAAGATGATCATTTGTTCCAGAAATCTGAATTCTCCTCTCATACTAGGTATATAACCTTGGGAAACACAGGTAACCGCTTCATGATTCTCTAACCAATGATATAGTCTCCACTCATGAAACAAAATATCTCACAGACTCCCCGGCAGTGACTGCCATTGCCTATAACACTCTTCTCCACAATCCAGCCCCTTTGTCTTGCGCAGATTCTCTGCTGAGAAGGCAACGTAATTGACAGTTATATCTTTCCCCCTACCCCAGTGTCAGACCCTGACTTTGGTAAAGCCCACCCTCTTAACCCATAGACTCTGGAGAATATTTACATGGATCCTTCCTCTAAGAAGGTTTCAGATGCTTCGTCAAGATCATTTCCAAGTTAACCTCCAGCTTTGTTTTTGGTTTGATGCTTGATTGTCTATAGAAGCACAGTTGCTTTCACTGAGGCAGTTTATATTTGAAATGGATGTTGGTATAGTAACATCTTTTTAAAGAGGTATCCTTCTGTGAGGACTTCATTTAGCCCCAGCTGAAGAAACAAAATGAAGGAATAGGATGAAGACATTCTCAAAGCTCAACATCCCTAAAGGTGAATGTACAGAAATATCTGCTAAGCCAAATCACAAGAGATTTATTCATGCTCAGTAGCTTTGCTTTCTTTTTCTGCTTCTCTGAGGTAGAAGACATGATTCAGCAGAGCCAGGAATAGGGAACTTAAAGTATAGAGTTCATCTTGCTCTTCTGAGAGAGTGTCTCCCTATGGTACAGGAAGAAGGATGAGGCGAAGAGGAAAAGCCAAGAGAAACATCCACAATTGATCTTAATGTCTGGCTGCATGGAATGCTAGAAATATTTCTGGGCATATCTGCCCAGATGCAAGAGAGGACGTAAGAGGAAAGAAGTTAAAAATGGAATGAAAGGCAGACAAAAAATGAAACTATGACAAAAAGTGTTAGAAATTACAGGGATTATGAAGAGCCTAAGAGATGTTAAAGTTGGTTAAATGGGGGTTATGTTTTCCTCTTAGGAGGCAAGGAATAAAATGAGTGAAGTTATAAATGGAGTCCATGAGTCCACTAGCAATAGTTATAAATATGGAAAAGTAATGCTTATGAATCTGGGGGTGAGAAGGTGGAGAAGATAGGGCAAACTGTCCTTAGTCTTCAAATAATGTTACTGAGGCATTGCTGCCACCTGGTGGCCAACAGCAACTTTAATTCTAGCGACTTCCTGTTTCAGGGAGAGGGTTCCAATACTTTTTTTAAAAAGACATGAAAAAAGAGAGTCACTGCCATTCCTGCCCCTCCGACCTCTAGGCTGTGCTCTCTTCCAAGGTTCCCCCACTTGCAGGAGCCTGTGCTTCTCTCAGTGGGTACTTATCTCTTACAGATGAGAGCAGAAGATCACTTCTTAAAGATTGTATTTTGCACTTCTGGTTATGTATCATAGTATTTTTCCTGTTTAGATGGATCATCTTTAATTTTTAAATTTGCATATTTGATTGGCTCCCCTATATGAAAAGTTAAGCACTCGATTTTTTTTGTAAGATTTTCAATAAGCACTTGGCAACATTTCACTTTTTAACTTCACAGCATGATTTGATGAGATGTTTTCTCACAACTGCTCTGTGCTAAAAGGGTCAGCAAGTGACTCTACAGTCCCAAGCTCTGAAGAAAGTGTACATTGGGAGGGATGGAAAGAGGATGTAGAGAAAAATGCAAAAGAGACCTTTTTGCAGCTTAGATCTTTGTTGACTTGGCCTCAAAGCCCTGGAACTCGATACCACTGTGGATTTACAGAGCTACTGATTATATTTATAACGAGTTGTCCCTTTAGTTTTTTCCACTATTGTTAATTATATTGCAGAAAATCTGCCTTCCCAGTGTTATTGGGTAAGATCACCATGTCTAGTGAAATAATCTCAAAATCACCAACCCTATGCTTTTGCCTTAAAACAATAGGAGGCAGATCTACAGACCTAGAACTAGACTACTGTAGTCACAGGTTCTGAATCCATACTCATTTCTTTTCCTCCCTGATAACTGGCTCATCCAATTAATTCATAATGACGGCGTCTGCTTCCTGAACTCTGATAACGTAACACAATCATAGCATAAGCAAATGTAAAATAGATGTGAGTTTTTCATGTAACCCTTTAATTTCTTCTGTCAGAAATGTCCTCATTTCTTTTTTTTTTTACATTTTAATAGCTCTATTTAAAGAGTTCTTCATGGGTCCCCTTTTCCCCCTTAATAAATGGAAGAAGTGTGTAACTGTCAAGAGGAAGGAAAAGTGTAGATGTACGGGATGAGGCTCTCATCGGCATATTCCTGATTGAAGTTGGTTCTACCAGTAACATCATATTGCTGATTTCCAGATACTACAAGTGTCTTCCATTAGCAATTCAAGTACAGGAGGAGCCCCAAAGGGGTAACAATATGAATGCATTTGGGGTAGATAAGATTTCCAAATAGAAGAAAAGTAGTGCTGAATCAGACACAAAGAGTTTGAATATTTTACTCTTCTGCTTTCTCACCTTATCTAGTCCTTCTTTAGTGTAAGGGAGGCCTGCAAATCAGTTAGCCATATATTACCTTCACAAATTTGTTTTTTATGTCTGTTCTGATTTATTTAATATTTTTCTTTAAATTCACTTTTTTATTTAGCCATTTTCTAATCAATATAATGCATGAAATGACAATTTTGGTGTTAATTTTTATAATTCTTATTCAAATAAACACATAACTATTAAAGTAAAAATAAAAAGCTACCACTCAAAAGCCAAAACCTGGAAGTTGCAGGGAAAAAAATAAAAATAGTAGTTTTCCACATTCTAGGTATCTGTCTCTCTTCTCTTTCTCTCTCTCTCGATTTCTCACTCACTTTCTCTCTCCCATACACACATAATGCCAATCTACCACTGGAAATATATTGCACTAAAAATTTAGGAAGAAAATTGAAAGAAGGGGGAATGTGAAAAATATAATACTTTAAAGAGTTCAAAGCACATTCACATATAAACTCCCATTTCTGGCCATAATGGAATAACAAGGACCAGACTCAACCTCTTGCACAGAAAACTAGATGAAATACATAAAATAACTATTTTTAGACTTTACATAACAGATAATCCAGCATTATGATCCTTAAGAGAAGGAAAAAATTGATATGAGCCTTACAATCTCCCTAGGTTCCTGCCTGGAGGCAATTTCTGTACACTGTCCATACCAAGGGGAAACCCAAACAGAGTTCAATGGTCTTAGGGAGTTAGGATCCAGAAATGGAAGTTCAGAGATGCTGAGATGACTGAAAGTTGCAGGGCAGAGTTACAGAAAGCATAAAGCTATGAAAAACAAAACAGAACAAAACAGCTACAAATACCTGTATTGAAATCACTTTGAGTCTTGGTTGAGTAGGGGTCAGTGCTTATGAGAACAAAACTCTACTATGTCAGGCAAAGAGCAGTCTGGGAGCTGTAAGCCTAATAATTCCTAGAGCTCACAAAAGTCAGAATGTCCCCTGAGAACCAACTAATCAGGCTGAAGTGTCCTCAGTCATCACTCGGGGGCATTCAGTGGCGACCCCAAAGGGTCATACCTTAGTAATAGAGCTAAATTATCTCTGGAGGGAAAGCTACTCAAAATCTTCCCTAACAAGTCTAAACAGCAAGACTCAAAGTGATTAAACTGATCTGCAACTTAATTGTCGGCCAAAATACTATTTAAAAAAGACAAGAAAATCCAAACATTCAACAAGGTAGGATCACAGCGTCCAACATCTAATCAAAAATAATTGGGGCTTCCCTGGTGGCGCAGTGGTTGGGAGTCCGCCTGCCGATGCAGGGGACACGGGTTCGTGCCCCGGTCCGGGAAGATCCCACGTGCCGCGGAGCGTCTGGGCCCGTGAGCCATGGCCGCTGAGCCTGCGCGTCCGGAGCCTGTGCTCCGCAACCGGAGAGACCACAACGGTGAGAAAAAAATTGGACATTACAAGCAGGAAAATGTGACCCATAACTATGAAAAAAGTTAAAAGAGAATATAAGCATAATGAGGAGAGAAGTTGAAAATATAAAAAATAGACCGCTGGCAACTTCACACACACATTTTACTTTGACCCTTACACCAATCAATTAAAGCATAGCACAGTTTTATTTAACCTCATTTTATAGATGAGAAAATGAAGTCACAGATATAGTAAATGAATTGCCCAAAGGACAAAGGCCCAATAATTTTTTAACTCAAACTAGAACCTAAGTCTTCTGAATCCTTAATGTCCTTAAGTAGATAATGGCAGGAATCTCAGTTAAAGGAAGGCTGCTGTGGATATTAGTTTCCTATATCAGTCACAGGGCAAAAATATTAAGGAAAATTGGGCAAGTGTATGTGCATGTGTGTGTGTGTGTGTGTGTGTGTGTGTGTGTGTGTGGTATGTACCTTTGTGTACATGCACTGTGGCTGTGCTGTGTAGATTATGTAATTTGACACAATAATTACTCTTATGATCATAAAGTCCATTTTATCATGCTGTGCTCAAACCTCAGCATTGTTACCATTATAGAGATGACTTCTGATGAAACTAGGACTAACTTCTCCCCAATTCCAAACGCAGGGCTCCAAAACATTGCTCTGAAAACAGTACTGGAGAAAAAGAAGCAGGACATTAGCTTTACAACTAAGAGCCACTCTTTTGTGTTAAGGTCAATGTAACTCAGGAAGAGTTTAAAAATTGAACTGACATAATTTTTGGTACTGAAGATTTCTGAAAAATCAGCAATGTGTCTTGAAAATTTCCATATAACTCGTCTTGGAGTAAGAGCTCTGACTAGAAGGTGTATTAAGGGCTATTATAATTCTAATGCTTTAAAGTAGATAACTATTCTTGATCAATGTTTGTTAACACCTTTGAGTGTTAGATCCTATGAATGGGATGTGAACTTTGGATACAAACTTTCTTTTGGGGCTGTACTCTAAAATACCTATGATTTTACTATCATTTTTATGTTACATTTGGAGGAGCATCAAAATGTTCTCTTTTTATGCTGTACTCTATACAATTTAGGAGCTTACTATTTATTATTGAGTTACATTATATTTAGAGACAGGTGCACTAGGGCTAATATAAGATCTCGCTAATTTGAACACTGTGTTTCCTTATTAGTGTACTGTAAAATACATATGTGTATATAATTATTTACAACTTATATAATAGTATATGAATAATATTACACATATATGCATATATACCCATATATACGTTTATGCACATGTATGCATGCACACGTGTACACACATATAATATGTTCGAGAAACACTATGCTTTCTTGAAGATTCACAATGCCTACCACCATATTAAAGGGTCTGCAAAATTGTACCATAAGTTTTCGTGCATTGGTGAAGTTCTCAGACCTTGGAATCTGATTTTGAAAAATAACTATTAATATCTTGCAGAGCTACTATTCCCCAGAATCTGGTTTGAAAAATACTATTGAAGATGCTTGCTTCAAAGCTTTGGTGCTGAAATAAGACTGTCTGGGTACAAACCCAAATTTATAGCTTACTTATCACTTAATCCTGTGTGGCTCAGTTTCCTTATACAAAAAAAGGATATTAAAAGTATCTATCTCATAGATTTGTGTGAAAGTTTAAATTATAAACTTTATTCCAATGAGTATCTAGCACAGAGTAAATACTTAATAAATATTAGCTATATTGGCTAAGATTTGATAAAATGATAAAATTGTGAGAAAAATTTTCTTGTTAAAAACAGTGGGTGATCAGTGCAAGCAAACCTTGAGACAACTCAGAGTGAAAGGATACATCATGTTTAACATTCAAAAGAAGGGACATGGGTAATTTTCATTCACTTGACTCCCTTTACATCCAAAGTGAAATCACAACATATCCCAATGCGATGGTTTTCCCAGTTTCAAGAGGAAAGATACAAAACGACTTATTTACAAATCAGAAATAGGCCCACAGACATAGAAACCAAATTTATGATTACCAAAGGGGAAAGGCGGAGGGAGGGATAAATTAGGAGTTTGGGATTAACATATACACACTACTGTATACAAAACAGATAATCAACAAGGACCTTCTGTACATCACAGGGAACTATAATCAATATTTTATAATAACCTATAAGGGAAAATAATCTGAAAAAGTATATATATACATATATATATTCTTTTTCAGATTAATCACTGTGCTATACACCTGAAACTAACATGACATTGTAAATCAACTATACTTCAATTAAAAAAATAGAACCTGGTCAACTGTCAGGCCAGATGATGCAGACAAGGAGAGAGGTGGAATCAAGCATTGATGCTAGTTGGATGAGATGGCCTTATGGGTACCAAGCCATCAGGAAACTCCCAGACTTTATGTGCAAACATCTGCAGGCAGGGCTTGCATCACCGAATTCAATGAAATGAGCCCATCGTTAGTACTCAATGAAGTTACTGAATCCCAAAATCTTACTGGAATGTCTACATTTTGAAAGTCTGCTAATAAATAATGAAGCCACATTTAACCAAGAAAATAAAAGAGGATCTCTACTAGTCTATTGAGACAAGTAGAGATTTCTCTGTTAAATGGAACCAAAAATCTATCACTTTAACTGGAAATAATAACTGACTCCCAAAGCAGTAACAAAATAGAATGTTATAGTTTGAAATGTCTGCTTCATTTAAACTTAGGTAAGGTGTTTTCAAAATATCCATTTTTAAATCTTAAAACACTGTATTATGTTTCTCTCAAAATTAATCCTACCATAAAATGTGGAGATGTGGAGAGTGAATCTAGTGGTAGAGGATGCCTTTCACTCAACTCTTTTAACTTTACTTGACGTTGGTAATATCCACGAAATAATCACTTGAACATTTGAAGCCACAACTTAGGAAATGGCACTGATACACACAGAGGGAAATTTTGACATTCCTCTTTCAAAAATAGAAAGCCAAAAATTTCAGAGAAGTTTGCTGCATTCTTACCTAATAACAGCCCTCAAACATGGACAATAGAGTTCCATTTGCCAGAAAACATTTCAAATGAAATTATGAATTTCATTTGAATCAGGTTGTCTTAAAGGCAGACAATTCTAGATTTGCACTGAATTCCCCGACTTTCAAGCTTTGTGAATATGAGTTAGTTATTTAGCCACTCAGTGACTCGTCTTACCAGTAAAAGGAAATTATGCTGCCTACTGTATGACACTGTAGAGGTGAGAAATCAATGGGATCATACATGTAAAGCAGAGGGCTTAGCAAAGTGTAGGTATCATCCCTTTCTACCCATCAGCTGGCAACATGAAATGAAATATTTATAAACTGAAGCACATTATAAAACATTCTTTTACAAAATAGAAATAGACCCACAGACATAGAAAACAAACTTATAGTTACCAAAGGGGAAAGGGGGGGAGAGATAAATTAGGAGTTTGGGATTAACATATACACACTACTATATATAAATAAAATAGATAACCAACAAGGACCTACTGTATGGCACAGGGAACTATACTCAATATTTTGTAATAACCTATAAGGGAAAAATCTGAAAAATAATATATATATATATATATATATATATATATATATATATATATATATATCACTGAATCACTGTGCTGTATACCTGAAAGTAACAACATTGTAAATCAACTATACTCAAAGAAAAACAAACATATTCTTTAAAAATCATTTCATGGCATCTTTTCATACTCTGGATCCTGTGGGGCTTATTTCTACTAATGATTGGGTTTAGCCTGTACTTGCTCTGTCATTGATCTTTTTACGTCCATACAATGCTGGCTGACAAAAGAATATGTTTACAAAGATCATTTTTCAGCCAGTTGTCTGTACTTCAGAACAAATGACCACTGAAACCATCTTAAATGGAACTGCTCTTTCTGGAAACTAGGGCCCAAATTTTATGCACACTGTGATATAAAATACCATGCAAATCTTCTCTCTGTAATCTAGGATCACTGTATGTTTTTGTGAATACCTACTTAGTCTTGTTTATAGACCACTAGGGACGAGTGATATCATGGAATCAGGCTGCAACCTCTTTCTATACCCTTGTGTGAAGAGTGATAGGCTACCCATAATACGATGGTTTTAAAACAACCATAATCTACAGCAAGAAACTCATTTTACTTTTCAGACTATTACACACGCACAAACACACACACACACACACATATGTACGTACACATATGTACATGCACATAACTGTAAACAAAAATTTCACAACATAATACTTTCTCTTATAAAGTCTGAGAGATTCTATTGCAATTCTACTCTATTTTATTCCATTTGGTATTTTGATGCTGATTATGGAACACAAAATTAATTTCACATATTCCCAGAGAATTAGAGACCTTAAGAGCACATGAAATATTGAAATGGAGCAGGACCCTATGGCCCTTGTCTCCCATGCCCTCTGCCTGCCTTTTGTCTGTGGAAAAACTTTAGTCAAAGAATAAGTTTAATCAGAGAAGTGAGAAAATGCAGAAGCAAAGGAAAATAGTCCAACAAGACTAAGTAATAACTAAGTTTAGTCATTACACACAGTCAAGGACCTTTAGTTCCTCTTCATGGGCTATAGATAATATTCTGAGCCATATCCTGTGAGCTGTGTGGTAGATATTGAAATCCCCACCAGGTGGATGAAGTTAACTACATGATGACCAGATTGTAACCATGGCATAAGCTGCCACGATTCTGAGAATTGGCCTCAAGGAAATGGGAACAAACTGACCTTGGAACTGAAGACTAACTGTACTTAAGACAATCAAGGTGACGCTGGTCAGACCACCGTATGACCAATTTCAAGATGACTGTCGGAGCTGGCTGTGCTATTTCTGCATGTAGCCCCCTCCCTTCACCTATAAAAGCTCTTGCTCGCTGGTTGTCGGGTGGGGGGAGTCAGCCGTTGGGCAGGAGTCTGCCCTCCCATCCTCCCAACCCCCCAGTTGCTGGCATCCAAAATAAAGCAAACTTTCCTTTCCACCAACCTTGCCTCTTTAATGGCTTTTGAGGGGCGAGCAGCCAGACCCCACTTTCCGTTACAATATCGTATCATTCTCTCCTTCCCCCACAAATTTTTCTATTCTTGTTGTATAAAATCTTCCACGCGTGGTTAACTTTGGCATTGGTCTTCCCGGTAAAATGCCTAAATCAGGTTGCAGAAACAAAAATCAGATAACTAAGGAGAGGGTTCTCTAAATGAGAAATGCTAGGCATCAAGGCCAAATTCATGATGCTGCCTTCTAATGTTATCCATGATTAGCACCATGATGGCCACCAGACATCTCCCGCCCATATTACACCAATTATAAATTCGTTTTTACAATGAACGGTCACTTCATAAACATAATGCATGAAAGATACATTTCCCATGCTGTTCTCCACAGACAGCTGGGGAGGAAAAGTCTGATTCTTTATACAAAGTCTCCTTGTTGTCAGTACATATGGTCTGTAGTTTCCAGACAGGGTGTCACCCCAGAAGTTGGCAAAAAGGTACAGGAAAATGTCAGCTTTTGCTACTGATGTTAAATGAAGTTCACTGCTTAGAGCAGTCCAGCCTCTAGCTGCGTTTGTATGTGGGCTTACTGATGATGGGGCAATATCTTTCCAATTTCAAGGGAGCAAATGTAACTTTAATGCAAGAAAAAACTAGATGTAAAGCAGAAGGCAATAGAGAAAAATAATGACTGAAAAAGTATTACTGCTTTGAGCAGAACTCCAGGCTTAATATAAGTAGCATGATGACTTTCAGCTCTGTTTCTTCAGGGGAACTGGGAAGAACGGCCTACACCTTAGCCTGATAACATTTTCCATTAAAATCATCTAATTCTCTTTGTTCTGAATTTAGCCTTCTGATAGAACGATTTCCATTGTCGATCGTTTCTAATAGACATTCCTGGTAGAAAGAGAGTACAGTGAACATTCCAACTCCTCGGCAGTTCTTTATCAGTATAAGTTAATGCAATAGAATCTTGGCTACTAAATGAAGGCCACAGATGTTTAAAGAGGCTAAGAAACTTTAAGAGCATTTCAATTCCTTTCTTTTACAGATATGGAAATTAAGAACCAGAGGGTGATATGACTTTCCAAAGCTGCAGATTACAAGTTTATCTGTGTTGAGATAGTCTCCCCACACCAGATTACTCAAGAGTAAATGGAAATAATTCACAATCTTCCCACATTGTTTTTCAGTTTCACTGGGGGAAAAAAATGCCATTTCTGAACATGCAAATCTGAGACTTTTCCCCATCAAAACACCATCAAAGGCTAGCCAGTAGTCCCAATTTGAGTGACGAGAATTTTGTTCTGAGATCAGAGAAATCTGAATCTAAACCCAGCTGTGTGACATCAGGAAATTTGTATGATTTTTCTAAACTTCAGTTTTCTTATCTTTAAAATAGGAATATTAATGCTACATTAATATTAATGTAATACTACATAATGTTAATACTATATTAACCTACATGGTTAGTATAGCATTATAGTAAATATACAACAGATACTCAATAAATGTTAGTTATTATTAAAATATTATTTCATTCTCTCATGCCTGAACTCCCTATCATGTAAGTCAGAGACTCAACTTCTATTCTTATTTTGGAGTCCAGGTTTTGGACCTGGGTAGGACTAATTTGTTTACTGTAGCAATTGTCAAAATGTGGCCTCCAATCACCTGGGAGCTTGATAGAAATGCACATTCACAGGCTCAATCCCCAAACACCTGAATCAGACACTCCAGGGATGGAGTTCAGAAATCTGTGTTTTAAAAAGCCCTCCAAGGGATTCTGACGCATACTAAAGTTTGAGAGGCACTGGCTTCCTAGATTCAGATAGCGTGGAGGTAAAGATGGGTAAAGAGCTGTGGGCTCAGATCAAGGAATCCCGCTTGAAGGCAACGTCTTATCCGAGAAGACTGGACAGGCATCAAAAACCAGTTGAGAGGCAAAACATCAGTTACAAGTGGCGCATCAAAGAGAAATAAATGCCTTATGTCAGGAGCTGTTCCATCTCTACGGCACCTCAACACAGAACGAAGATAGATGGGGCAGGCAATGTTTTAGGTTCTGAGCCTATCAAATGCACTGATATATATTAAATCTACTAATTCTGTTAAAGTCTAGCTTACCTCAAACAGAGTCTACACAGAACAGCTATTTTGGGTAAATCATAGATCCTGTCACTGAAGGTTTTAGAGATAGGATTTTATGATTTAAAAATCGAATCCTTAGTAATTTCCTTCTATAGTCTCATGATTTTAACAATTATCCTTAGAAAAGGACTTTGAATCGCTTGGCTCAGTAACAGGGACAGAAATACTGTACTTTGGCCTGATTCAGCCCCTGTTTATTGGCCAAAGATATAGCAATTACAACAATTAGCAGTGGCTTCGTACTTCAAAAATTCTCACAGGGCCATAACTAAAACTCTCAAAGGTACATAAAAACCCTGACTATATCCATTGGTAGAGGGACAATTCTCATTACTCTGTAGACACCAGGCATTTGTTATATTTCTATTTTGTACATATGTGCACAGGTACATAGGCTATGAATTAAAGGAAATAACCCATCTTCGTTCTAGAGAAGTTCCCCTGTTTAGGGACATAAAATCTACAACCTCTTGCAGGTGGAATTTGGTTCCAACTCCTTTATCCAAAGGCTCAAGTCCTGGCCAGCCAGCTGTTTCTCCCATTGCTTTCCAGCACAGTCTCTGGATCTAGGCCCTAAGGCTCCGTACAATTTCCCATGGTTCCTCATCCCATTTCAAAGTTTAATTTCTGTATTTTTTTTGCCACATAGAGCATTTTTTTTTTTTTTTTTTTTGGCTGCGCCCCACGGCATGTGGGATTTTAGTTCCCCAACCAGGGATCAAACCCGCGCCCCCTGCAGTGGAAGCGCGGAGTTTTAACCACTGCACCGCCAGGGAAGTCCCCCACATAGAGCATTTTCTACCTCCACCAAGCTATGTCCTTGATTTCCTTCGATTCATTCCCTCATCCAATCAATAAATATTCATTGTGTGCACGATTAGTATCAGACACTTGTAAGTGACAGAGGGCTGAAGAGGTCTTGTTTCTGCACTCATCTTGGCTCACAGCCTAGTGATGGGAGTCAGACAGGGTGACAGCTATTTCCTATATGGTGTGATAAGTTATAATAAGTTCCTAGAGGACAGACATCATAGACATCATTCACAACCCCTAGCACACCTGTGCTGCCCACATAGCTAGAATGTAAATTGCAGTAATATGGAGTTGAACTGCTTTTCGAGAATGGTAATATCCCATCTCAATTTGTCCTTTGGGAGGAATCGCAAAGAAAGTGGAATATCTAAGGAAGGAATATCTTTTCTGAGAAACTTTGCAATTACTTGGACTAAATACCAAGGGTATAGAAAAAGAATGAGGAAGCATTTGTGGGCTGACTCAGGAGAACCTCAAATAAGAGGTTCTTGGGCAGAAACGGGAATTCCCAGAAGGCATGGCAGAGGACAGTCAACTCAGGCTTTCTGGTTTGGAGTCCCTGGCATTCAACACAACCACTCCTGCCCCTGCCCCGTTCCCTTGAGAAAAACCTACTCCTGACTTCACCCTCCCTTACCCCATGACAGAGGATCTGTGAACTCCCAATTGCTTCTACCGTTGCTGGAAATACTTAGTGTCTCTCAGCACAAATGCAGCTTAACGTTTTGTGGCTTTATTGGCCACACTGTTGTCTAGATGGTAAGAAAATATATTTTGCACAGTAGTTATTGCTACGTTAGAGGTTCTTACTTTCTGTGACCATGAAAATGAGTACTGAGATTCCCAGAGCTTAAAAATCAACAACCCAAAGCACATCTAATTGAAAAGGAAATAAATTCTCTCTTGCAGGCCCTTTGTCATGGGATCAGATGTATTTGCCCTGTGAATCTTCAGATAAAAGAATTATTCAAGGGCATGCTGTGAGGACATGCTTGCGTCTGCTGTAACTACTGATAGAATATACAAAGTAGTCAATAGAAATAGATAGAATATACAAAGTAGTCAAAGAAAATGATGGTGGCATTCAGACTATGGATTGTGCTAACGCAGATGTGTAGATTGTTTAAGTCACGTGAAAGTTTGTGGACTTGGAAATTTTTATTTGGCAAACAATCGGCAGAGCTGATATATATATATATATATATATATATATATAACTGCCGTTTTGAGAAAAACTGGACAGTGGTTTTCAGCTTAAGTGAAGATAGTGAAGATATCACTTTACTCAGGAAGTGCAGCCCTTGTGAAAAAGCAAAGTAGGTGATGATCTGTGTGATGTGGTTGGAAGATGAGGCAACCCACATCTCTGAGATTTTCTTCTGCTAACAGCGTGTGCCTTAAATTCCACTGTGAGAGACGGAACTCTCGATTTGAATATCTCTGCTGAGAGGGCATAGCCAACTGACCAGACTCAGTTTAAGCATAATTTGTTACTGGCCATTTCCAGTTTCTGTGGAAGGAAAAATCCACCATTGAACGATTGTAGGAAAAGAAGAAAAGACATTAATTACATGCTTTCCATGTATAAACCACCGTACATTTATCTCCCTTAATCTTTACCGGAAATATGAACTGTACAGGGTTGCAGGGCTTGCTACCACTAACCTACAGAATGCTTTTGTACAAATGGGAAAAGACTCCTGGAAACCTGGAAAGATAACGTCATAAGGCACATGGCTTAGTGAGGGGAGTGCAGGCTGGCTTTTAGTATCAACTCACACTTCTGTCCGGTACACAAGTTTTACCCCTGCTCACGATGCTCTAGAAGTAGGTATTGTCACAATGAGAAAATGGAGGCTCGGGGGCTAAGTGTCCTTCACAAGGGCAGATAGTAAGCATGGGTCAATCAAGATTTGAACCTTGGTCTATTAGATTTCAAACTTGGAATTTGTTTTTTCATCTTTAAAATTGGAATAAAATTATATTTATCTCATAGGATTGTCATGGGAGGTTAAAGAAGATGACTTATGTAAAGTTTTTCACATAGTACCTAGAACACTATATCATATTAAACTATACTACCTTCTGTAGATATTTAGACTGACAAGGTTAACAGCTGGTTCTGGAACCTTTCCTCTAGTTTTGGAAACACCTCAGGATTTGATCCTTGGTCAATCCTCCCTGCAAGACTAACTCAAAGACTTGCTTAAGAGTTTATCCATACCATATCCAAAATAAATGAAAATCTACCCAATGACTATGTTCTGAATCAAGCACTTATATTACCACATCATTGAGATGGTGTGATGAGTGACCTGAGGTGATGAGAATCAGGCTACTTATTCGCACCTGAATGAGGGAGAAGGGTCATAGTTCACTATCTAGGAATGGGGAAGGAGCCATTCAGCTGTTGTCTTCCCTGAGTTGAAGCGGTCCTTTTGTACTCAGTCTGCCTCTTGTGACCACACATATGCCCCAGATGTAAAATGACTGGAGTGTCAGATGCTATGACTGGGAATCATGAGACCTCCCACGTGCTGTTTCTGTGCAGGCCTGTTGTTTCCTGTCTTGTCTTAAAGTCAAATATACTTAGGGCTGAGTGAAGCCCACTTTGCCTTTAGGGTTTGATTGTCATCTAAACCCAAGACTACAGTTTCTAGTAAAGCAATGAAAATGCTGCATTAGATTACTGGGCAGAGTAGAGGACAAAAGGCAGGAATCAAAAGAGAACATCTCTGAGGAGAGAGATAGATCCTCAGATAAATTAAGAAATACTCTGATTTCAAGACAATGGATCCATGCAGGTGAGAGGGAATCCTAACAAGGAAGCCCTTGGTGCCCTCTGCTTTGCCATAAGCAAAAGACATTTGCCCAGCAGCTCCAGTAAGAGGGCCACACTTGTATGTTAGCTGGATCACAACTGCCAACTTCAGTCTTTGTATTGTAACATGTTAGAGCAGGGTAGAGCTATAAAGCAATAGTTATTATCTGCTTACTCTGTGCCCGAAGTTGTCTTTGGTACAATCTCTTGTAATTATCAAAAAAACCAAAACCAGAGGAGTGGTATTTTTTTCATTTTATAGGTGAGGGCACTGAAGCTCAATGGCAATAAATGAATTGCTCAAAGGAGGTCAGAGGAAATGGTGGAGTTAGTGCTGAAGCCTGGGTTGACTGATGCCAAAGTTCTTGCCTTTCTTACTCCACCAGGCTACTTCTAAAATATTAATGATATTCATTTTCACTGGTGATATGTTTTATCCAAAAATCTATAACCATTTATAGATGACTTTTATTGAGTGCTTACTATGTGCTAGGCATTGTGCTTTTAAAAACATTGTCTCATTTTATGCTCATGATACATCTGGCAGGTAGACCCCACTATCTCTTTTCACAGATGAGGAAACTGACTGAGAGAAATTAATTGAACTGCCCCAAATCACACACTATGTAGTCACACAGCTACACAGTGGTGAAGTCGTATGTGAAAAAATCTAGAACTCCTGCTGCAAATGGATTATGAATTCCTCTAGGCAGGAACCAGATCACGACATGTGAAAATCTCCTTAAGATGTTCAAGATAGTGGGCATCAATGAAGGTCATTGAATGGACTGTGACAGAACCTGGCTTTCCCAGGGAGTTAAAGTCTGAAAATCGGACTGGTCCATTAGTTATAATAGAAAAACACTGGAAACAACCCGGATGCTCATCAACAGAGGATGGATGGAATAAACTAGGTATGCCCAAATAGTGGGCATGCTTAAGGAAGCATGCCAAGCTTAAGGAAGTTAGGAATATCTCTCTATATTTTTATGGAGCTATTGCCAAAATATATTGTTAGTTGAAAATTTTTTAAAAACCTAGCAAGTTGTACAAGGGTGTGGATATTATGTTACATTTTGTGCAATGAATGTATATCTGTATATGATTTAATATATAGATGTTTAAAGTAAAAACTAATAAGTATGTTACCTGTGAGGGAGAGAGGAAACAGGGTAGGGGCAGGGATGGAAACTAAACTTCTCTAAAACTGAATATGATTTATTTTGTGGTTTTGATTTTGAAATCATACTTATATTTCACACAATTTAAAAAAGTAAAATCAAAAGCAATCCCTAAAAATAATGGTTATCAAAACTAGAAACAAATGAACCAAACTATATATCAAGTAGCCATCGATGACATGGGGAAAGATTCACTTCAAGTGGCTTTAAACCATAGTATTTTGACTGTACATTCTAATGATAAGAAAGAAAACCACAAAGAAATTTTTAAATGCATTCAGTAGGTTTGTTATTACTAGAAATATTGTTATTGTTATTTTGAAACTATTAAATATATTGAAATAAAGCAAATAATGAATTCTATTAATGTTCTCATGAGCCAAGATATTTTCAGAGGAAAAGATATATAAATATAAAACCAAGGAATTTAAGTAAAAATACTGGAATTTTTTATTTGAATTGGTGAAAATATCAGCGTGAACTTAGGAATGATGTTTATTTTTCTAAAAAATAGATATTTTCTCACTTGTTCCACTAAAAAATCCTAGAAGCATTGAACACCAGGCAACCATGAACATTCCTGGTGCTCAGACTGTGGTTTACAAATATGTATTTCCCATTAAAAGGAACTAAGACTCCTTGGAGAATTGCTGATTCCAGGTCTGGAGGAGGAAATATACAAGATGAATTCTGAGCATTACTGTTGTGCCTGAAAGTAAAGAAACTGTCAAAGAAAACTGGGTGGTGTCAAAAGAACACAGGAGCAAACTTGAAGGAGCTCCCATTGGTCAGTATCAGGAGAACCCAGGTACCAAAAAGCCAAAATAATAATAATAATAATTGCTAAGAACTGAAAATGTTAAATAAAATATTTAAAAGTCAATGAATTTATGATGATATTAAAAAATAAAAGCCCAATTGTCACTCTTGGAGTTTGCTGGAATACTGACTCATTACTCGGAAAATTGAGAAGCAAAGAAAGACTTAAGCATGTATCCTGCCTTTCCTGTAAGGACTAAATTTTAAGGCATCCAAATAGTGGATGAAGAAGCTTTTCTTAATAGAAGAAGAAAATATAAGCTTTAAAAAGAATTTCATTTTGAAATTCTTAGGGAAGTAATAGATTTAGGCAATGATGATTAACTGTAATAACCTTTACATGAAAAGCTGGTGTGTGTGGGGATGGGGTTACACTAGATGGATGAAACTGACAGCATGCAAACCCAGTGATCAGTCTGAGCATTACTCAGAGCGTGACATCCAGACACTATGGTTTTCTATAGTCGGAAGTATATAGCACCAAGAAAAAAAGTTTTGAATCATTAACTATGAACTTACAGGAAATATGGGAGATTAAGAAGCATGTTGAGGAGTTCATGAAGATAGAATCAGCCAAATCCAGAATGTGAGAAGTCCTAAGAAAAAATGACCAGTTTTCTTTTTTCTTTTTTTTTGAATTTAATTTAATTTATTTTTTTATACAGCAGGTTCTTATTAGTCATCAATTTTATACACATCAGTGTACACATGTCAGTCTCAGTCACCCAATTCATCACTCCACAACCCCCACCCCCCCACTGCGTTCCCCCCTTTGTGTCCATACGTTTGTCCTCTATATCTGTCTCTCTATTTCTGCCCTGCAAACTGGTTCATCTGTACCATTTTTCTAGGTTCCACATATACGTGTTAATATACGATATTTGTTTTTCTCTTTCTGACTTACTTCACTCTGTATGACAGTCTCTAGATTCATCCACATCTCTGCAAATGACCCAATTTCATTCCTTTTCACGGCTGAGTAATATTCCATTGCATATATGTACCACATCTTCTTTATGCATTCATCCGTCCATGGGCATTTAGGTTGCTTCCATGACCTGGCTATTGTAAATAGCGCAGCAATGAACATTGGGGTGCATGTGTCTTTAGAATTATGGTTTTCTCTGGGTATATGCCCAGTAGTGGGATTGCTGGGTCAGATGGTAATTCTATTTTTAGTTTTTTAAGGAACCTCCATACTGTTCTCCATAATGGCTGTATCAATTTACATTCCCACCAACAGTGCAAGAGGGTTCCCTTTTCTCCACACCCTCTCCAGCATTTGTTGTTTATAGATTTTCTGATGATGCCCATTCTAACTGGTGTGAGGTGATATCTCATTGTAGTTTTGATTTGCATTTCTTTAATAATTACTGATGTTGAGCAACTTTTCATGTGCCTCTTGTCCATCTGTATGTCCTCTTTGGAAAAATGTCTATTTAGGTCTTCTGCCCATTTTTGGATTGGGTTGTTTGTTTTCTTAATATTGAGTTGCATGAGCTGTTTATATGTTTTGGAGATTAATCCTTTGTAACTTGCTTCATTTGCAAATATTTTCTCCCATACTGAGGGTTTTCTTTTCGTCTTGTTTGTAGTCTCCTTTGCTTTGCAAAAGCTTTTAAGTTTCATTAGGTCTCATTTGTTTATTTTTGTTTTTATTTCCATTACTGTAGGAGGTGGATCAAAAAAGATCTTGCTGTGATTTATGTCAAAGAGTGTTCTTCCTATTATTTCCTCTAAGAGTTTTATAGTGCCTGGTCTTACATTTAGGTCTCTAATCCATTTTGAGTTTATTTTTGTGTATCGTGTTAGGGAGTTTTCTAATTTCATTCTTTTATATGTTGCTGCCCAGCTTCACTTACTGAAGAGATTGTCTTTTCTCCATTTTATATCCTTGCCTCCTTTGTCATAGATTAGGTGACCAGAGGTGCGTGAGTTTATCTCTGGGATTTCTATCCTGTTCCATTGATCTATATTTCTGCTTTTGTGCCAGTACCATATAGTCTTCATTACTGTAGCTTTGTAGTATAGTCTGAAGTCAGGAAGTCTGATTCCTCCAGCTCAATTTTTTTCCCTCAAGACTGCTTTGGCTATGCGGGGTCTTTTGTGTCTCCATACAAATTTTAAGATTCTTTGTTCTAGTTCTATAAAAAATGCCATTGGTAATTTCATGGGGATTGCATTGAATCTGTACATTGTTTTGTGTAGTATAGTCATTTTCACAATATTGATTCTTCCAATCCAAGAATATGGAATATCTCTCCATCTGTTGGTATCACCTTTAATTTCTTTTAACAGTATTTTATAGTTTTCTGCATCCAGTTCTTTTGTCTCCCTAGGTAGGTTTATCTCTAGGTATTTTATTCTTTTTGTTGCAGTGGTAAATGGGAATGTTTCCTTAATTTCTCTTTCAGATTTTTCATCATTAGTGTATAGGAATGCAAGAGATGTCTGTGCATTAATTTTGCATCCTGCAACTTTACCAAATTCATTGATTAGCTCTAGTAGTTCTCTGGTGGCATCTTTAGGATTTTCTATGTATAGTATCATGTCATGTGCAGTGACAGTTTTACTTCTTCTTTTCCAATTTGTATTCCTTTTATGTCTTTTTCTTCTCTGATTGCCATGGCTAGGACTTCCAAAACTATGTTGAATAATAGCGGTGAGAGTGGACATCCTTGTCTTGTTCCTGATCGTAGAGGAAAGCTTTCAGTTTTTCACCATTGAGAATGATGTTTGGTGTGGGTTTGTCATATATGGTCTTTATTATGTTGAGATAGGTTCCCTCTATGCCCACTTTCTGGAGAGTTTTTATCAAAAATAGGTGTTGAATTTTGTCAAAAGCTTTTTCTGCATCTACTGAGATGACCATATGGTTTTTCTTGTTCAATTTGTTAATTTGGTGTACCACATTGATTGCTTTCGGTATATTGAAAAATCCTTGCATCCCTGGGATGAATCCCAGTTGATCATGGTGTATGCTCCTTTTAGTGTGTTGTTGGATTCTGTTTGCTAGTATTTTGTTGAAGATTTTTGCATCTATATTGATCAGTGATATTGGGCTGTAATTTTCTATTTTTGTAGTATCTTTGTCTGGTTTTGGTATCAGGGTGATGGTGGCCTCACAGAATGAGTTTGGGAGTTTTCCTTCCTCTGCAGTTTGTTTTTCTAAGTCTTCCTGGTTCAGTCTTGAGAGGTTATACCTTTCTAAGAACTTGTCCATTTCTTCCAGGTTGTCGGTTTTATTGGCATAGAGTTGCTTGTAGTAATCTCTTATAATCCTTCGCATTTCTGCAGTGCCAGTTGTGATTTTTCCTTTTTTCGTTTCTTATTTTATTGATTTGAGTCCTCTCCCTCTTTTTCTTGATTAGTCTGGCTAATGGTTTATCAATTTTGTTTATCTTCTCAAAGAACCAGCTTTTAGTTTCATTGATCTTTTCTATTGTTTTCTTTGTTTCTATTTCATTTATGTCTGTTCTGATCTTTATGATTTCTTTCCTTCTGCTAACTTTGGGTTTTGTTTGTTCCTCTTTATCTAGTCCCTTTAGGTGTAAGGTTAGATTGCTTATTTGAGATTTTTCTTGTTTCTTGAGGTAGGCTTGTGTAGCTATAAACTTCCCTCTTGGAACTGCTTTTGCTGCATCCCATAGGTTTTGAATCATCGTGTTTTCATTGTCATTTGTCACTAGGTATTTTTTGATTTACTCTTTGATTTCTTCAGTGATCTCTTGGTTATTTATTAACATACTGTTTAGCTTCCATGTGTTTGTGCTTTTTATGTTTTTTTCCTCTGTAATTGATTTCTAATCTCATAGTGTTGTAGTCAGAAAAGATGCTTGATACGATTTCAGTTTTCTTAAATTTACTGAGGCCTGATTTGTGACCCAAGATGTGATCTATCCTGGAGAATGTTCCATGCACACTTGAGAAGAAAGTGTAATCTTCTGTTTTTGGATGGAATGTCCTATAAATATCAGTTAAAAGTATCTGGTCTATTGTGTCATTTAAAGCTTGTGTTTCCTTATTAATTTTCTGTTTGGATGATCTGTCCATTGGTGTAAGTGAGGTGTTAAAGTCCCCCACTATTATTGTGTTGCTGTCGATTTCTTCTTTAGAGATGTTAGCAGTTGCCTTATGTATTGAGGTGCTCCTATGTTGGGTGCATATATATTTATAATTGTGATATCTTCTTGGACTGATCCCTTGATCATTATGTAGTGTCCTTCCTTGTCTCTTGTGACATTCTTTATTTTAAAGTCTATTTTATCTGATATGAGTATTGCTCCTCCAGCTTTCTTTTGATTTCCATTTGCATGGAATATCTTTTTCCATCCCCTCACTTTCAGTCTGAATGTGTCCCTAGGTCTGAAGTGGGTCTCTTGTAGACAGCATATATATGAGTCTTGTTTTTGTATCCATCAGCAAGCCTGTGTCTTTTGGTTGGAACATTTAATCCATTCACGTTTAAGGTAATTATCAATATGTATATTCTTATTACCATTTTCTTAATTGTTTTGGGTTTGTTTTTGTAGGTCCTTTTCTTCTCTTGTGTTTCCCACTTAGAGAAGTTCCTTTAGCATTTGTTGTAGAGCTGGTTTGGTGGTGCTGAATTCTCTTAGCTTTTGCTTGTCTCTAAAGCTTTTGATTTCTCCAATGAATCTGAATGAGATCCCTGCCGGGTAGAGTAATCTTGGTTGTAGGTTCTTCCCTTTCATCACTTTAAGTATATCATGCCACTCCCTTCTGGCATGTAGAGTTTCTGCTGAGAAATCAGCTGTTAACCTTATGGGATTTCCCTTGTATGTTATTTGTTGTTTTTCCCTTGCTGCTTTCAGTAATTTCTCTTTGTCTTCAAATTTTGCCAATTTGATCACTATGTGTCTTGGCGTGTTTCTCCTTGGGTTTATCCTGTATGGGACTCTCTGTACTTCCTGGACTTGGGTGGCTATTTCCTTTCCCATGTCAGGGAAGTTTTTGACTATAATCTCTTCAAATATTTTCTCGGGTTCTTTCTCTCCCTCTTCTCCTTCTGGGACCCCTATGACGTGAATGTTGTTGCATTTAATATTGTCCCAGAGGTCTCTTAGGCTGTCTTCATTTCTTTTCATTCTTTTTTCTTTATTCTGTTCCGCAGCAGTGAATTCCACCATTCTGTCTTCCAGGTCACTTATCCATTCCTTTGCCTCAGTTATTCTGCTATTGATTTTTTCTAGTTTATTTTTCATTTCAGTTATTGTGTTGTTCATCTCTGTTTGTTTGTTCTTTAATTCTTCTAGATCTTTCATTTCTTGCATCTTCTCGATCTTTGCCTCCATTCTTTTTCTGAGGTCCAGGATCATCTTCACCATCGTTATTCTAAATTCTTTCCTGGAAGGTTGCCTATCTCCACTTCATTTAGCTGTTTTTTGGGGGTTTTATCTTGTTTCTTCATCTGGTACGTAGACCTCTACCTTTTCATCTAGTCTATATTTCTGTGAATGTGGTTTTTTCCCACAGGCTGCAGGTTTGTAGTTCTTCTTGCTTCTGCTGTCTTCCCTCTGGTGGATGAGGCTATCTAAGAGGCTTGTGCAAGTTTCGTGATGGGAGGGACTGGTGGTGGGTAGAGCTGGCTGTTGCTTTGGTGGGCCAAGCTTAGTAAAACTTTAATCCACTTGTCTGCTGATGGGTGGGGCTGGGTTCCCTCCCTGTTGGTTGTTTGGCCTGAGGTGACCCAACACTGGAGCCTACCCAGGCTCTTTTTGGGGCTAATGGCAGACTCTGGGAGGGCTCACGCCAAGGAGTACTTCTCAGAAGTTCTGCTGCCAGTGTCCTCGTCCTCACGGTGACACACAGCCATCCCCTGCCTCTGCAGGAGATCCTCCAACACTAGCAGGTAAGTCTGGTTCAGTCTCCCGTGGGGTCACTGCTCCTCCCCCTGGGTCCCAATGAGCTCACTATTTTGTGTGTGCCCTCCAAGAATAGAGTCTCTGTTCCCCCAGTCCTGTTGAAGTCCTGCAATGAAATCCCACTAGATTTCAAAGTCTGATTCTCTAGGAATTCCTCCTCCTGTTGCCGGACCCCCAGATTGGGAAGCCTGACGTGGGGCTCAGAACCTTCACTCCAGTGGGTGGACTTCTGTGGTATAAGTGTTCTCCAGTTTGTGAGTCACCCACCCAGCAGTTATGGGATTTGATTTTATCATGATTGCGCCTCTCCTGCCATCTCATTGTGGCCTCTCCTTTGTCTTTGGATGTGGGGTATCTTTTCTGGTGAGTTCCAGTGTCTTACTGTTGATGATTGTTCAGCAGTTGGTTGTGATTCTGGTGTTCTTGTAAGAGGGAGTCAGAGCACGTCCCTCTACTCCGCCTTCTTGAACCAATCTCTCTTGACCTATTTTCTTCAACATAGAAAGTGGCGGGGTGGTGAGTGGAGGGGGAACGGAGTGTGTTATAGATTAAAAGAAAGTTGGGACATACAAATGAAAAGCAATATTTGGTTCTTGTTTGTTTTCTGATTCAAACAAACCAATTATAAAAATGCATATTTTAGGCATCAGAGAAAACTGGACATTATTTATAAATCTGGTTAGATATGATAATAGTGCTATAGTTATGCTAACAAACAAGGATTGCCTATAAGAGATACACACTGAAGCATCTGTGGGTAAAATGAGGTGCTACCTGGGATTTAAAATTCTCTAAAGAAATAAAAATTTTGTAGGTACAGGGAAAGATGAAACAAGAATAACAGAATGTGAATAGTTGTACGTTTGGCAAGGAGGCATATGAATTCATTGAATCTCATCTATGCAGTGTATGGAACGGTCTGAAATAAATCGGTGCCTTTAGACCATTAAAATGAAGGTAGCTTTCTACAATGTTTTTGTTAATAGGAGAAATAAATATAAGCTCTTACAGGAATTGTGCTGTGTTGTGTATGTGTGACTGTAGGAATGTTAAACTGCCTTTGAACGCACATCTACAATCACCATCAGCAAAGGTGTATAATGTCCTTTTCTATTCTACTGTCACATATTCATTCATTGGACAGATCAATTTGAGTACCTACTGTGTCACTGTCCTTGGCTCTGCAGATGAAGAAGTGGACTTGAGAGACCAGGTCCTTGTCTCTGTGGACATTAAACCAATAAATAAATTCAATTATTTCAAATAAAGGATAACCAGAAGGGGAAGTGGGGAGGGGTTGAGCAGTATTAGGATGGTGAGGAAAGGCCACTCTTGGGAAACTAAATTTGAGAGGAGTACAGAATGATGTGGAAGCAGTGAAGTGAATAGATGGGGGAGCAGGTTCCAGCACAGGGCACAACAAGTACAGAGGCTCTGGAAAGAAACCTAGCTTAAGATAGCCAAGAGCAAAAAAAAAAAAAAAAAAAAGAAACCAAGAAAGAAAGAAAGAAAACCAGCATGCCAGAAGCAAACTGAACTGCGAGATTAGGAGTTTAGTGGTACCACATGAGGTTGAGGAGAAAATAATGTCCCTGTGGGTAGGATAACCAAGGGTCTTGGTTTGCTGGTATGGTCTCAGTTTGTGACTGCTGTCCCGTTCTGATGACTAATGAGACTGCGGCTCCTTTCAACTCACAAGTGTCCCAGAGTGGAGTCGAAGTGATATGGCCATTCTATGTAAACCCTGGATTCTATTTCAAGTGCAAGGGGAAACCACAGGGTGATTTTAAAGCAGAGAAAGTCAAGATTAACCTTTGGAAAGAGGACTGTAAGTGTTTATGCAAATAATCAAATGGTTTTTCCCTGTTTATAATACTAATACCGATAACGGATATCCTTAATTTCCTGGGCCAGCAGAGGTGATTTCCCTGGTCTTCACCTCAACTTTTTTCACATGACCACATAACCACGCAAGTCACCAAATAAACATGGACTAGATGCAAAAACACATCTATCTACTATATTCTGCCTCAAAGACAATGGAAAAAATGCAGAGATATGTAAAATTTTGTAAACTTCTTTTTACTAAATGTTTCTCCTTATCCCCTTATATCTGTAGAATTAAATGAATTGCTCATTCATCTTCAGGAAACATATCAAGTGTACTTTTCAGACAGTGTGGTAGCACAGGGCTAGAAGCATTCAATTAGGAGGAAGGTGTTCCAAATTTTAGCTATTTGACTGGAATCGTTTGTCCAAATCTGTTAGGTCTCAGTTTTATCAACTACAAAATGGGAGTGGAGTGGTTCTTTTCAGTTCTGCTTTCAAGATAAGACTATCCATAAGGACTTGAATATCAGAGCCAGAATAATGAGGGGGGAGAAAGCAGTGGAAGTAAGGGATGGGAGGGAAGGAGAACGAGGATGGGGAGGGAAGGAGAGAGGCAGAGGAGGAGAAGGTAGGAGAGGAGAGACGGGAAGCGGGGGAAGAGGTGAGGGAAGGGGAAAAGACGGGGAAAGGGAGGGGAATGGGGGGAAGAAGAGAAGGAGGAGAAGTGGTGGAGGGGAGGAGAGGAAAAGGGAGCTCAGAGAAGGGGAGGGAATGAAAGAGGGGAGACGAGAGGAGGGCAGAGGAGAATAAGGGAGAATATGGGAGAGGAGAGAGGAAAAGAAGAGCTGGGAAAGGGCTAACATTGTGACTCAGGGTTTATAGTTGTAAGCAACAGGTATTAATTTGGTTTATTGAGGCAGAAATAGAATTTATCCTCAAGTGGGCTTGAAGGCTTTTGCTAGAGACTCTACTATCCACTGCCCAACATCAAGCCAAGCAGAGCTGGTCTCATGTCAACACCGATGACACCATTTCTAGGCACAGACAAGGAGGCAGTACCACTGATACTCACCATGCAGGACTCTGACTGTAGGGCTTGCCACCCTAGCCCGATGAATATGCCTTTGCATCCCCCAAGTCAGCAGCTGATTGGCGCATGCCTATGCCCTGGCTTCAACGAACACCGAAGATGTCATCTTTCAAGTTCTCTTGTGAAAGGAGGTCTCTGCCTCCCACCCACACTCATCAGGAGGATTCTCTACACATGATAGAGAGATTCCATGCTGGACACAGGAAAAAAAGTGACAGGTTAATTGTAAGAATAGATTATACATAGAGTGATACACTAGCTTTGTGGCAAAAATGTGCTGCTATAAAAATAGTAAGAAAGATAATAATCTAGAGTTCGGTGGATAAAGCCACATGCTTCCTAGTTCTGATATTTTCAGGGGATCCTTTAGCCTGGTGTCAGGGAGGAAGGACAGAGGCCTCTCCTCTGGCAGGTCCCTTCCTCTTCTCTATAGTGAGACCAAGGAGGCCAAAGAGGAGCTCTTTAGCCAAAGACAGACTTAAAAATAGCAAGGCTGGAGTCTCAAATCTGGAGTAGGGGGGAGCACCATGGTTCTCTGATGCAGCTGAACTTCAAGCTTCTTGCCCTCAGAGAGAAACAGGAAGCACACTTCCTTATCAGTCAAAGCAGAATGAATTCTTTTAGCCTGGCCCCATTCTGGAGGGAGAGGACAGTGAACTTCGCTCTGCCCAAATATGCCTGTGGAGGTCATTTGAGCTCTCATTGAATCGTTTACAGCAACACAGCTGGGAGACCCAGATCTCACTTCCTTGATAGTCAACAGTCTGCAGTTCATTTTTGCCAAGCCAAAAGATGACTTACAGAGGGAAGAATAACCATAGCAGCAACGACATTTAAAAAGGAACACGACCAGAGTGACTCTCTGACATTTGGGCTTGGCAATTTTCTCATTGTAACCCTGCAGCTGAGAATAATTTCTCTCCACCTAAAAGTCAATTTCTTTTGAGGTAATTTATAATCATGGAAACCACACAGATCCCTGAGGTCAGGGAGCCACAGTGAGACCACATCCTTTGTTTTCACTTCTCCACTCCAAGTATCTTAAGCTGCTTGTTGTGCCTGGTTCCAATATGTACAAATCATTCCCAGCGGTCAGGTTGTGTAACAATGTTTCAACTGGCACGATGCCTGCTCCATCAGTACAAATGGCTTAAATATTTTCTGACTAACCAAATGATTGACCTACGTGCTTGCCATGAAACCACGTCTATGTGGCAGAGGAAGACTTGCAGACGGGTTGTGTTGGAGACTAACCTAAAGGTTGAGTTCTGAAGGAGCTGGTTTTCTCCCTTTGACACCCGGGAGCAGCGTCACTCAAGAGAGATACCAGCATCTGCGTATCAACCGGTAAGTGCTGTATTGTTGCACCTGCCCTCACTTCCTCTCTAACGACAGATTGGGCAGCAAGCGCCCCTGGATTAGCCTTTTTCAACCTCCAGCCCAGATGTTCTCACTCAGACACGCATGTGGGCCCCTCCTTCCACACAGAATTAAGTGTGGTCTCCAGATAACCCTTAGGAAATCTCTGGACCTGCACATAAAACAATGGCTGTGAACCAGGCCTATCTGCCAGATTCATATGTAAAGAGTATCTTTAAGATTTATCAAAAGTCTGGTATTTACAGAATTGATGTCAAATGCCAGCAGTTTTAAAAAAGGTGTAACATGATGTGGTTTATTTCTATGTTATCTTTGGTTTGTTTTCCCCAAGATCAGCTTATACAATTAAGAATTCCCTTTGGAACTTGGAGATTAATCCTTAAAGGAAATTGGAAATAGGTCATTGATAGAGAAAGAGTTCAGATTTGAATTGTCCGGACTGACATTGTGGATTAAAAGCTTGAAACTTTGGGATAGTTTCATAGGTGAGGCATTGAGCTGAATTTATGGACAGTGAAAACTTTGAATTTTTTCTTTCTTTTCTGTTTTTTGTTAGTTGTGTTTCTAGATTTGGAGATTCAAAAAATTGCTACTCATTTGGAAATACCTACCTTGTCAACTCCAGGGAAGTCTTTTTTTTTTTTTTTACATCTTTATTGGAGTATAACTGCTTTACAATGCTTTACAATGGTGTGTTAGTTTCTGCTTTATAACAAAGTGAATCAGTTACACATATACATATGTTCCCATATCTCTGCCCTCTTGCGACTCCCTCCCTTCCACCCTCCCTACCCCACCCCTCCAGGCAGTCACAAAGAACCGAGCTGATCTCCCTGTGCTATGCGGCTGCTTTCCACTAGCTATCTGCCTTACGTTTGGTAGTGTATACATGTCCATGCCTCTCTCTCGCTTTGTCACAGCTTACCCTTCCCCCTCCCCATATCCTCAAGTCCGTTCTCTAGTAGGTCTGTGTCTTTATTCCTGTCTTACCCCTAGGTTCTTCATAACGTTTTTTTTCTTAAATTCCATATATATGTGTTAGCATACGGTATTTGTCTTTCTCTTTCTGACTTACCCCACTCTGTATGATAGACTCTAGGTCCATCCACCTCATTACAAATAGCTCAATTTCGTTTCTTTTTATCGCTGAGTAATATTCCATTGTGTATATGTGCCACATCTTCTTTATCCATTCATCCAATGATGGACACTTAGGTTGTTTCCATCACTGGGCTATTGTAAATAGAGCTGCAATGAACATTTTGGTACATGACTCTTTTTGAATTATGGTTTTCTCAGGGTATATGCCCAGTAGTGGGATTGCTGGGTCATATCGTAGTTCTATTTGTAGTTTTTTAAGGAACCTCCATACTGTTCTCCACAGTGGCTGTAACAATTTACATTCCCACGAACAATGCAAGAGGGTTCCCTTTTCTCCACACCCTCTGCAGCATTTATTGTTTCTAGATTTTTTGATGATGGCCATTCTGACTGGTGTGAGATGATATCTCATTGTAGTTTTGATTTGCATTTCTCTAATGATTAATGATGTTGAGCATTCTTTCATGTGTTTGTTGGCAGTCTGTACATCTTCTTTGGACAAATGTCTATTTAGGTCTTCTGCCCATTTTTGGATTGGGTTGTTTGTTTTTTTGTTATTGAGCTGCATGAGCTGCTTATACATTTTGGAGATTAATCCTTTGTCAGTTGCTTCATTTGCAAATATTTTCTCCCATTCTGAGGGTTGTCTTTTGGTCTTGTTTATGGTTTCCTTGGCTGTGCAAAAGCTTTGAAGTTTCATTAGGTCCCATTTGTTTATTTTTGTTTTTATTTCCATTTCTCTAGGAGGTGGGTCAAAAAAGATCTTGCTGTGCTTTATGTCATAGAGTGTTCTGCCTATGTTTTCCTCTAAGAGTTTGATAGTTTCTTGCCTTACATTTAGGTCTTTAATCCATTTTGAGCTTATTTTTGTGTATGGTGTTAGGGAGTTATCTAATCTCATACTTTTACATGTAGCTGTCCACTTTTCCCAGCACCACTTATTGAAGATGCTGTCCTTTCTCCACTGTACATTCCTGCCTCCTTTATCAAAGATAAGGTGACCATATGTGTGTGGCTTTATCTCTGGGCTTTCTATCCTGTTCCATTGATCTATCTTTCTGTTTTTGTGCCAGTACCATACTGTCTTGATTACTGTAGCTTTGTAGTATAGTCTGAAATCAGGGAGCCTGATTCCTCCAGATCTGTTTTTCGTTCTCAAGATTGCTTTGGCTATTTGGGGTCTTTTGTGTTTCCATACAAATTGTGAATTTTTTTGTTCTAGTTCTGTGAAAAATGCCAGTGGTAGTTTGATAGGGATTGCATTGAATCTGTAGATTGCTTTGGGTAGTAGAGTCATTTTCACAATGTTGATTCTTCCAATCCAAGAACATGGTATATCTCTCCATCTATTTGTATCATCTTTAATTTCTTTCATCAGTGTCTTATAATTTTCTGCATACAGGTCTTTTGTCTCCTTAGGTAGGTTTATTCCTAGATATTTTATTCTTTTTGTTGCAGTGGTAAATGGGAGTGTTTTCTTGATTTCACTTTCAGATTTTTCATCATTAGTGTATAGGAATGCCAGAGATTTCTGTGCATTAATTTTGTATCCTGCTACTTTACCAAATTCATTGATTAGCTCTACTAATTTTCTGGTAGCATCTTTAGGATTCTCTATGTATAGTATCATGTCATCTGCAAACAGTGACAGCTTTACTTCTTCTTTTCCGATTTGGATTCCTTTTATTTCCTTTTCTTCTCTGATTGCTGTGGCTAAAACTTCCAAACCTATGTTGAATAAGAGTGGTGAGAGTGGGCAACCTTGTCTTGTTCCTGATTTTAGAGGAAATGCTTTATCCTGTATGGGACTCTCTGTGCATCCTGGACTTGATTAACTATTTCCTGTCCCATATTAGGGAAGTTTTCAACTATAATCTCTTCAAATATATTCTCAGTCCCTTTCTTTTTCTCTTCTTCTTCTAGAACCCCTCTAATTCGAATGTTGGTGCGTTTAATGTTGTCCCAGAGGTCTCTGAGACTGTCCTCAGTTCTTTTCATTCTTTTTTCTTTATTCTCCTCTGCAGTAGTTATTTCCACTATTTTATCTTCCAGGTCACTTATCCATTCTTCTGCCTCAGTTATTCTGCTATTGATCCCACCTAGAGTATTTTTAATTTCATTTATTGTGTTGTTCATTGTTGTTTGTTTCATATTTAGTTTTTCTAGGTCCTTGTTAAATGTTTCTTGCATTTTGTCTATTCTATTTCCAAGATTTTGGATCATCTTTACTATCATTATTCTGAATTCTTTTTCAGGTAGACTGCCTTTTTCCTCTTCATTTGTTAGGTCTGGTGGGTTTTTATCTTGTTCCTTCATCTGCTGTGTGTTTTTCTGTCTTCTCATTTTGCTTATCTTACTGTGTTTGGGGTCTCCTATTTGCAGGCTGCAGGTTCGTAGTTCCCGTTGTTTTTGGTGTCTGTCCCCAGTGGCTAAGGTTGGTTCAGTGGGTTGTGTAGGCTTCCTGGTGGAGGGGACTAGTGCCTGTGTTCTGGTGGATGAGGCTGGATCTTGTCTTTCTGGTGGGCAGGTCCACGTCTGGTCGTGTGTTTTGAGGTGTCTGTGGACTTATGATTTTAGGTAGCCTCTCTGCTAATGGGTGGGGTTGTGTTCCTCTCTCGCTAGTTGTTTGGCATAGGGTGTCCAGCACTGTAGCTTGCTGATCGTTGAGTGAAGGTGGGTGCTGGTGTTGAGATGGAGATCTCTGGGAGATTTTCACTGTTTGATACGATGTGGAGCTGGGAGGTCTCTTGTGGACCAGTGTCCTGAAGTTGGCTCTCCCACCTCAGAGGCACAGCAGTGACTCCTGGCTGCAGCACCAAGAGCCTTTCATCCACACAGAAAAAGACGAAAAGGGGAAAAAATCATAAATCTTGCTCTCAAAGTCCACCTCCTTAATTTGGGATGATTCGTTGTCTATTCATGTATTCCACAGATGCAGGGTACATCAAGTTGACTGTGGAGTTTTAATCCGCTGCCTATGAGGCTGCTGGGAGAGATTTCCCTTTCTCTTCTTTGTTCTCATAGCTCCCGGGGCTCAGCTTTGGATTCGGCCCGCCTCTGCGTGTAGGTCGCCGGAGGGCGTCTGTTCTTTGCTCAGACAGGACGGGGTTAAAGGAGCCGCTCATCCGGGACCTCTGGCTCACTCAGGCCGGAGGGAGGGAGGGGCAAGGAGTGCGGGGCGGGCCTGCGGCGGCAGAGGACGGCGAGACGTTGCACCAGCCTGAGGCGTGCCGTGCGTTCTCCCGGGGAAGTTGTCCCTGGATTCCGGGAGCCTGGCTGTGGCGGGCTGCACAGGCTCCCCGGAAGGGGGGTGTGGATAGTGACCTGTGCTCGCACAGGCTTCTTGGTGGCGGCAGCAGCAGCCTTAGCGTCTCATGCCCGTGTCTGGGGTCCGCGCTTTTAGCCGTGGCCTGCGCCCGTCTCTGGAGCTCCTTTAAGCAGCGCTCTTAATCCTCTCTCCTCGCGCACCAGGAAACAAAGAGGGAAGAAAAAGTCTCTTGCCTCTTCGGCAGCTCCAGACTTTTTCCCGGACTCCCTGCCGGCTAGCTGTGGTGCACTAGCCCCTGCAGGCTATGTTCACGCCGCCAACCCCAGTCCTCTCCCGGCGCTCCGACCGAAACCCGAGCCTCAGCTCGCAGCCCCGCCCGCCTCGGCGGGTGAGCAGACAAGCCTCAGGCTGGTGAGTGCTGGTCGGCCCTCATCCTCTGTGCGGGAATCTCTCCGCTTTGCCCTCCGCACCCCTGTTGCTGCGCTCTCCTCCGCGGCTCCGAAGCTTTCCCCCTCCGCCACCCGCTGTCTCCGCCCGCGAAGGGGCTTCCTAGTGTGTGGAAACATTTGCTCCTTCACAGCTCCCTCCCACTGGTGCAGGTTCTGTCCCTATTCTTTTGTCTCTGAGTTTTCTTTTTCTTTTGCCCTAACCAGGTACGTGGGGAGTTTCTTACCTTTTGGGAGGTCTGAGGTCTTCTGCCAGCGTTCAGTGGGTGTTCTGTAGGAGTTGTTCCACGTGTAGATGTATTTCTGGTGTATGTGTGGGGAGGAAGGTGATCTCCGCGTTTTACTCTTCCGCCATCTTCCCGGAAGCTATCTCTTATTTTTTTCCTCCAGGGAAGTCTTATTGGCTAAAAGTGACAGAAATTCATGCCGGAAAAGTTGAGCACTATTAGTTTACTCTCCATGCTTGCTGTGTGATTTACGATAAATTAGTGACATTAGAATTACTACTGTTTTATTCTGGGCAATTTGGGTATATGACATATGGGAGCAAAAGAGAGAGTGGAAGAGGGAGAGGGAAAGAGAGAGAGCGAGAGTTTGCAGATGTTCCAAAATTGCAATTTGTGAGATATGCTACCTTAGAGATGTCCTCATCCTTGGAAGGCCAAGTGAGACCAAGGAAGAGTGCCTAAAAGGAAGGAAGAATTCAATGTCCACCTTGGACCAAGCCAAGACTTCAGAAAGAAACATTTTCTATTTAATCTGTTTCATTTCTCTTTGCTCCAACACAGCTGAGGTAGTTAGGTGAGGTCTAGAGAAATTTATTGCTTGGAAGAAACAATGGGAATCAAGGAGGGCTTGGAGCAGCCTCCTCTAGAGTCTAGGCCTCCTGTTCGAGGGACACTTGAGTTTTCCCAAGATACCTAGCCCATCTCTTGAAGGCAGGAGACCAGGAATGGATTTATGCCTGAAGCTCCAACTAATAAAATTGTGTATGTTTGTTTGGAGTATTTAATATACTGGAAGAGCACAAAGGTGCCTGTGGGAAATCATTGGTTTGGGTTCTTGGCCTCAGCCGGGTCTTGATGGGCAACTAATCCATCTGACAATGTGCATGGTCCTCAAGTGCACCTATTCCATCTTCCAGGAGCTCAGGTAGCAATTATCACCAGCATAGACAGAATTCTTGATCCAGTGGAGAAACACTAAGGAACTTCCTTACCTAGTGATCTGTAGATACAAATACATATCCAGAATGGAAGCGTACAGCCAATGCAGGCCATGTCCTCCTCAAGTACAGGGCACAGATGTTGAACACTGAAAAATAGCTGCAAACACTAAGTCAGAGAATCACAGACACTTGGGAGGGGCGACCCCACCCCTCTAATACGCAGGAGATAAAAACGTGATCTGCTTCACATCATACATGAAAGCAAATTCTTCTACATTGGGATGCACGTTGCTCACTGATTTCTGTTCTAAGCCCTTGAGAATTCCAAGACTATCTGCTATCCCTTTAATCTGAGATGCATGGTATAGACCAGAGGTTTCAAAAAGAAGGGGCTTCTGTGTTTTTCTTGACTCACCCAGTTTTAAAGAGGTTCAGCTAACATTTTAAAATTGGGAGATTTTACTTAAAAATCTGGGTTTTCATCTTCCCCTTGAAAAATTGGAAGATGGGAGAACAATGAGTTCACATATTTCTATGCAATAACAATGTCCAGGGCTGAGAAGCAGCTGGCCCCGTTAGGCACACATGAGCTTTCTAGGACAGCATGAATTCCATCACTCTCTTTGTCTCTACTGCTGAGGCTGAGTAGCAGTTGCCAATCATCACACCAGTATGTTTTTTCCCCCCTTTTAACACTGGAAATATTTCTCAGCTGTTAACGTCACTGTCACTGATGGGATAACAAATGCCAGGCCATGCCAACACCACCTCATGTTTCAAGAAAAATGGAGACTGTGTTTCTTCAGGAAAATACAAAAGAATTGTACATATTTAATAGGCAAATCCTCCCCTTGCTTCACTCATGTTTCCACCTGGTCCCTGTAGACATCTGAGTTTCTTAAATCCTGAGGCAGGGTTTGTCATAGGTTGTATTTTATCCTTAAATGCCCACAGCTCCTTGGAATCGCTACCATCAGATAAGTTGTCAGCGTGGTGTAGAGTATCACTGTAGACAGGGGAAAGCCATACTCAGTACTTGGGGACCTTGAATGGGTTTTGAGTTTCTTCATGCTATTCTTAGTCCCTTGTACCCTAAATTACAGAAATGTACATTATATTACAATGGACTTGGGGCTTATGAGTCCAAATAATACAGGCTTTAGACAGTGAAATTCTTGACTTAGGAATAGACTTACATTTCCTTAACTCAGTAACTGTGTATTTGTGCCCTTAGGACTAGCACCAGGCACTAGATATAAGAAGTAAGAAAATGGAACGAAGATACAGGATTTTCCATTTCCACATGAGCAAAGTTTTGGGGTTAGATTTTTGGTGGGGGCCAGTTTCATCAAAACTACTTCCCTTCTCTGCAACATCTCAGAAAACCTCCCAAAAGTATGGGATGCTACACAATTTCAATTGTTAATTTTTTTTTCTACAGGAATTATTTCCTTGTCTCATGCCATTGTCCAAATGATTTAAACATTTTTTTTTGCCACGTTGAAATGGCTACAGTATATTGGTTACAATTTTACAGCCTGAAATATAAATAATTCCCATATAATCGTTTCCATTAAAATATAACAGAAAGGAGATTTAAAGTTAAGATTGGTTCTACCTACCAGACAATTAGATTTGGAGAGATCAGAGGGACCTTCTAGAAATAAAACAATAAAAGACTGATAGACTTGAGCATCCACTTTCTTATTTAAAATCGTGATAAGTTAACAAATGAGTCAGGAACAAACAGTGCATTTATGTTTTGGATAGAGAATGTGTGACTTGCATGCATATCTGTTGTGTGAAAGGGATGCTTGTGGGTGTGAGGCTGGGTCTGTGCGTTGCTTACAGGCACACTTCATTAGCGCGGTCTCCAACAGTACGATTTGTATTATTGCTGTTTGCCTCAGAAACGTACTAGCACAGAGCTGTGTTTGTGAGGTGAATTGTACATATAATGTATCATTTGTCTCATGGTCCTCGGCCAGGGCAGAAGTGTGAATGGTTTCCACTTTCTCCTGTAATGAGTGCAGAGGGCTCCTCTCCTTCAACCTCCTTGCTTACTCACCTAGGATCTCATTTTCTTTCCATTTTTCTTGTTTTGGCAAATACTTTTGACACCTCAAGCAGATAAGACTATGGGTTATATTGCTCTAAGGATGCTACGAAGGTACCAAAAGAGAGAATCAAGCATCATGTTAAAATGCAAGTTTATACAAAGGCCAGCATCTTCAGGGATTTGGTTGGGAATTTGGGGGCAGGACAGCCAAGCAAGGCTGTGCAGTCCATGCAAAGTCCTTCACCAATGAGGAGGGTTGGGCCTGAGACACAGCCCTGCTTGGCTCAGTGGATCCCCTGAGGTAGGGTCCTTCCACTGGGGAGAATAGAGGCCTGTTCCTTTGCATGAGGTGCTTCTGTTGCCCAGCCATTTCCAGGGAGGCATAGACCCAGAGGGGAGGGTTACTTTTTTTAAATTCATCTCCCCAGAGGGAGTTCCTCTTTCTAATTTGTGCAAATGTGCTGTGCCTTATAGGCTAGAGGGGGTCCTTAACTGGCTAAAGCCCTTTAATATCCCATAGGACACCTTGACAGCACATCACCTTGGAGAATGGGGCTGACATTGATGCGAAAGAGCTTACCTGGAAGAAAAAGGAGTTCTGAAAAATGGCATTGCTTCAGGAAATGTTTAGAAAACCTAGTGACCTGAAAACATAGAATGTTTGGAATATGTCTCCACAGGGATTGTGCTCTAATGATCACACAGCCCTGAGTCAGTGAAGGATTCCATTCTGGCATTATAACCACTCTCCACCTTCCCTCCATGCTCCTAGCCTCCGGGTCCATGAACCCTCCACCTCACATAAATAGGGCATATCTGTAATTGGACAAGTTCCTGGAGAAGTTTGCTCTGTACTGCTTTCTGAAGGGTAAAAAGATTGCAGGTTGGATACTGTGAATTAAGCAGTTGCTAATACTGCTAGGTAATCTAAAAAGGTAAAGAGTGCTTTTTATGATGAAAGCATTCAACAAAACATTTTCTGGTAAATGGAAAAAGCAAATGAGAAAATGTTCCGTAGTCCCCACCACCCAATTTTTGGTTCTTGAGAATGTCAGTAAAAGTCCTAGGGTTCACGTCTGCCTTAGAAAGTGGGTGTGTTTGAGTGTCCTTATCAACTGCGTGATTCCAGCTTTCACATTAATACTCTCAACGGCTGAAAATATTCATGCATGCCAACCTTATCTGTGGTGTGTTCTAGAAACTAAAAGTGATTACACAGGATCAGGACTGAAAGCAGGCCCAGGCTTTCTGGGGACACTTGCCCTGCTCTGGTCATTTGTGCCAATACTAGTGGGAGCTGTTTGTCCTTCCTGTGTGCTTCCTTGAGTACTGAATTTCAGCCAAAAATCAAGGGAAGTTTTCTTCTGAATTGTACAAGTGCTTCTTTGAGAGCTGTTATAATAGCTAAAGCGGTCCAAGTCCTAAAATGGGTTTGGAGCAGAAAAGAGCTTCTCTTGAACAGCGTGTTCAAAAATGTGTTTTTAATGATAAGTTTGACCACCTGCATCTTCTATGCTGTCTTGGACGCTGAATAGGAAGTGACGGGTCAAGGGGAAGATGACCAGGGAAAGGAAGACAAGGGAGAGACAGACTTCAGAGTATCCACATACTCTATAGTCTGAAGAAAGACAGGGACTGAAAGATTTATAGGAGTACGTGTGTGTGTGTGTGTGTGTGTGTGTGTGTGTGTGTGTGTGTGTGTGTGATGGGAGATGGGATCTGGTGGGAGTTTTAAGGTATAGAATTAAAAAGACAGCTGGCTGCAAAGAACATTTTAATGTCAAATGGGGAAATTTGAGTATAACTTTTATATTCGCTAATATAAGAGAGTTGTGATATTTGTTAAGTGTGATAATATTAGTTTGCACATGCAGGAATAGTCTCTTTTTTAAAGCAATGTTCTAGTCCTTTTAGTTTGTTTTTTTTTTAATGTAAGGTTTTTTAGGGGTAGAATTTCATATTTGTAACATATTTAAACATACTTGAACATAAAGATAGTAATCAAAACAAGTTAGGATAGAAAAGGGGTTTAATAAAATAGATGTTAACCATTAAAATATAGGTAACTGTAACATAATGTTATAACAATATATGGATATATAAACCAGAATTGTTAAGCATCTTAGTAAAATACTTTTTGAACAGAAGAGTTTACAGTAAGAGACAGCCAGCTGGTAAAGGAGTTAGCAGGGTATATGATCTTTAAGTACAAGGGCTGGTGTCTACCTTTTTCTCTATAACTTCTTCTTGTACAAAGCAGTACTCAAAATGGCAAATGTCTATGGATGAATGGATGAAGTTGTGCAAGACTATTCCAACTTTGGACACCTTTAGCCTGCAACCACACCTGGTAGGATTTTTCAGACATCCTTTCCCATCTCCTTTCACGATGTCAGTTGTAGGTGAATTTTCAAAGCTCTTCACCTCTGACAGCAAAATCAGTGATGCTGCTGAGCCCTAAGAGAGCATCTTCCTCCTGGTGTTGGTCAGTAGAAATGTAGATCAGGATTCTATGGGTAGAATTATTGATAGTAAAGGCTCTTCTCTGTTTTTGCTTCTTATGTATCTCTGGAAAGCACATATCATGCATTAATGATAGTGCTTGTTAATAATAATTGCACTAAGCCTCTTATTTTAGTTAAATCTAGCATATAAAATTTTAATGACATAGTTGATTTACAATGTTGTGTTAGCTTCAGGTGTACAGCAAAGTGATTCAGTTACATATAGATATTCAGTTATGTATACATAGATATATTCTTTTTCAGATTCTTTTCCATTATAGGTTATTATAGGATATTGAATATAGCTTCCTATGCTATAGAGTAGGTCCTTGTTGTTTATCTATTTTATACATAGTTCTGTGTAAGCATATAATGTTTTTTACCTGAGGAAAAATAAACAAAAGGATGGCATTTAGCTGACTAAAGTCTCTGTCCTTCAGTCATACTACGAAGAGTTTAATCTCTCTTTGTATTCATTCATTCATTCCACAAATATTTCCTGACTACCTAGTGTTCAAGTCCAATACTATATTCTGGAGAAAAAAGAAAGGTAGCAGCTAACGTGGTCATTGCTTTCATGGAACTTAACGTCTAGAAAGTGATTCTGCGGCCAAAATGCAGGATATAATTTGTAACACTTACTTCTGACGCCTCGCCTCACCCCCATATTTTTGGTTAGCTTGAACCTTGTATTTTTAAACACGGGAAATGTTTCTATTGATGTTAGTTCACTTTTCCAACCCCAGTTTCTGTCGTTTATCAGAGTGGAGGAGCTAGAGTATCACAAGATAGGCTGCTGCTGCCATGTTTCTCGGCCCTGCCGGAAGTGGAAGTTCTGGGAAGAGCCCAAGGAAGTCTGTCTTTGTAAGCCTTCCCAATCTGGCTTTCCAGAAGAAAGAGATTTATTTGGAAGTTGTGGTGACCATGGGACTAATTCTTCTCTCCAAGATGAGCTGAAAGCTTTAGAGCCCTGCATTAAAAAACTATCAGTACTTACAAATGAACTTATTTACAAAACAGAAATAGATTCACAGACATAGAAAACAAATTTATGGTTACCAAAGGGGAAAGGGAAGGAGGGATATATTAGGAATTTGGGATTAACAGATACACACTACTGTATATAAAATAGACAACAAACAAGGACCTACTGTATAGCACAGGGAACTGTCCTCAATATCTTGTAATAACCTATCATGGAAGAGAATGTAAGGAATAATATATATATGTATAACTGAATCACTTTGCAGTAAACCTGAAACTAACACAACATTGCATATAAACTATATTTCAGTAACAAAATAAATAAAGAATACAATATTGGAAAGACAAAAAAAGTATTAGTACAGAGAGGATTAATTAAAAATCCTACATTTTTCCATTATTATTTAATTTTCAGACAGTATGAACTCCCCTGAACCATAACTCCTATCTTTACTGTTATAGGCAAAAGCATGTTTCTTTGGAAAATCAGGATTTTAAGTACACAATACATCGTTACGCTTGATACTCCAGCCTCATTTGTATTATCATCCTCTGTTGTCCCTCTTTGTAGAGCTCAGCTCCATGGGACTCCTCCAGGCAGGCCTGGGTGGTTACATTCTCAAGGATCTGCCTCACAGTTGCTGTTATAAGCTTGGTACAATCAGAGGCCTATTTCATTTACTACAGGCACAGTATATACAGGCCCATGAATACTGAGGAGCTGTACACCGGCTAAGGCCTCCCTCATGCCTTTTTCTGAAGATGTGCAGTTTCATAACTTTGTTTACAGTTACATGATTGTATATATATGTATATATATATATATTTTTTTCTTTTTTTGGCCACACTGTGCCACATGCGGGATCTTTGTTCCCCAACCAGGGATTGAAAATGCACCCTTAGCAGTGAGAGCTCGGAGTCCTAACCACTGGACCTCCAGGGAATTCCCTACATGACTGTATATTATACGTGCACACCCATACAATGGGATGGAATACAGCAATAAAAATGATGTTCTATAAATATGTATATCTTTCCTGGACACAGTGATCAGAGTTACATTCAATTTTTCTTATGCATTTGTATCAACGTAGTATTGTTTTTGGATCCTCTAAGAAGTTGTCAGGAAATTCTACAAGAGTTTTTAGTAGTACTGAGGTCACAGACGGCTTTGGAAATTTAGTACAGTGAAGGGGAAGAGGGTATTCCTTTACTGACCATGTGGTAATATAATAGCTGGGTCTCAGCCCCTAGTGGACTCAAGAAAGAAAAGTTTCTGTTTCAGATGTGCATTTTATCCTTTCCAAATTATAATTTCAATGAAAATATGAATAAGATCGATCTAGGGTCAGAAGGAAGCCCACCCAAACCCCCATAAGAAAAAGACTGCATGTTTTCTCTTACTCTTGATATGAGGCATCTTGTTTCCTCCATCTTTCCTTTTCTCAGCACCTCCTACATTTCTCTCTCCCCATCTCTCTGCCTCCATTTCTAGCTATCTCTCACTTTAAGAAAAATAAAAGTGAAAAATGAAAAAAAAATTGAGAATTTCAATCCTTTGATATTATCTTCTAGCCTCAAATGAACGGTCTTAAAAAACTTTGGGCATAAAAATCAAGGATTGAAAAAGGAAAGAATTAAGATGAAATATGAATAATGATGTATAAAATGTAATTTGAATAATAATTTTTCTCCATGCCCACATAGAGCTAACTGATGTGATTTCTTTTGTCAGTATTTAATATAATCTTAATTAGAACTATCAGTAAGGGCTTCCCTGGTGGCGCAGTGGTTGAGAGTCCGCCTGCCGATGCAGGGGACACAGGTTCGTGTCCCGGTCCGGGAAGATCCCACATGCCGCGGAGCGGCTGGGCCCGTGAGCCATGGCCGCTGAGCCTGCGCGTCCGGAGCCTGTGCTCCGCAACGGGAGAGGCCACAACAGTGAGAGGCCCGCGTACCGCAAAAATAAAAATAAAAATAAAAAATAAAAAAATAGTACATTGAGGACTTGACTTCTCTCTACATTAGATTTAAACTTATACATTATGACTCAGATGGCCAGAAAATTAGTGTTCCTTCACTTCCCCCCAAATAAACATGACTTGCTCACAGTCCTTATTTCTGCTCTGTAAGAACAATGAGTGTTCACACTTAGGGGTAACTCAGTCTCTCTGTTTACAGCAATCTCGTTCAGGTCAGTACAACATTTCGTCCTCCCCTCAGCTGAAGTTCAAACCCAGGCAGAGCTGTTCCCTCTCAAGGTGTCAGCCTTCCTTCTCCCAAGGTGGTACCTGGGTGAGAAGAGAAGCTTCACAGGAGCGCAGTTGAGGGAAGAGGTGTCTCTGCCTATTGTTATTTTGTCCTCTCCGGCCTCTGCTGAGGTATTGCATCCTGCTGTAGCTCTAAGCCTCGACCTCTGCTCCCAATACATCTGCTGCTGATGTGTGCCATTCTCTCCTTTCCCCAGATCCAGCAGAGAAAATATGTGCAACAACATAAATAATTTGGGGAAAGAAAAAAAAAGGACATAAAATTTCCAAATTTTATCTTACCACAACTCATTTGGGTTAGTTTTTTCTTTCCACAAAAGAAGTGTTTTACAGAGAAAAGATGGCTACTATATTGAGGGGATGATAGAAACATGACCCTATTATTAGCTCCTTTAAATAGTTACTAACACACAAATGCTAGTATTTCCTTCTATGACTAAATGCAACAGTCCATTTTATTTCCTACCCCAAAAGTTCTGTAAAGCATTTAAAATTGTTTATAATTATACTCATTATTATGCAAAAATGCATTAAATATCCATTAATTTATTCTCAATAGTATTTATTGAGACTTTACTATGTCCCCAGTTACTTGAGGAAGTTAAGATAAATTTGATTCCACCCTTACTAAGTTCAAGTGTATTGGCAGAAAAGAGTAGTTTAAAAAGCTTTTAGAATCAAATATAATGACTGTTATAAAAGGGGAGATAAGTGGGTTGGCCAGAGCATTGGGCAAGGGGAGTGGGATTTAGTTTGAAACTGGAAGCACATATAAGAGTAAATCTCTCTACAACGAAGAGAGAATAGCATGTGAGAGGGCTTGAGATTGGAAAGACCATACTCTAAGAGAAACCAATTGTGCCTCATTACCACAAATGAATAGTTGTGGCCCAAAATGAGACTAGAGGGGCAGTACTGGACCTTAAGGGGCATGTTTGGAATTTTGGAATTAATCCCAGAAGTACTGGGAAGCTATCTGTTGGTTTTAAGTTAGGTGTTTATTAAAACCAACAGTCTGGCTGGAAAATGTATTGCAGGGAGCCCTGTGTGGCTATGGGAGATGAGCTGTCCAGGTGACAGCTGGTGACAGGAGACAAAAAAAAAGAATAGATTCAGGAGACATTGAGAAAGTAAACTTAACAAAACCTGGTGATTGATGGAGAGTGATGGAAAGGGAAGACAGTCCATGATGACTCCCTATTTCTCCTTCCAGTAGATGGTGCACCATTGAAGAGGATATGAGGCAATGAAGAAAGGGATCAAGTTCAGGGTGAGTTCCATTATGGGTATATTCATTTGGAGGAATCTGTGGGGTCTCTACAGGGTTATTCCCAGGAGACGGTTGACTATACAGAACTGGCACTCAATAAAAAAAAGCTGATTTGGAAGTGATTGTTGAAACCATCCAATATACTTGGTAATTAAAGCACTGGGAGCAGGTATGGCGGCATAGGAAGTAAATATAAAACTAGAAGAGGACTAAAATCAAGACCTGAGGAAACATGACACTTAAGAAAAGGTAAAGGAGTGGGTTACAATAAAAAGGAGACTTTGGGAAGAAAAGGCCAAAATGGGTAGAAGAAAAGCATCAGAGAAGCCAAAGAAAGAGAGCGTTTGGAAAAAGAAAGAGTGGTCAAAATTGTCCAATGTTGTTAAGTCAAGTAATATAACTTTCTAAAAATGACCATTGACAAACTTGATAAGAAGAGTTTTGGTGACGTGCTAGGGCCAGGAGAGCTTTTAGATTGATATAAAGTGAAGAAATGGAGTGGGGAAGGGAGTGGGGAAATGTATGCTGAGTGTTGCTACTTATTCAAAAAACCTGTCTGGTATTTACATTTGTTCCCATGGCTTGAAATGCCTGCCATGGATTAAAGAATCCAAGCTCTTATAAAAGAGATAATTTTACAGTCAGTTCAATAAGGCCCACAACTCAGAGTGCTGAAGTAGGCTGAATTTGTAGAGATCATTTCTTTGAGTATAACCAGAGAAAAATCTGGACAAACATTGGGTTTGTCTTTCTGTTCGGCTTCGCTGCTGGAGTAATCCGAGGGCCTGTGAGGGTGCTGCTTTAACCCCAACTGTACTAGCTGTGCTCCAACTTTGTGCCAAGAGTATCTGCCAGCCAGCTTTAAAGCTGGGAGCTGCTGAAGCATCAGTCCACCTGAGATGTCGAGTAAGTCCTGCTCTTTTATGGGCATAATGGCAGCCCTCCTGGCACTGTCCAGGACTTTTATTTCATTGTCATTTCAGCAAGAGGAATACAATTTGAAGTAGGATGAGTTTCCCAAGTAGAAACCAAGCCCGCTTTGAGTTTGTAATTAGGGTAGACTTCTTACTGAGCGCGTGGCCACTTAAAATAATTTCTGAAACAAAGTTGGAATAAATAGAATAAACAAATACAGATAGTCCAGAACTGCCTTGACTATATCAAAAGAAGTATAGGATTTTTTTTTTTATTTTTAAATAGTCTCCTAATGCCTAACTTATTTCAGAGTAATGGTTCAGAATACTGGTGTCCAAATCAAAAAATTATCACATGTAAATTAATCTGAATGCCATAGGGACTTTTTACAAGTGACCTTTTGCACATGTGAAATACCGGCTTTGTTTTTACATATTTAACAGCCTTTTTGAATTAGATGGCAAGCCAGCCCTTTTTTCTTGGGGCAGCATCACCATTCGGTTGGCTCCAGAAAACTGCAGTGGTTCAGTTAGACACCCACACTTCTCACTGAATAGTCGTCCTCTAAAAACAATGAGGCAATTCATTGCCCAAGTGTCCTCCAGGGACAGAAAACACCAGTCCCAAGCTGAAATCTTCAAATAAGGGAGCCTTTCAATGTTTGTCTAAAACTCTCTTACCCACCCACAAAAAGAACAGAGACCATTTACCACTAGGGGAGTGGACTGGAACAGAAGACAGGGAGAAGGGAAAGCAGAAAACTGATACTTGTTTATCTGATTCTTCAAACTGAACGCTAAAGCCAGTATTAATCATGGGCAGAAGTATGTCTTGTTCAAACAGCACAGATGCTGGCTGGCTGTGGGGCTCTGGGCTGTATTTGAATGGAGCTCAGGGAAGTCTCTGGGTGCCACCTCTTCGTGCCTTATCATGTTCAAAGTGGATTAACCTTACAGAGCAGGGATCTGTTTCTGTAACAAGTCATGACGGCTGACTGTGCACTATCTGCCCCACAAGAAGGAAGGTATTACTGCCATTGAATTTAAGCCTTGATGACTCAGCACGCTGCACTTTATTCCTAGCAACTGGGAAGAGAAAAATTCAGCATCCAGGCTTTTTTTTTATGGGGCAGGGATGGTTGGCCCCCGGAACAAGTCATAAACATTTTCGAAGTACTGTCTTCTATTTAGTCCTGAATCTTAGTTTATGCTTCAGTACTCTAGCTTATTATTACTGCCTACTATGGGCTTGTTTTTTCCACCACATGGTGAGCTTCTCAAGTAAAAGACTGTGTATTTTCTTGTGTGTGATCCTCCATCTTACCCCCAGCGCTGGGCATCCCAGTGTTTGGAACTTTACAGGTACTTACTTAATAATTGCTGAGTGAGTGAATATTTGAAAACCTCTCCTGCTAGCAGGAACAAGTTGATAGCTACCCCTAAATGGATGTTAATAATCTGGAAATACCGTTTTTTTTCCTGCTTGCCTACTGACTCAAACTATTTCCTGAGGTCAGACAGGAAAGGCAATCTTGTCATTATTACAATGACTATATATTGATGAAAAAGCCATACTTCTGTACTTCCTAAGTCCAAGTACATCTCATTCATTTGTTGCTTTTCAACGAGTAGTCCTGAGATATGTTCTTACTGTAGAATATCAAAGCAGGAAGGTCTTGCTAGGAAGGTTTCCTAATCCAATTTATTATACCTGTGAGAAAACTGAGACCTACACAGGTGAGATGACTGGCCCAGAGTATCTTTGTTACAAAGCCAAGGCTAGGATTCAGGTCTCTCTCTTCCAGTGACTGTGACACCAGGGGCCAACCTTTTCATTTACAAATCAATAACAAGCACTGAAGCATTAAATCCCTCACCCCATAATCCATATACTGCAAGTCAGGACAGAGCAGGGCTGGGAGGACAGTATATGAGGTCCTAGTGTAACGGAAAGTGGGGTCCGGCTGATCAGCGCTCAAAATCCATTAAAGAGGCAAGGCTGGTGGAAAGGAAAATTCGCTTTTTTCTATTTATTTATTTATTTATTTATGGCTGCGTTGGGTCTTTGTTGCTGCACGTGGGCTTTCTCTAGTTGTGGCGAGCGGAGGCTACTCTTCGTTGCAGCGCATGGACTTCTCATTGCGGTGGCTTTTCTTGTTGAGGAGCACGGGCTCTAGGCACGCGGGCTTCAGTAGTTGTGGTGCATGGGCTCAGTAGTTGTGGCTCACGGACTCTAGAGGGAAGGCTCAGTAGTTGTGGTGCACGGGCTTAGTTGCTCCGCGGCATGTGGGATCTTCCCGGACCAGGGCTCGAACCTGTGTCCCCTGCATTGACAGGCGGATTCTTAACCACTGCGCCACCAGGGAAGTCCTGGAAAGTTTGCTTTATTTTGGATGCCAGCAACCAGGAGAAGGACGGGCTCCTGTTCAAAGGCATACTCCTCCCCCACCCCCGACCCCTGCTACTGACAACCAGCGGGCAGGAGCTTTTATAGACAGAGGGAGGGGCTACATGCAGAAACAGAGCAGTCAGCTCTGACAGTCGTCTTGAAATTGGTCATGCAGTGGTCTGACCTGCGTTGTCTTGATTGTTTTAAGTACAGTTCATCTCCAGTTCCAGGCTCGGTTTGTTCCCGTTTCCTTGAGGCCAGTTCTCGGAATTCTGGCAGCTTAAGTCATGGCTACAGCCTCGTCATCATGTAGTTAACTTCTTCCCACCTGATGGGGGTTTCAGTATCTACAAGACAGCTCACAGGATATGGCTCAGAATATTATCTATAGCCCTTGAGAAGGAGTTAAAGGTCCTTGACTTTGCTTACTGGCTAAACTATTATTGTTTTGTCCTGTCTAACTGCTTTTCCTCTGCTCTTGTATTTTTTCACTTCTCTGATTAAACTTATTCTTTGACTAAAGTTTTTCCACAGACAAAAGGCAGATGGGGGACATGGAGGGGAAGAACGATAAGGTCCTGCTCCATTTCACTAGTGCTAGTGAGGGTTTGTAAATTTTCCCCATGACTTCTATGAATGGTATATGCACACATGCTCTGTCTGTGGTTCCCACAATGAATTAGGGAAGTGTGGAATATCACAATTTGGAGGGATCTTAGATCCCACTGAGCTGAACCCTTCCTTGGTCTTGGTTATTACACCTCCAGTGACTGGGAACTCATATGCACAACTTTCTGTTCTTAGCATATTGTTGAACAGATCTAACAATTAGAAAGTTCATTCTTTACACCAAACCTACATCTATGCAACTCTCCCTCACTGGCTCAACTTGTATCCTCTGGGGTTAGGGTCTAAGAACAGGTCTAAGCCCTCTTGAGTACGCCAGGACAGGCACCATATGAACAAATATCATTGTCTCTCATCTCTCTTTCAGAATAAATATGTCTACTATATTCTTATTGTCATAGGAATTGTGACAATTGGACATGATCCAATGGTAGATGCATAAAGAATAACTTTTAACTACCTAGAAAATAACCCAGAAAACAAAATAATGCAAAAACATACAAAATGGTAACAATTCACAAATTAAATAAATACAAAATGACATGAAAAGTAATTAAAAAAAACAAACACAATTTATATTTATAATAAAGGTAATCAATTCCCGAAACAAAGATAAGCACCCTGGGAGTAAAATTGAAGGGAGTAGAGAGAGTTTGAGATGAAGAATTTCTGCACAGCTTGCTCAACTAAAACTGTTAAGCAGCCCTTTAGTGATAGCAATAGTTTTCATGTCTCTGAGGTATAAGATTCTAACATAAAAACTAGAATTGAAAAACCTACAGAGAACTTTGGCCTCTGCAAGTACGACTCAAAGCCATTTTGTGTATGAGGTGGCTACCACATTGCATTAGTTGTTTCAGAAAATTATGAGATAAAAAAGTTTAGGATGACTGCAAAGAGTTGAGGAAGTAATCAAAGGATTGACCACATTTATGTCTGAAGCACTGAAAATTGAATGTTTGCTAACATCTCCAGTTTCCAGTGGTTTCAGGGACAGAACCAATAAGTCTCAACGTCCATCTTTAGTTAGCCTCCTACTTACATTTTTAAGAAAACAAAAGTTCCTGTAAACTAGAATTAGAAGAAGAGAGTAGAGAAGTTCATTCAAATTTTGCTGAGCATGCAAGCTGAGGGTTGGGCAACAGCCAACAGAACAAATATGTAAAGCAGAGTAAGGCATTAGGGAGCTCCTTTGAACTTTGGGAGAGAAAATAAAGTATAAAAATAACTATGAGAAAGGTAATTGTGATCTTTCCTAAATTGTGGACTTCTGTAACTGTGCACAGAGCTTTTACAAAGATTTCTTCATCCAACCCACCTTCCCCAGAGTCCAAATATATGATAGTACAAAAAGCATTATTTGAATATGTTTTTGATTGAAAAATACAATTAAAGTAACATGAAGAGATAATATTGTTTTTCAGTAGTTAAAAGATACATTGGATCAGTGCCCCCTTTGGGACTTCTCTTCAATAGGAAGATTGCTGTTTCCAGGCAGTCTGGTTACCACTCCTGATGACATTCTTTCGAACAAAAATGTTCCACTTCCTCCTTTTTCCTTCTTTCCTCCTAGTGTTTTGGACTCCTTATTTATTTATTTTTAATTTTTTTTACATCCTTATTGGAGTATAATTGCTTCACAATGGTGTGTCAGTTTCTACCCTACAACAAAGTGAATGAGGTATACAAATATATATGTTCCCATATCTCTTCCCTCTTGCGTCTCCCTCCCTCCCACCCTCCCTATCCCACCCCTCTAGGCGGTCACAAAGCACCGAGCTGATTTTCCTGTGCTATGCGGCTGCTCCCCACTAGCTATCTATTCTACATTTGGGAGTGCATACATGTCCATGCCACTCTCTCGCCCTGTCACAGCTTACACTTCCCCCTCCCCGTATCCTCAAGTCCATTCTGTAGTAGGTCTGTGTCTTTTTTTTTTTTTTTTTTTTTTTTTTGCGGTACGCGGGCCTCTCACTGTTGTGGCCTCTCCCATTGCGGAGCACAGGCTCCGGACGCGCAGGCTCAGCGGCCATGGCTCACGGGCCCAGCTGCTCCGCGGCATGTGGGATCTTCCCGGACCGGGGCACGAACCCGTGTTCCCTGCATCGGCAGGCGGACTCTCAACCACTGCGCCACCAGGGAAGCCCAGGTCTGTGTCTCTATTCCTGTCTTACCCCTAGGTTCTTCATGACATTATTTTTTTTTCTTAAATTCCATATATATGTGCTAGCATACGGTATTTGTCTTCCTCTTTCTGACTTACTTCACTCTGTATGACAGACTCTAGGTCCATCCACCTCATTACAAATAGCTCAATTTCGTTTCTTTTTATGGCTGAGTAATATTCCACTGTATATATGTGCCATATCTTCTTTATCCATTCATCCGATGATGGACACTCAGGTTGTTTCCATGTCCTGGCTATTGTAAATAGAGCTGCAAAGAACATTTTGGTACATGACACTTTTTGAATTATGGTTTTCTCAGGGTATATGCCCAGTAGTGGGATTGCTGGGTCATATGGTAGTTCTATTTGTAGTTTTTTAAGGAACCTCCATACTGTTCTTCATAGTGGCTGTATCAATTCACATTCCCACCAGCAGTGCCAGAGTGTTCCCTTTTCTCCACACCCTCTGCAGCATTTATTGTTTCTAGATTTTTTGATGATGGCCATTCTGACTGGTGTGAGATGATATCTCATTGTAGTTTCGATTTGCATTTCTCCAATGATTAATGATGTTGAGCATTCTTTCATGTGTTTGTTGGCAGTCTGTATATCTTCTTTGGAGAAATGACTATTTCGGTCTTCTGCCCATTTTTGGATTGGGTTGTTTGGATTTTTGTTATTAAGCTGCATGAACTGCTTATAAATTTTGGAGATTAATCCTTTGTCAGTTGCTTCATTTGCAAATATTTTCTCCCATTCTGAGGGTTGTCTTTTGGTTTGTTTATGGTTTCCTTTGCTGTGCAAAAGCTTTGAAGTTTCATTAGGTCCCATTTGTTTATTTTTGTTTTTATTTCCATTGCTGTAGGAGGTGTGTCAAGAAGGATCTTGCTGTGATTTATGTCATAGAGTGTTCTGCCTATGTTTTCCTCTAAGAGTTTGATACTTTCTGGCCTTACATTTAGGTCTTTAATCCATTTTGAGCTTATTTTTGTGTATGGTGTTAGGGAGTTATCTAATCTCATACTTTTACATGTAGCTGTCCACTTTTCCCAGCACCACTTATTGAAGATGCTGTCCTTTCTCCACTATACATTCCTGTCTCCTTTATCAAAGATAAGGTGACCATGTGCATGGCTTTATCTCTGGGCTTTCTATCCTGTTCCATTGATCTATCTTTCTGTTTTTGTGCCAGTACCATACTGTCTTCATTACTGTAGCTTTGTTGTATTGTCTGAAGTCAGGGAGCCTGATTCCTCCAGCTCCATTTTTCGTTCTCAAGATTGCTTTGGCTATTTGGGGTCTTTTGTGTTTCCATACAAATTGTGAATTTTTTTGTTCTAGTTCTGTGAAAAATGCCAGTGGCAGTTTGATAGGGATTGCACTGAATCTGTAGATTGCTTTGGGTAGTATAGTCATTTTCACAATGTTGAGTCTTCCCATCCAAGAACATGGTATATTTCTCCATCTATTTGTATAATCTTTAATTTCTTTCATCAGTGTCTTATAATTTTCTGCATACAGGTCTTTTGTCTCCTTAGGTAGGTTTATTCCTAGATATTTTATTCTTTTTGTTGCAGTGGTAAATGTGAGTGTTTCCTTGATTTCACTTTCAGATTTTTCATCATTAGTGTGTAGGAATGCCAGAGATTTCTGTGCATTAATTTTGTATCCTGCTACTTTACCAAATTCATTGATTAGCTCTAGTGGTTTTCTGGTAGCATCTTTAGGATTCTCTATGTATAGTATCATGTCATCTGCAAATAGTAACAGCTTTCCTTCTTCTTTCACGATTTGGATTCCTTTTATTTCCTTTTCTTCTCTGATTGCTGTGGCTAAAACTTCCAAACCTATGTTGAATAAGAGTGGTGAGAGTGGGCAACCTTGTCTTGTTCCTGATCTTAGTGGAAATGCTTTCAGTTTTTCACCATTGAGGAGGATGTTGGCTGTGGGTTTGTCGTATGTGGCCTTTATTATGTTGAGGAGTGTTCCCTCTATGCCTACTTTCTGCAGGGTTTTTATCATAAATGGGTGTTGAATATTGTCAAAAGCTTTCTCTGCATCTATTGAGATGATCATATGGTTTTTCTCCTTCAATTTGTTAATACGGTGTATCACGTTGATTGATTTGCGTATATTGAAGAATCCTTGCATTCTGGAATAAACCCCACTTGATCATGGTGTATGATCCTTTTAATGTGCCATTGGATTCTGTTTTCTAGTATTTTGTTGAGGATTTTTACATCTATGTTCATCAGTGATATTGGCCTGTAGTTTTCTTTCTTTGTGACATCCTTGTCTGGTTTTGGTATCAGAGTGATGGTGGCATCGTAGAATGAGTTTGGGAGTGTTCCTCCCTCTGCTATATTTTGGAAGAGTTTGAGAAGGATGGGTGTTAGCTTTCTCTAAATGTTTGATAGACTTCGCCTGTGAATCCATCTGGTCCTGGGCTTTTGTTTGTTGGAAGATTTTTAATCACAGTTTCCATTTCAGTGCTTGTGATTGGTCTGTTCATATTTTCTATTTCTTCCTGATTCAGTCTTGGCACGTTGTGCATTTCTAAGAATTTGTCCATTTCTTCCAGGTTGTCCATTTTATTGGCATAGAGTTGCTTGTAGTAATCTCTCATGATCTTTGGTATTTCTGCAGTGTCAGTTGTTACTTCTCCTTTTTCATTTCTAATTCTATTGATTTGAGTCTTCTCCCTTTGTTTCTTGAGGAGTCTGGCTAATGGTTTATCAATTTTGTTTATCTTCTCAAAGAACCAGCTTTTAATTTTATTGATCTTTGCTATCGTTTCCTTCATTTCTTTTTCATTTATTTCTGATCTGATTTTTATGATTTCTTTCCTTCTGCTAACTTTGGGGTTTTTATGTTCTTCTTTCTCTAATTGCTTTAGTTGCAAGGTTAGGTTGTTTATTCGAGATGTTTCCTGTTTCTTAAGGTAGGATTGTATTGCTGTAAACTTCTCTCTTAGAACTGCTTTTGCTGCATCCCATAGGTTTTGGGTCGTCATGTCTCCATTGTCATTTGTTTCTTGGTATTTGTAAATTTCCTGTTTGATTTCTTCAGTGATCACTTCGTTATTAAGTAGTGTATTGTTTAGCCTCCATGTGTTTGTATTTTTTACAGATCTTTTCCTGTAATTGATATCTAGTCTCATAGCATTGTGGTCGGAAAAGATACTTGATACAATTTCAATTTTCTTAAATTTATCAAGGCTTGATTTGTGACGCAGGATATTATCTATCCTGGAGAATGTTCCATGAGCACTTGAGAAAAATGTGTATTCTGTTGTTTCGGGATGGAATGTCCTATAAATATCAATTAAGTCCATCCTGTTTAATGTATCATTTAAAGCTTGTGTGTCCTTATTTATTTTCATTTTGGATGATCTGTCCATTGGTGAAAATGGGGTGTTAAAGTCCCCTACTATGAATGTGTTACTGTCGATTTCCCCTTTTATGGCTGTTAGTATTTGCCTTATGTATTGAGGTGCTTCTATGTTCATACATAAATATTTACAATTGTTATATCTTCTTCTTGGATTGATCCCTTGATCATTATGTAGTGTCCTTCTTTGTCTCTCCTAATAGTCTTTATTTTAAAGTCTATTTTGTCTGATATGAGAATTGCTACTCCAGTTTTCTTTTGGTTTCCATTTGCATGGAATATCTTTTTCCATCCCCTTACTTTCAGTCTGTATGTGTCTCTAGGTCTGAAGTGGGTCTCTTGTAGACAGTATATATATGGGTCTTGTTTTTGTATCCATTCAGCCAGTCTGTGTCTTCTGGTGGGAGCATTTAGTCCATTTACATTTAAGGTAATTATTGATATGTATGTTCCTATTCCCATTTTCTTAATTGTTTCGGGTTCGTTATTGTAGGTCTTTTCCTTCTCTTGTCTCTCCTGCCTAGAGAAGTTCCTTTAGCATTTGTTGTAAAGCTAGTTTGGTGGTGCTGAATTCTCTTAGCTTTTGCTTGTGTGTAAAAGTTTTAATTTCTCTGTTAAATCTGAATGAGGTCCTTGCTGGTTAGAGTAATCTTGGTTGCAGGTTTTTCTCCTTCATCACTTTAAATATGTCCTGCCACTCCCTTCTGGCATGCAGAGTTTCTGCTGAAAGATCAGCTGTTAACCTTATGGGGATTCACTTGTGTGTTATTTGTTGCCTTTCCCTTGCTGTTGTTAATACTTTTTCTCTGAATTTAATTTTTGATAGTTTGATTAATATGTGTCTTGGCATGTTTTTCTTTGGATTTATCCTGTATGGGACTCTCTGTGCTTCCTGGGGTTGATTGACTATTTCCTTTCCCATATTAGGGAAATTTTCAACTATTATCTCCTGAAATATTTTCTCAGTCCCTTTCTTTTTCTCTTGTTCTTCTGGGACCCCTATAATTTGAATGTTGGTGCATTTAATGTTGTCCCGGAAGTCTCTGAGACTGCCCTCAGTTCTTTTCATTCTTTTTTCTTTATTCTGCTCTGCAATAGTTATTTCCACTATTTTATCTTCCAGGTCACTTATCTGTTCTTCTGACTCAATTATTCTGCTATTTATTCCTTCTAGAGTATTCTTAATTTTATTTATTGTGTTGTTCATCACTGTTTGTTTGCTCTTTACTTTTTCTATGTCCTAGTTAAATGTTTCTTGCTAAACTCTGCTCTCCCACCTCAGAGGCACAGGCCTGACACTGCCTGAGCACCAAGAACCTTTCAGCCACACAGCTCAGAAAAAAACCAAAGAAATAAAAATAAACTTATTAAAATAAAAAATTAAAAATATATATGAAAAATCAAAAGTAATTTAACCAAAAAGACAAAAAGGAAGAAGAGAGCAAGCAAAACAAAAAACAAATCCACTGATGATTAGTTCAAGATGGAGGAATAGAAGGACGTGCTCTCACTCCCTCTTGCAAGAACACCAGAATCACAACTAACTACTGAACAATTATCGACAGGAAGACACTGGAACTCACCAAAAAAGATATCCCACATCCAAAGACAAAGGAGAAGCCACCATGAGACAGTAGGAAGGGCACAATCACAATAAAATCAAATCCCATAACTGCTGGGTGGGGGACTCACATCCTAGAGAACACTTATACCACAGAAGTCCACCCATTGGAGTGAAGGTTCTGAACCCCACATCAGGCTTCCCAATCTGGGGGTCTGGCAATGTGAGGAGGAATTCCTAGAGAATCAGACATTTATAACTAGCGGGATTTGATTGCAGGACTTCGATTGGACTGGGGGAACAGAGAATCCACTTTTGGAGGGCACACAGAAAGCAGTGTGCGCATTGGGACCCAGGGGAAGGAGCAGTGACCCCATAGGGAAGTGAACCAGAGAAACCTGCTGGGATAGGGGGGTCTCCTACAGAGGCTGGGGGTGGCTGTGGCTCACTGAGAGGAAAAGACACTGGCAGCAGAAGTTCTGGGAACTTCTCATTGGCTTGAGCCCTCCCAGAGTCCGCATTTTAGCACCACTGAAGAGCCCAGATAGGCTCCAGTGTTGGGTCGCCTCAGGCCAAACAACCAACAGGGAGTGAACCCAGCCCCACCCATCAGCAGACAAGTAGACTAAAGTTTTACTGAGCTCTGCACACCAAAGCAAAAGCCAGCTCTCCCACCACCAGTCCCTCCCATCAGGAAACTTGCACAAGCCTCTTAGATAGCCTCATCCATCAGAGAGTAGACAGCAGAAGCAAGAACAACAATCCTGCAGCCTGTGGAACAAAAACCACATTCACAGAAAGATAGACCAGATAAAAAGGCAGAGGGCTATGTACCAGAGGAAGAAAAAAATAAAACCCCAGAAAAACAACTAAATGAAGTGGAGATAGGCAACCTTCCAGAAAAAGAATTCAGAATAATGATAGTGAAGATGATCCAGAACTTTGGAAAAAGAATGGGCAGAAAGATCGAAAAGATGCAAGAAATGTTTAACGAAGACATAGAAGCATTAAAGATCAAAGAAACAGAGATGAACAACACAATATCTGAAATGAAAAATACACTAGAAGGAATCAATAAGCACAATAACTGAGGCAGAAGAACGGATAAATGACCTGGAAGACAGAAGGGTGGAATTCACTGCTGTGGAACATAATAAAGAAAAAGGAACGAAAAGAAATGAAGACGGCCTAAGAGATATCTGGGAGAACATTAAACACGACAACATTCACATTATATGGTTCCCAGAAGGAGGAGAGAGACAGAAAGGACCCATGAAAATATTTGAAGTGATTATAGTCATACACTTCCCTAACATGGGAAAGGAAACAGCCACCCAAGTCCAGGAAGTGCAGAGAGTCCCATACAGGATAAACCTAAGGAGAAAAACGCCAAGACACATAGTAAACAAATTGGCAAAAATTAAAGATAAAGAAAAATTATTGAAAGCAGCAAGGGAAAAATGACAAATAATGTAAAAGGGAACTCCCATAAGGTTAACAGCTGATATCTCAGCAGAAACTCTACATGCCAGAAGGGAGTGGCATGATATACTTAAAGTGATGGAAGGGAAGAACCTACAACCAAGATAACTCTACCTGGCAAGGATGTCTTTCAGATTAGACAGAGAAATCAAAAGCTTTACAGACAAGCAAAAGCTAAGAGAATTCAGCACCACCAAACCACCTCTACAACAAATGCTAAAGGAACTTCTCTGAGTGGGAAACACAAGAGAAGAAATGGATCTACAGAAGCAAGCCCAAAATAATTAAGAAAATGGTAATAGGGACATACGTATCAATAATTACTTTATATGTGAATGGATTAAATGCTCCAACCAAAAGACACAGGCTCGCTGAATGGATACAAAAACAAGACCCTTATATATGCTGCCTCCAAGAGACCCACTTAAGACCTAGGGACACATTCAGACTGAAAGTGAGGGGATGGGAAAAGATATTTCATGGAAATGGAAATCAAAAGAAAGTTGGAGTAGCAATTCTCATATCAGATAAAATAGACTTTAAAATAAAGAATGTTACAAGAGATAAGAAAGGGCACTACATAATGATCAAGGGATCAGTCCAAGAAGATATCACAATTATAAATATATATGCACCCAACATAGGAGCACCTCAATACATAAGGCAGCTGCTAACAGCTCTAAAAGAGGAAATCGACAGTAACACAATAATAGTGGGGGACATTAACACCTCACTTACACCAATGGACAGATCATCCAAACAGAAAATTAATGAGGAAACACAAGCTTTAAATGACACAATAGACCAGATGATTTAATTGATATTTCTAGGACATTCCATCCAAAACCTGAAGATTACACTTTCGTCTCAAGTGCACACAGAACATTCTCCAGGATAGATCACATCTTGGGTCACAAATCAAGCCTCTGAATTCTAAGACTATGCTACATCTCTGCATTTTGAAGTTACTCTTTGGTGCCCTTAAATACTACTTTGTAATTTCACTCACAAATAATTTACTTATAGAAAAATATGTATTTTCCTAGGTTTTTCATATTTCCTAGCTATTGCTATGTTTTATTTTTTCATATTACATTTCTAAATGGTTAGTACTTGTATTAACACTCATATGTCTCATACTTTGTAGATCTCCTGGATATTTTAGGCAATGGGATAATGCAACTATGGAGAGTTTTATCTTTTCCTTTCCAATTCCTATATCTTTTATTTCATTTGGTTTTCTTATTGCTTGTGCTACAACTTCCATTATAATGTTGAATAGAAGCAGTGGTAGAAGATGGCCTTTTCTTGTTCCTGAGTTTAATGCTTTTCCTTCAGAACTTTCACCGCTATGCATGATGTTTGTTCTTTAGTGGAATGCAGAGAGGTTTCCTTGTTAATTGTTGGTTTATTAATACGTTATGTATTTTCTTGCATCAATTTTGGTAAGTTGTTTTTTAAAGAAAAGTATCCATTTTACCTTAGTATTTAAATGCATTGGCATACAGTGCAGTATTCTTTATGATTTAAAAAATCTCTATCATTATGCCCTTCTATTTTGGTTCTTTCTAATACTTTTTATATCATTTTTTTCCTAGAGGTATTTTGCTGAATATTTATCTATCTATTATTGATTTCAAAGAACCTGATTCTTATGTTAATTATTTCTATTCTTTTTAATTCATTAATATTTGCCTTAATCATTATTATTTATTCTTTCAATTTACTTTAGGCTTAACTTGTTTTCAATCTTGGCTTTTTTTAATAGGAGTATTTAAATTTGAGTTTGTAAATTTACTTCTAAGAGCTAACTTGTATTCCTAAGTTTTGATATATTATATATTCATTTTTTCTTGATTGTAAATAGCTTATAATTTTCATTATGATTTCCTCTTCTTTAACCCATGAATTATTTTCCCATTATTTTTTAGTTTAAAAAACTGTTCATTTTCTTCTTTATTATTAATTTGTATGTAAATCACAATGTAGTCAGAAATAGTCTATATTAATTTTTTAACATGTTGAGACTACTTTTGAAAATTAATATATGATCATTTTTGGCTAGTGTCCATGTGTACATAAAAATATAAAACTTCTCTTGATGAAGTCATGGATCTCTGTTTATCTATTAGAATAAAGTTCTTAATTGTGCCATTCGTAGCCTCTATATTTTTACTAATCTTAAATTTGCTCAACTATTGTTTTTTAAAGAGAGTTTTGTTAAATTCTCTTACCATGGTGGTAAAATTTATCCATTTATATTTATAATTCTAGAGGTTTATTTTGGATCATATATTTTGAAATTATGTTTTCAAGTGCATTCAAGTTTATTATTATCACATATTCTTATTTGATTGTTTCTTTTATCATTATGTGGCACCTGTCTTTATTCCTATTAAAAGCAAACACTACCAATTTGCTTTATTTTTGTCTTAATATTTTCTGACATTAATAGAGTCATTAACTTTCTTTTGGCTCAAGATTGCATCATATATATTTGTCAATTGCTTTATTTTTAATTTTCCACCTTTTAATTATGTTTCTTATAAGCAACATATAGCTTATATAGTTAGTTTTTTAAAAATCCAAACAGAAAACTACTTTTTAATATAGAAAGTTTAAATTTATTTACATTTATTATGATATATATGATTTATGGTTAATTGAGTAATTATAATTACAAATAAATTTTTTCAATTTGTATTTCTATTATATCCATAGTATTTTCTACTTTTTCTTTTTTTATTTAAAATTTAGAGTTCTTCATGTTGAATTCTTAAGACCTTCTTTAGTGATGGACATTTTGCTTCTTCCATTTCTTTTCTTTTTCTTTTTACTCTTTTTTTTTTTAATGCTTTACATTTAGAAAAAAACAAAATGTTAGATTTTGCTTTTTCTAGGATTCCAATTAGTTGGTTAGTAGACTCTCTAGATAGGCATTTTTGATCTCATTTTTTTCTCATATTTTGTCCCACACAGTAAAGTTTTCTTGGATTTTCTTCTCCAGCCCTTCCATTTATGTATGTAATGTAGGTGTGTACGTATCTGTATGTGTATCTGTGTACCTATCTGTCATAGTATAATGATATTTTTTCATCAAAATAGACTTTTTTGTTGTTCTGCTTTTATTTAGAACAAGCTATCTTTGGTCTCTGTGACTATACAGACCCAATCCCTGGCTTACAGTGGTTCAATTTGTGATGTTTCAGCTTTATAATGTTGCAAAAGCAATACTCATTTAGTAGAAAATGGACTTTGAATTTTGAATGTTGACCTTTTCCCAGGCTAGTGATGTGCAGCTCCCAGTCAGCTACACAATCCCGAGGGTGAACAACCCATGCACTTACACCATTCTGAACCCATACTACCATTCTGCTTTTCACTTTCAGTACAGTATTCAATAAATTACATGAGATATTCAACACTGTACTATAAAATAGGCTTTGTGTTAGATGATCTTACCCCATGGTAGGTAAGTATTCTGAGCACATTTAAGATAGGCTAGGCTAAGTCACAGGTTAGGTGTATTAAATGCATTCTCAGCAACAATATTTTCAGTTTATGATGAGTTTAGCAGGACTTAACCCCATCGTAAGTCAAGCAACATCTGTACCACTTATTATATTATTATATTCTTTTCTGTTCCCTAAATTATCTCAGGGTCCAGTTTTTGTCTTGATTCTTGTCGTGTATGTGTGTGTGTGTGTGTGTGTTGCCGGTTCCCTTTTTACACCTGTTAACCCTCGGTTGTCCACTTGTGTTTACAACTGAAGCGCTGGGCTGTGGTTCTTCTGCACTGGTGAGCAGGCGTGTTTCCTTAGAGCAGAAAGTCTCTGGAGGTCTGTGCACAGGGGCCTAACGTGGGACTGTTTGCTTTAAGGTAAGAGGGCAGCTTGTCAGCTTTCTCCTTTATGACACTAACACTCACACTAAAATGTTGGCTTTTGCTAATTGTTCATTCCTTTTTGTTAGATAAGAGGTTGCTTCTTTCTGCCTGGAGGAAAATATGAGGCCTCTGCTCATCCAGATGGGAGCAGAGGAAGTGGAGGGAGGAGAAGTTGATTCGTGAAGCTGTTCCTTACTTGTACCTTTAATTCGCCCCCACCCCCGGATTTGTCTTCAGCAGCACTTCAGCTCCCTATGGTTCTGTGGGGCAGCTCTGACCACAGCATATTCTGTACTGTTCACATGGCTTTATCTGATGCTTCAAAATTCTCCTTTTTCTTTCCTCTTCAAGAAATTAGTTGAAACGTCTTTTGATGACCCCAGCATAGATTATTTTCAGTGTTGTGGGTTCATCTATGTTTTGCTTTTTGAACACTTCTGTATTATCATTTATCAGATTCTGAGAGGGAGGGAGAGCTGGTGTGTGCTCAGCCCACCAATCTGAACTTCCTTCTATTATTAAATATTAATATTATAGCATCTCCACTGATCTTTTCCTATTTCCAACTCTTCATAGGATGAGGTCAACCTTCTCTTGGTTTAGGCCATTTGCTCTATCTTAGCTCATGAGGCCGTCTCTTTTCACTGCTCTGGGATCCACTTCCATCTAGTATCCTCTCGACTCTCTCTGTCCTTCATTGTGTAAACACCTTCTGTTCTCTCCAATTTTTCTTTTTCATTCTCCTTTAGGTGGCACCTCATCTCTTTCTATAAATTCTCATCCAAGCTTACCAGTGGTTGACTCTCCTTCCTGACTTTACAGATGCTAAAACTCAGTGCAGTCTAACTCCCTCTCTCTCTCTGATGCTGCTTGGACAGACCTCACTGACCATCTTTACAGTGTCAAATGCAACAGATAAATGTAAATCTTCTTTGTGTGACCCTGTTAACCACACCTGACATTATCTTCACCCTGGGCTTCTAAGCAAGCCTGTGTTCTACCATTTTTACTCCTTCCTCTCTTACCATTTTATCAAATTTCTCTCTCAAGCTCCTTCTCCTACTACCTCTTAAGTGTTTTTACCCAGAGTCCATTCTTGGCAATTGTTCTTAAACTTTTTGACGGCCTGAGTATTCTCACCCCTTCATCCTTTTTCATTGTTGTATCTTTTATTTGGGTGCTGTTCTTTCTAAATCACATCTGACAATAATATCATTTATGTTTATTGCTCATCCTGTGCTGACCCTATGCTAAGCATCTTCATGCACTATCTTATTGCACCTTCACAGTAACCCTAGGAGATAAGCATTATCATCTACATTCTACAGAAGAAACTGACACTTAGGCTCAATAAGTTGCCCAAGTTACACAACTAGAGAGTGAAGAGCCAGGAGTTACATCAAGTGTGTTTTCCTGGAAGGCAGTGCTCTTATTCTTTGGGTTGTGTGCCTTCACAGTCCCCTCGTCCCTTCTATGCAGATCACGGGATTCATGTACGCCTTGCTGGCCATCAGCCTTCATGGATGCCAGGAACAGGGTTGACTTTCTACTTTGGCATATTTTTTCTAAAACAGTCACAAGTTTTCCTCTGAGAGTTTCCTGCAATTCAGTGAGTCAACATATTCTCCGGTCTTTGCTTGCATTTCTATTTCTTAATAAAGTAGGGTAAGCACACAACACACAACACTCACACACACCCCTATTCTCTTAGGCAAAGGTGTATATTCATAACCATATTAAAAGTGCCATTCATTCATTTAAAAAAAATCTCTGTATTGTGGTGGTTCTAGGCAAATAAAGGCAGGAATTGAAATGATGAGAGGCATTTTAAAATTAATTCAAATTTATACTTTGGTCCTTTACATCCCATGCTTTGATGTACAGATACACGTTACATGGAAGATTCTCAGAAAAGAAGAGAGAAAATTGTGAGATCCAAGGACCACTGGAAACAAGAGCCGAGATAGATAGCTCCCATGTAAACTTTCCTGGGGGCAATACTTTTCCAACTGCTTGATGCTGTTCTTGTCCTCTATGCTCTGTTTGAGGTCTGCAGCAGCATTCCCATCTTTCAACGTGGGATCTCAGATAATGAAACCTATCTAGTGTCTTTCCAGTTTCCAAATTACATTGACCAGTAACCAGTCTTGGGACCTCTCAGGAACTCTGTCTTGCTGCCTCTCTCACACAGTGAAAAGATGCTGCTGGGCTTTTTGGACCAGCTCTAAGCACTTGTTTATCTCCTTGGCCTCTTCTCTTAATCTCCAGAGTGTGCCCAAGTCTAACGACAAAGAGACATAGAATCAGAATAGCGAACTGTATCACATTTATATTTTGTCTTTCTGTTTTGTCCTGGGCCCTTACCTATGTGTTTCTTCATTTTATTTGCCAGTTCCGTGGTGCATGGCTGTGCACTGTATCACTCCTGGGGTTACCATCTTCTTGGACTGCAGAAAAAGCAGTACCCTCTGTAGTGCAGTGTGTTGACACCTACAGGTCTTTCCTGAGTGGGAAGCTTGACACCAGTTTGTGAATTAAGAAGTGGAGAAGAATGTAATGGCCACCACTATGCTGCACTAAATTTTGCAGAGTTAATTTTATCAAGGGATATGAATTGTTTTAAGGTACATGTTGGGGTACTCACCACTATATGAATGAGGAAGACATTGAATTGTTTTAAGTGGACATGGAAGGCTTTCATTTTGACAATAGCTTTGTTAGATATCCATGGATGGAGGGAATAATAACAATAGTAAGTGAGACATTTGAATTTAAAAATCCTCTCTCTATTAACTCTTTAAAACACTCTCTCATATTAAGAAAAGACAGTATATCTCAAATTTTAAAGTACAAGAATATTGATCTTGTGGACGAAACAAGAGCAATCATCAGAGCATATCTCATGGATCAGAATGGGGAATAATGTCATATTTCTTTGAATATTGTGTAAAGTTTTAATGAAAATGCTGTATAGTGACATACAGTATATAGTGATAGGTCTGTACCTTTATCCCAAATATCTCCACAACCAAGGCCAATGTTTATTCATTAATTCATTTAAAAAATTGTTGAACATTAAGGATAAGGGACAAAGAATGATCCCTGTAGTACTGAAGCCAAGTGGAATACTACATATTAAGATATGAGGCTTTGAGAATGTACAGTACACACTTTCAGTACATATTTCAAGAAAAAAATTTTAATATTTTTTTAAAGTTTCTGTTGATAGGAGAGAGATGTAGAGTTCAGAATAAGAAAATATTCATGACTGAAAAAATAACCTGGCGCCATTTTACCTTAACTTATTTCTAGCTTCCTTTCAAAGGAAAGGCTACACGGTCAAGACACCCAAGGTTATCACTACAGTCTTTGGGAATTTCCTTCCTATTGCCCCTCAGTAACTGCTCCAGAGACTTCTTCCATCATTTCTCCTCAATCCCTCTCAGGTTAAAGAATTTTCATCACTGAGAATTCTCAAAGTAATACTTCACAGGAAATTACAAAAGAAGAACCCAGATCTTTGAGTAATAGAACTGTTATTATAAAAGTTAAATACCCTCCCACCAAATTACTCCTTTGTAAAAGGTTTATCCTTAAGACTTTAAAACTTTTAAATAAATATAGGCTGAGGCCAAAGGGGAAAAAAAAATGTTCAGTGTGGTGTAGGCAATGTTAAAGCAGAATTTTGAAATAGAATTTTCCAGCTACCAATTAATATTGCAGAAGTAATGAGATATTTGAATTATTGAAATATTGCAGAATGTTTTCATTTAGGCTTTGGCATCTGACACTATCCAAGCATAGCTGGTCTCAGGAAATGTATCCCTTATTATTAGGGACTGGCTCGTTACAAATCAGATTGATTTGTGAATCGACCTAAGCAGTTTATAATCTTAATTTTTCATCATTCATATCACATTGTCATAACTGCTATATTTCAAAGAAAAATGATCCAGATCCCCAAGTCCTAAAATGGTTGATATGCTCAGAGAAATTCAACAAATCCTCTTGAGGTCTGACTAATTAATCAATTCTGTTTACCTCAGAAACTAAAACCTTAAGAAAATCTGACACTCTTTGGAATTTTGAGTTTGGGAATTTCAATGTAACCAGTGTCATAGGATGCCAGGATTCACTGTGTAAAGCCAGAATTTAATCAATGTTGTAAAATCACAGCATTCAGATTGTAGAGAAATAAACACCCTAATGTCTGTCAAGGGAGTGATGGGGCTAATTCATGAAAGTCTAGCTGGGACTGCAGAAAGGTTGGTGGCAATTTAGTTTTGTCTCTGTTTTTCAATCTCAAAAGTTAGAAAATAATCTCTGTCCCCATTTTGGGGAAAGGGGGTTCTCTAAAGAGATGCTGTGGACACAGAGATGAACTACCCAGATCATCCCAGAAGACAGTCTCCAGCTGTCAGCTTCCCAGGGTTTGATGAATCTGCAGAGAGGCAACTTGCTCAAATACACATTTTTTTCCAGGCAGAACACAGCCAATGATTGATCAAGATGGGGTATAAAGACCCAGCCATTTTGGCCCAATGAGGTTACTTCTAATGGTCTGTATACACTCCCAAGCTCTCACGGGGACTTCTTCCTCTGCCCCATCCTTCTTCCTCCCCTTCCCTTCCAAAGATGTTTATACCAAATTCCGTCTCGGTATCTGACGCTCGAGAATCAGACCTTCAACAAAGGATAAAGTGACATTCTGAGATGTATACTATCCTGTGTTAGTTTGGGGGAATTATGAAAAACACACAGCCACACGCAATTAAGAGAAAATCTATTATCAAACACAAAGAGACAGACGGGCAAATTAGAAACTGTTGAAATCTTCCTATCTTTCTGTAGCACTTCCTCTTTTACTGTAAAAATCGCCAATTTAAACAGTAATATTTTTAAAAGAGAATTCGATGAAAAAGGATCAAAGCAGCTGAAAAAATATTGTAATGTGGAAGCCTTGGAAGAAATATACAGAATTCTAAGAATATGAAAGGGATTGCAGAAAACACTTTCATTAAATCAAGCCAAATAGAAACCATTTTGATGTGAATGACCTATTGAGGATTGTGTCTTTGGATGAACAATTTAATGAACTTGTTATTTAATTAGTACTTACAATGTGCTGGGCCAGCTGTTAGGTGCAGCAAGAGTTACAACAAAGTGAGCAAGAGGTTTGTGCTTTCCAGACACAGAATCAAATAAAAGAACCTGTTAGTTGCATTTAAAATGCTGTAGGATTCCAGAGAGAGAGACAGACAGACAGAGAGAGACAGAGACAGAGACAGAGATTGAAGTTTTGTTTGAGGGAAGAAGAAAAGCTTCATGGAGTAGATGTATCTGAAAGAGGCTATAAAAAAATGAGTAAAATTCTGCCAGTTAGGATTGAAGGGATATGGAGTGAAAGGTGAGGCAATAGCATGAACAGTGGAAAGGAAGTATTCTACATGGGGTGCTTTACTTGACTTCCTTTGGTCTCAGTGTCTCACACACAGAGAGAAATAGTTGGACAAGATTAGGGCTTTTTGAACTGCATCTCTTGAAACACAGTTAACCCATTAAATAGTTCTTCTAGGTGAAGATAGAGGATAGTCTGTTCTTGGAGGGTAGTCCTTGGAAAAAGGACCTATAGTCTATCAGCACAGATACTTGAATTTCTTGCAAATGTGCATAGATTAGGAAGACTTGTTCTCTTTTTCTTTTTAAAAATTCAGGCCCAAGCTTGCTCTTTCAAATAAAAATGTATGCATGAGTACACTACCACAGCACGAGGGTGCTAAGTCCAATGAAATGTTAGCCCGGATGTCTCTGCTCTGCACGTGTCCACCAGCGCCCAGCAATAGTTGTGCAACAGCGAGGGAATGGGTGGAATGCTAAGTCGTGATGCGTTCTTTTACAGGTTTTATCTGAAGGGTCTGTAAGCTACTTGTCTTTTATTTTGGTGAAGGGGAATGTGAGCAGATGGCAGGTATTGTCGGGGATTTAACTTTGAAATTAAAAAGGCCAACTGCCTCCTGTTTCCAGGGTCTAGATTAGAGCAAATTGAAGAGTATTCTTAGAGTGTGAGGCAAAGTGGCAAATAAAGGTTACTGTTTGCAACCACATATCTTTGTGAAATTGTGTGATTTTTAGCAAAATACAAAAGTAACTGAGATGTTGAGGTTGGTATGACTGCAGTGTCACCTATAATATCACTCCAGTTTTCAGTTTCTTATGTTATCAAAACTGGCTCATTGCTCCCATTTAGTGATGTTGAAATTTTTAAAAGTTATAAATTTGGATATGTTTAACATCTTCGCACAGAAAAAGCAATAGTTCCGGCTGTTTTAAACAACTGGAGCCCTATGGATAATTTTACTTGAAAAAAATGACTGTTTTAACAGTTTAGAAGCCTCTATGAGATCCCTTCCATATAGATAATTTAATGATCTCTTCTGATTTTAAAGAATTCCCTATTGCTAGATGTGTATTTGCAAGAAGTAAATGGATGCAAAAGGGTCCTCATTATTATTATACATAAAATAAAAACAGAGCAAGGTGGCTTTTTGTTGTCACTACTAAAATTTTGATAGATAAAAAAAAATAAGTGAAACAAAAACAGTGCAATTATCATGGTTTATGAAGGAAGATTAGTGAGCACCAACTCATGTCTAGAACAGTAACTGACACATAGTAGCTGTTCATTCAATGTTTGTTGGATGAATGAGGATTCAAGGATATTAATTCCTAATGGGGATGAAAAGGAAAAGCCAAATACACAGCAATCAGGGTTGTAGAGATTTTTTATTTGACTAAAAATAAGCAGAGTATAAATCAGTATAAAGAAGTTTCAAAATATTTGAAAATAAAATGAGAATAACAGTGAGCTCAATGAAAACTTGAAGTTCTTAAGGTATCCAAAATAAAGTTTCATAGCTAAAGAGAAGTTTTGAATAGCTAGACTATAATAACAATTTTTTATATATCTAGCATTTGGACCAAAACTAGAATATATTTTAAAATTAAAGAAAAACCTGAACACTTCATATTTCAGAGTAGAATTGAGGAAAAGAGAAAATGTAACAAAACCTACAAATGAAGGGATAATTAAATGTGATTACTAACATTTTAGTACAATGTAGATAGTAACTTCCAGGAAGCCTATTGGAAAAAAATTGAATAGCAGAATCATAAGAGAATCATAGGAGAATATCTACAAGGAAATTGCAGTTATGGAAATCAATTAAAAAAACCCATCAATTTCTAATGAGCAATGCCTCTCCCTTGGGAGAATTAACCTTTCCAAAAAGAGCACTTTCTATTGTTAATTTGAATTTTATTTCAAAAATTTATTGTCAAAATGTGATTGTTGAGAGCCGTTAAAAATGTCAGGAGATTGTTTGCTTTATTGTTTTGTCAGCTCTTCCAATCATATTTAACTGAATGTTAGTTAAATATCACAAGATGTACTTAGTGGTTATCTGTCATTTTATGGGGGAGGGAGTACTCCATATCATCACTGCATCTTGCTGTGACTCCTCACTGCCCTTTCAGGAGTCTTCTGCTCCCCCTTCATTGTGTGTGGTCTTGGTGGGAGTTGATGCCAGCCTCCCCCAATGGACACCCCCTCCTGCCTGTATGCAAGGAAGCCAGGAAGAGTATAAATGCTCTTGCTACCTGGCTCTTCGCATCTCCCAGGGTCTCTCCTTAGCCAAAGCCTCTGCCCTCCCCTTACTCTCTGACTCCCCTGCAGATTATCAATGAATTCTCTTTATCTTAAGTTAGCCAGGGTCATTTTATGATGCTTGCAACCAGGGCCACTGAACATTGCAATATTTATTTAGAAAAGACAATGGTCATCTAAGACTCATAGTAATATTAATCCTTTAGACCTTGGACAGTCTTTAGTGACGCTTTAACCAATCCACACATTTTGTGATTGAAGAAGCAAAGGTTAAAGAGTATTGTGGGCTGAGCTGTGTCTGCCCAAAATTCGTGTTGAAGCTGTAACCCCTGGTACCTTAGAATGTGACTCTATTTCCAGAGAGGGCCTTTAAAGAAGTAATTAAGTTAAAATGGGGTCATTAGGCTAGGCCCTAATCCATTATGACTGGTATCCTAATAAAAAGAGGAGATGAGGACGCAGAAACACCAATCCTGTGCGTCCACAGAAAGGTGAACGTGTGAACAGGCAGAGGGAAGGTATCTGCTATAGACAATATTTGTGTCCCCTCAAAATTCCTGTGTTGAAACCTAATCACCAATGTGATGGTATTTGGAGGAAAGGCCTTTGAAAGCTAACTAGGTCATGTGGGCTCTGCCCTCATGAATGGGATTAGTGCCCTTATAAAAGAGACCCTAGAGAGTTCCCCTGTCCTTTCCTCCATGTGAGGACACAGTAAGAAGACAGCACTCTATGAACCAGGAAGCAGGCTCTCACCAGATACTGAATCTGCCTGTACCTTGATCTTAGACATCCGAGCCCCCAGAGCTGTGAGAAATAAATATTTGTTGTTTAAGCCACTCAGCCTATGGTAGTTTTAAAATAACAGCCTGAACTGACTAAGGGTCCAAAGAGAATTGCTTCAGAGGAAACCAAACCTGATGACACCTTGATCTTGGACTTCTCACCTCCAGAACTGTGAGAAAATAAATCTCTGTTGTTTAAGTCACCCAGTCTCTGGTAGTCTGTTATGGCCGCCCTAGCAAACTAATACAAAGGAGTGATACTGGTTATCCAGTACTACACTGTTAGCCACAGCAAAGTTGTACCTGAATCCAAATCAAAAACTTCCCTGGCAAGTGCTTACGCTGATCCACGCTCGCAGCAGTAAACTTGGGTCATACGTATTATGGTTACCATAAATGCTATTTCTAGCAAGATTTTGGTTAATGATGCAATTAGCATGGCATTTCCAGTTACACTTAATAGTCTGTAAAAATGGCTCTAAATCTGAAACTGGATACAAGAATATGGCAAATCATTATATTAATATTCACACATAAAATGCCTGTCTATTTCCAGATTCCCAGTTCACATGATTTCTAAAAATCTATTAAATTTGGATGAAGGTTTGTTTTTCAAGACCCACATTCCAGAGTATGAGTCAGTGGGTCTTAAGAAAAGACCACACTCAACTGTGATTATGGAAATAAATTACATTCTAAGCTTTGACTAAACAGCTTTACAGCTTCTGCCAAAGTCCATAATCAATCTTTTCCTTAACTTATTTTGTAACTTAAATGCTGTTAAATGTTACCAAAGGAATAATGCTAAATATAAATACACAAAAAAGAAAGGAAATGCAGCCTATACTTAATTCAGTGGAAAATCAGGGTGAATAAAAGCCTCTCTAGGGTGATGAATTGATTCAATTAACTGTCATAGTTAAATTAATCCCATTAGAGAAACACACACTATCTAATGCTCTACCAAAAGTAACTTTCTAAATGGCTCTGTGGTCTCCCAGCAATTAATATAATATAGGTAGGTAAACACACATCCCCTAAAGCATTTTAACCCATTGTATTTCGAAGGAGGCTTGATCAGAATATTCTTATTTTCTGGTCCATCCTTGAAAGAAGCTCAATACCTGGGATATCATTGTCAGGTGAATCACCCTCAGAAGTTTATAAAAAGAAATTTCCCTTAAAGCTATCCTCACACTGAGTAAATACCTTTACTCACACTCAGTAAATACCTCCCTAGCTTTTATTGTGTAGTCCATCAGCAGGACACATATACTTGTATGAAGGAAAGCGGGACTTCTCTTCAATGAATTATGTGGAAAAGAGAAAGGCAGCCATGCCATGCCTTGAAAACTTCTACAGGAGGTCTGAAATGATGAAGATTTGAGCATAGTGCCCTAGAAAACTAAAATGGGTGACATGTCCTAATGCAAATATGTAGACTTCTTGGAAATTAAAATTTAAAGCAACACCACTTAAAATAGCACCAAAAATATAAAATTCTTAGGGATAAAGCTGACAAAGATCTGTAAATTGAAAACTACAAAACATTGTTTAGAGAAATTAAAGAAAACTTAAATAAATTGAGAGATGTTCTTTGTTCGTAAGATGGAAGACAATATTATTAAGATGTCAGTTTCTCCCAAACTGATCAATAGAGTCAATGCAATCCCAATTGAAATACCAATACACGTTCCTGTAGAAATTGACAAACTGATTTTACATTTCGAACAGAAATGCAAAAGACCTAGAATAACTAAAAGGCATGAAGTCGGAGGACTAATACTATCTGGCTTTGAGACAAATTATAAATATGTACATATAAAACTGTAAACGTATCACACAGGGCATCAGTGGCATCAAGATAGGTAAATGCATTAAAGGAAAAGAATGGAGCCCAGAAGAGACCCACAGGTATGTGGACGCTGATTCCTGGCAAAAGTTTAAAGGCAAATCAATGACGAAAGGTTATATTTTCAACAAATAATGGTAGATTAGATAATGATATGCAAAAAAGCAGAGTTTATCTATATCTTGCCCAACTTAAAATCGACAATAAACCTAATATAGAGCTTAAACTTATAAAACTTCTAGGAAAAAATTTTGTGACCTCAGGTTAGGCACAATACTATACTATATTAATACTTTGCTATAATACTAAAGACAGAACCCAAAAGGACATAAAAAATGAATAAATTGTACTTCATCAAAATTTGAAACTTCTGCTATTCAAAAAACACTGTTAAAAGACAAGACGGAGACTAGAAGAAAATAGTTGCAAAGCATATATCTGAAAAAGGGCTTGTATCCAGAATATATTCAGAACCTTCAAACCTCAATAATAAAAAAGAAAAACCCCAGTTTTTAAAAAGGGACCAAAGAGTTGAACAGACACTTCACGAAGAAGATGTATGGAAAACAAACAAGCATTTGAAAAGATACTCAATGTCATTTGACATTAGGGAAATGCAAAAACAAAACAAAACAAGACAAAAAAACCAAACCACAGTGAGGTATCACTACACACCTATAAAAATGGTCAAAGTTAAGATTGATCATACCAAATATTGGTGAGGATATGAGGAACTGAACTCACACACTGTGGGTGGGTATATTAAGCAGTACAACCACTTCAGAAAATGGTTTGGCAGTTCCTTTAAACGTCAAGTAAACACTTACTATAGGACCCAGGCATCTATTTCTGGTATTTTCCTAAAATCTAACGGGAAAATATAGGGAACTTGGAAGCATCACACACACACACACCCCTAACTGGCTCGATTGACTTAATTCTTAATTCTCTGTTACATGTACAGTGACAGAATGTATTTCCAAAGTATTGATTGCATCATTATCACTTGGCTTTAACGGTCTTTAATACACTTATTAACTTCCTAATATGTGTGACATTCTCAAACTTCCAGTGGCTCCTGAAAAATACAAATTGCACCTTCCAAAAGTGCTTTCTTCCATTTCAATTTCCCAGATATGACGTGCAAGTAAATCCACCCTCGAATGGCTAAAAACTCCAAATCAGTTCCTTGGGAGACAGGGGACTGAGTCCATAACTTTTCTATTTTCAAATCACTTTATTCATAAGTATTAACTTGAAAGCTATTTCTGGATCAATCAGATTCACACTGAGGTCTCTTAAAGTTTTTTTAACCATTTTTATTTTCTCAATTTTGAAAGTAAAAAAAAAAATTCTTCAATCTGACCTAAATTATTTCATTTTATGCTCTTCAATAGAATAACTCAGAATGAGTCAAGTTTCTTCAAGCTTTCTAACACCTTTCTTTCCATACCCCTGTCCTTTATCCTACAGAAGCCTCAGGACTTATTCCTCCTCTTATTTCACCAGCTCAGGACCCCCAGCAGGCTCAGTTATATATATACAACATCTGACCACATACCCCTTCTTTATCACTTTAATCACTTTTGCTAGCATTGCCATTTCCCTTCTACCTCTTGTCTTTTTCTACACCCCACCTACCTAGCCCTAATCTCAAACCAATCCAATATCTTAGGTGCTCAAATTCTGCTGGAGAAACCACACCACCATGCCCGCAGGTGCCCAGGTGCCCACTCACAGCTGGGCTGCAGTCCTCTCTGGCCAACCATTTATGTGTTCCTAGTGAGTATTCTCTGCCATCACTCACGAAGGCAAGTCACAACCATCAGGAAACCGTCCACTTGTCCTTCGCCTTCCCTGCTGCCCCTCCATCCTACTTCCTCTATGTGAGAGGGATACCAGCGAAGTTGGGGTGAACTTTAATTCAGGATCAGATATTTGAATTAGCATTATCTGATAGTTTCTTGGGCTTTGATCCCTGGAAATTTGCTCCAGGAACAGTTCCAAGGCATCGAGAAATATGCAAAGGAGAACAAGGAGAAAGGTATAATGCTAAGTGAGAGAAGAGTGAGATTGTCTGGGGGGAATTACAGAGGCAAAACCTTCAATTAAAGCCTTGAACTGGAACTAGGAGAAAAGAGGAATACAGACTTTTCCAGTGAGAGAAACAGTAATGGAAAAGCATGGAAGCAAAGGCTCATCTGGGGAGTTCAGTTGTGAGAGCATGGAGCCCAAGAGAGTGGAAAGCAGTGGGAAGAGGTAAGGCTCCACTGGAAGGAGATGAATTTGGAAGCCTCTTTTATGCCAGGTCAAGACATTTTTACTTCATCCTAGAGTAGGGAAGGTTGTTGTCTAAGCAGAGAAAGAAATCAGGATCCTTAAGATGTTAATGATAAAGCTTCAGCCCTCCTTCCTGCATTTAATAGAAGGTCCACATAGCAGGAAAAAAATCTCACATCTGAGGAGCTTCTAGGAGGGAAAAATCTGCTACCTCCGTTATCTACCCAAGAAACGAAGTGCTGAGGAGAGAAAGTGAAGAGGATTGGCTCTTTCGAGAGAAAAACTTCATTATTTGTGTGTTTGGGATAATGATTATCTTCTTCCCTATTATCTAAAATTTTAAGCAATTTAGCTACTAACCTCAGCAACAAGTGGAAAATATTCTGACAAATCAACACCCTTACTTAACATTCCCTGAGCCTTTTCGCTTATTATTTGTGGCGTAACTCCAGTCCTGTGGAACCAGACCAAAAGGATATCAAAAGGATTTCCTGTCAGTAAAGGACAAAAGGATAGTATTATTTAAAAATTTGGTGTAGTCAAGGAACAGAGAAGAGCGCAAGGAAGACCTGGAAAAGGGCCTTTGCAGGCAAAATTTATTGGAATTTTTGAGCTAAAGAGAGTGTGATAAAATCCCTAAACAAGACAAAGAAATTAAGGTACTGTGCAATTTGGGACCCTAAGGAGAAATGCGGAGAGTTTGGGAAACATTACTACAGAGCCTAAGAAGCATTTTTAGGTACAGTAATACTGCCTACAGTAAAACATAGGAGAGATAGTGCTTGCCGTGAATCTCTATGGCTTTGTGACTTTGGGCAAGTTTTAACCTCTCAAATCCTTAATTTCCTATCCATGAAAAGAGGCTGATAATAATAGTACTTGCTTTATAAATTGTTATTAAGGGTTAGAAATAATCAATGCACGTAAAAGACTTAGTGTCCGGCGTATATTAAATGCTTATCTTATGTTATCTATTATTATAAAAGGCAATAATTAGTGGGAAGAAATCTTGAAATTGCTTTTGTTTTCATGGAACTGAAACTGAGTGTAGGTTTTGAGTTAGTCTTTTCTGTAATGATGAAAAGCTAAATGCCTCCACTTTTGTTCACCAACAGCTATATATCTTTCCCAACATTTTTTTTTCCTGAAGAAATTCAATAACAATATGCAAATTCCTTTTTCTCCCAGGTTTTATGTGCATGTGTGCTTAGGGAAACAACATATTTATATATTTCTGACTTTGTTTTCAGTTGAACACTTACACATTTATCTTTTAAAGAAACAGATAGCAAATGGCAATACTCTCAAACAACAGAATTTTTTATGAAAAGAGGAAGGATTGGCTTATGGATATTTAAATGAGGTTAAACTCCACGTGGTTGAGGTCATACGTCCTTCTCCTCTGTTTTACTTTGAGAGTCGGCCTCAAAGATGTACTTAAACATATTTAATTTTATTTTTAAAAGCCATGCCTAATGAGTATGATTGTAAGAGAAACAGTGATTAGTTATTTGTTCGAAGGAGCAGATTAGAATTGAAAGTTATTTATAAAGGGAATAAAAACAATTCTGTATAATCACTGCTATTGTTAGTGGGGGGGTGTGAAATCAGAGATAAACCTTATTTTTTGAGAAAGAATGGAGCCTCTTCAGAAGCGCCAAGAGACCTCTGGGAATTTTAGGAGACCCTGACCCAAATTACTTCTAGAATTAAAATTTCTGTTCTTTTTCTATATAATTATTAAAATGAAAGTTGTAAAATTTTCTAAAGGCTGATATAATAATGTTTACAGCTATAGGTACAAGTGACAAAGAGCTGTAGTTTATGGAAAATAAAGGCAAAACACATATGCTCTCGTGATATTGACTAACTAGAAAGGGGGGAGGGTCTTATGTTATACTAATTACCCATAGTTTTTAAAAAAATCGATTCTTCTTTTGTCACGATGATGAAAGTGGCTATGGTTTTCTTTTACTAAAAGGTATGTGTGTTGGGCTTCCCTGGTGGCGCAGTGGTTGAGAGTCCGCCTGCCGATGCAGGGGACACGGGTTCGTGCCCCGGTCTGGGAGGATCCCACATGCCGCAGAGCGGCTGGGCCCGTGAGCCATGGCCGCTGAGCCTGCGCTTCCGGAGCCTGTGCTCCGCAACGGGAGAGGCCACAACAGTGAGAGGCCCGCGTACCACAAAAAAAAAAAAAAAAAAAAAAGGTATGTGTGTTTATTGCTGATGGCTTTGTAAACATGGAGCTGGGGGTTGTGATCCATCTTTATGTAATTCGCTAGGCACAGGCTTTGTTGTCCTTAAACAGAGTGCCAAAGCTGACATCACCATCCTTGTTCTCGCAGGGCTCCAGCTGGATGAACTCTGGGGCATGTGCCCTGACTTCATGTTCAGCATCAGGGTCAAAGCAAAGGGAGGGCTGACAATGATTCCATTGTGAGCTCTCTATGAAAATGCCATGATGATTCTCTGTCAAGCTCAGTGTCCATTGCACCACCACCCACCCCTCTCCTTCCCAGTGAGATCCTGTATCAAGCTTTTTAATGCAACCCAGATGGGTAAGGAAGAGAGGAAGAATGAGGGGGAAATGCAAGTCAGAGCAGTCATCATTCTATCCTTCATCTGAAAGTCATGAATCTTATTTTTTCTGCTTCTGTAATTTCTACTCTAAAATCTTAGGAAAACTTAAATGCCATTTTATACATAAGGTAAAAGGGACCCATAGTGTTCAAAGTACTGGCTCTAGGAGTAGAAACCAGGAGTTCTCTAACCTGTTTAGATTCTGACTACCATGTATCAATATTATTTTGGTACTCTTTAACACATGCTAAATCTGTCTCCTTGGTTGAGGAGAATTTATCTGTCTGTGTGAAGTATCAGGACATAGCAAAATCTACAGTTGGTATCCTTAGCTTTAAGAGACAAGCTGTCAGAAAAACTGTAAAAAACTTCAAAATGGGCAAAAAAAAATACTAAGTGCTCTGTTAGGGTATCTCTTTCTTACATTATCTTCAAACTTTTATGACTCTGATAATAATCCAAAAAAAGTTTTTATCCATAGAAATATAGATGTGCTGTATGTGGTGAAACTTAATTAGTTATTGCCTGGTGGGTATTGACAATTTCACATCTATTTGTATATCTGTGTCCTAAGGACTCTCCTTTGACTAAGTTGTAACGTCTTCTGGGTTCCCTCATGCATTAATAAGTTAAATAAAATCTTTAATACATGTTTGCTTTATATTTGTATGACAAACATGGTTTCCCCATGTTTTTAAACAAATTTATCCTTTATTTAAAAAAAATTAAAAAACATTAAAAATTTTTCCTTTATCAAGAACTTAAAACAATCAATAGACTCTTCATTTTTCCTTTGAATTACAAACTTATAGGTAGAAGAAATCTCCACAAAATGAGAAATGTTCTGACTTGCTTAATAGATTCTTATCAAACATTTCTGTCTTTGCTGTTCAAAGATAGTCCTAAAGATAATGTGTTAGTGATGCGTTAATATGCTTTGGAAGCTGCCAATCTGGGATCATTGGTCCATACAGAGTCCGGGTTAAGATGGAAGAGGCCGTGAGGATTCTTTACTAACAGTGCTGGTGAGGCATTCACGTCAGTGTGCTTCTCAAAAGGATGGAAGCCTCTTAATGGAGAATTAAGCTGAAGGTAAATAGCTCAGATAATTGTTCAGTTGGTTTAACTGGTTTGCAGCAAGAATGCCTCTCTCTCCTTCCCTAATATAACTGTGCCCTAAATGTCTCCCTACCTTATTGTTTTGTTTCATGTTTGACTCTGAAAACAAATATAAATATTTGAGGAACCATAAAGCCAATGAAATAATAATAAATATCACTTATTGGAAAGCTACTATTTCCAGACATTTTGCATTTATTACCAGAGTTATTCCTCACAGCAACTCTATCTGGAAAGTATTATTACCTATATTCTATATATGAGAAAACCAGTGCTCAAAGAGGCAAAATAATTAGCAGGGCTGAGCTTTGAACCCATTTTGGCTTGACTCTGAAGCCAGTGGGTTCAGCCATTAAGCAATACGGAGCCTGTGTTGCTGGGCTCTGGAGTTCTGTCTGGCTCTGAATCCTGGTTCAGCCACTTCAGCTCCCCCCAAGATGACAGGCATTTAGGAGATGGATAAGAAGAGTGAAATGGAAACGTCTGAAATACAAGAGGAGGACCACGAAAGCAAATGGCCACGGAGGGAGGAGAGGAGAGAATTCTAGAAAGAATTGAAGGATCGACTGTGTCAAATAGTTTAAGAATGTCAACTAACATAATGAAAATGAGTTTGTGTAGAGCAATAGGAGGTGATCACTGGCAAAGTTTGCCAGGAAGTTTTAGCAGAGTGGATGCAGAAACCAGATCAGAGTCTGTTGAAGGCAGATGGAATGAGGGGATATAGAAGAGAGAAATTGAAGACGCAGGAGAGAGAGATGCTGGTGGAAGTACCTAAGAGACCTTACACAAGTAGAAAAGACCATGTAAAAGAGAGACAGGTGCAGGAGCCTTGGACATCAGAACGGGAAACACCTGGCCAGCCTTTATTTCCCTGTGACGTAGGAGAGAAGGGTGCTGCTGAAGAAAGAGAGCAGGCTGTAAGGGTGGCAGGGACAGCAAAGAACAACAGGGCAATTTGCTGATGGTTTTGACTCGCCACTGTGGCTATTTATTTATTTATTTATTGGCCGCGAGGCTTGTGAGGTCCTAGTTCCCTGACCAGGGATCGAACCCGGGCCCTCGGCAGTGAAAGTGAAGAGTCCTAACCACTGGACCACCAGGGAATTCCTGCCATTGTGACAACTTATTATGACCATATAAATATTTGTCCAGAGAGGGCTGCAGGCCAGCTGTGACTGGGCATCTGAAAGAGTGATTAGTCCGCACGGTGGTGTGGTTTCCCCAGTATGACTCAGGATCCTAAAATGTTGGATTGTTTTAAGATTAGTTTGGTAGGTAAGGTGGGTGAGGTGTAGAGAAGAGCTAGGTGTGGAAGGGAAGTGGCAATGCTAGCCAAAGGGACTAAAGGGAAGGGGAGGACGACAAGGGATGTGGTCTCACTGTATATCAAGCAACTGAGTCTGGTTGGGGTTCCTGGTCAAGCAAGAGGAGAACCAAGTCGTGAGGGTTTCTCTGGGAGGAAGAACAGGGGTGATGATGAAACATCTTAGCTCAGATTTCACCCAAAGAGCAATGCCTAAGACCTTGCTGATGAAACACTGAAAAACTCTCTCCGTGTCTCAGCTCTGAAAATGTTAAAGTGAATAAATTATTAAGGACTAATTTTTCAGCCTAATAGAAGTCATTTCAAACAGGCTTGTCTTTCAGGTGTTTCTGAGATAGCATTAGTATCTAGAGAACTCATAAATAAAGAGCGGTCTATAGAAGTTTCTTATTATTTCTTTTCATATTTTAGATCATTAATATCCTTGTAGTCTGTCTATGCTTTGTTTAGAGGTGATGCAAATTATCTACCTCACACGAAGAAGCACTGCAGTAGAAAGCAAGTTTAAATAATTCTTGTAAATCATGATGTCTTTACAGAATCTTCCTGAAAGTAGGAAAGGGGAATGAGAGACCACCATGTGAATCCCAGTGAAGGTTCACTTTTGTAATTATAAATTGTAATCATAATTTATTTCATTTCTGGACTTGACCGAGGGTAACGGAAGACTATCCATTTTTCTATTCATGCAGAGAAAAACAACTCATTTCCATTTATATCTCTGATTCTCATGTTAATAGATGGTAGGAAACAAGGGGGAGGAAGCAATTTTAATAACTAAATGAAATTACCTTATTATCAGTTATTATCAGTTGCTACATTTCTGTGTGTTTGATACATTTTAACCAAGTGTTACCTAACTTATTTAAGAAATCACAAAAACTTTTAAAATTTTGAAAGAAATTTGTCATTCCTTAAGGACAAGGGAAGGACTATTTTCTTCTTAGTCCTTTAAGGCCTCAGTATTAGTTGATTTTTCTATTTTTCTAATAGAAAGATAGACCCTATAAATAAAACAAAATCTTGAACTTGATATTTGCTGAAATCAGCCAACAAAATAAGACATCTAATTGCTCTCTCTTGAACCTGCTTAAATTCTGTCATCCTTGAGGAAATATTAAGTTAAAGCATCCACTTGGAAAGCTTGTAAGATAATTTGAGGGGAGAAAAGGCTGGAGGGATAAGAGGAAGTGTTAATGACAGACCCTCTGAGATGGAGTTGGCAGTGGTGCAAATCTATCGTGAGTCATAAGGCTAATATATGTACACAAGTCTATTAAGCTCTTCTGTGTCAGGCTCAGCATTTTCCTTTCCATTTTTCTCTCTGGAAATACTATTAGTCAGCTAATGCACCTTGCTACAAGAGACAAGAAAGACTTCAGGGATTTGGGATATCATGATGCCTTGGATCATTGCACAGATGAATTTTCTGTGCACTTTGCCTCAAATAAAATGGCCTACCCCTCAAAAGTTAACTTTTGATAAATATTTTTTTCAAACTTTTATTTTCATCTCAATATTTTTAATTATAATAATATCATTGTAATCATCTGTTTCCCTAGTCAAACCCAAATGAAAAGGAATAAAGATGAAACAAATGTGGGGAGTCATATCAGAGCTGAAGGAAATTAGGAGAAATTAGGAGACTATTTAAAATGCCTTTTAAATAGTCATGTCCAATTCCTTTAGAAATATTTTAATTTAATAATATTTTAAAATAAAACATTTAAAAAATGGTACACTTGTTTTCTTAAGTATTTTCTTTTCTGGTAGCCTCCAGCATACGTATATGGTAGCCACCTGGGCTGAACCTTGCTGGATGTCAGAACTAAATTAAGAAAAAGCAATTTTCATTATTTTCTGCTTTCCCAATTATTATCCTCCCTGGTACTGCATTGCGTCCAAATGTTATATAAACGTCACTATCTTAACACCACTCTCAACTTAATCTATTTGAACACTAATTTGTTAATCATTTTTTTCTGGGAAAACCTATGTGTTCTGGAAAGTTATGTTTTAAAGAAAGATTTTGCAAAGTTTATTTTTTTTTACCCTTTTCTCTGTGTGGCTTCCCCATAGCTAGCCTCCTAGCAGCTGGCTATCTGCTGTTGGTCCTGATGCAAAATGTCAGGCCTCTTGCTGGGAGGAGGGCTGTGGTTCGGGGGTGGGGGACTCTGGAACAGAGTTTAAAGCCCTAGGATGCATGTTCGCCTTTTCTCCCATGTCATCTGTATTTCTTGAGGCTTCCAGGTATAGACGCTCAGAAAAAAGGAACCCAGACCATCCTGAAGAAACTCTTGGTCTCTTTAACTCCCTCCTTTCAGCTGCCTGAGCTCTGGAATTAACCCGTTTTGTGCAGCCACGCTGTGAAAATTGATGCGTAAATCATGAGATACAGCTTTATTAGAAGGAGTAAGGAATTCCCTCATATTTTAAAATGCTCGCAAACAAGTCCTTCAGAGCTGTTTCAGAACACCGGGAATTTGTTAAGATACACCGGGAATTTGTTGTTAAGATCTATGTACAAGTGAAAGGTTAGAGTGATTTTTAACAGGCAAATATAATTTTGCATGTCTCCATTTTATCATCATAGCTTCGATGTTTCAAAATCCTTTGCTCCCTTTCAAAAAATTCCTGGTGTTTAGTAACATATTGATGCCAAGCTACTTTCTACATAAAAACATTGTAGAAGTAGAACTGAAAGACATTTTACAAGCCAAGACCCAGCCCAGGCCCTGGAGTTCTGTTACTCTTGTAACCACTGATAACATCGCTCAACCTGAAGCTGCTTGGAGCCGCAGTCAGCAGCGCTCTGCTCCGTTTTAAATGTTTGATGTTATCAGCTGTAACAGGGAAACCAAAAGCAACACAATGCTCAGGTCTTGGAGTAACGAAGTGGGAGGAACCATGCCTAGACTATTCTATGAAAATGCACATACCTCTAACTACTATAAATCCAGATTCACGTACCAGCAAATGTTTATTGCTAAAATTGTTTAAAATTCTTTTCCATCACCCTCTTCGTGAAAGCAGAGACTTACTTGCCTATCACAGTTTCTGCCGCCTTTTGAACATTTCTGTGATGAAAGATGACAAAAAGCAGTGCAACAGCCCACTTCTCTGGGAGAAGCTAGTCCCAATGCCTAAGGGAAAACATTCAGGAACTCTTACGAAAATCAGCCTTTGTTCAGAGAAGGAGGTGAACAAGCAGGAGTTTTTACTGGGATGAGTAAACCAAGCCTTCAGCAAACCAAGGAACAAAGTTACAAGAAAGGCTCAACAACTCACCAGGACCAAATTAGGGCAGGACTACAGAAAACAAATCATTTTTTCTGGTCATGGGGCTTAGAGGAAGTGAATTGGCAGTTCAGATAACAGCTTTGAGAGACACATCAACCTGAGCTGTATAAGTACGTTCTAATCAATAGAAATTTCTTGTAATTGGACCAAAAAAAACCCCACTTTCCACTTGATTAGGAAAAGTGCCATTTCTATCTATTTTTATTTTGTTCTTTGAAATGATACCGGACTTTAGCTAATCCCTTAGTCCTAAAATATGGCTATCGGGAATGAAAGGCTATAATAGTCACCCCATATTATTTTAAATTTTGTATTAATGTCAGAGGAGATGAAAGGGGAAGAAAATTCGCACTCATGCTGAAATTGCAGGTGGAAATGTGTGAATGACGCCTGGGACACTTCTGTTTGGCGCTGAAAGCTGTGTTTTCTCTGCACTGACCCATATGCTGCTAGCCATAATTGGACTTAATTTAGTAAAGCATTTTGCTCTGAATAAAGTAGACATTTTCAACTTATAAGTGTGTTTAACAGAAAAGAAGAAAAGACTCTAAATTAAGAAATAATTCTAAATACAATTTCTTCTGCTACAACACATGTTCTATAATGTGAATAAGTTCAAATGGGATTGATATAGAAAGAGATGACATCAGTAGAATCGGAAAGACCAGACAGTTCTTACGTGATTTTCCCCCAGTATCCTAATGTTTTGTGCTCTAACATCAGAATGCAAGGTGTACTAAGGAAGCTGGATCCAGCAAGCCATGGAAGAACGCGGTACTGTGAATGGTGTTCATTCACACCACCTTTTCTTGAGGTTGATCACATGCAGAAGAAACAGTGACAAGATAACATCCAAACATCAGTCTAGATCTTTGCAAAGCCTGCATCTGCTTATCAACCTACAACTTCTGAGGGCAGTTTGCTTGTCTCCATAATTCAGCAGACTTTCTTTGACTCCCTTCCATTAGTCTACCTTCTTTTGTATTTTAGGATAAAGTCTTATAGTATTTATTTATAATAATTTTAACATTAAAAAAAACTGTGATCAATAGTTTTAAAGTAGGATTTGTGGTTGTTGTTTGTTGCTGTGGTTAGTGCTCTGGCCATAAAGTGGCAAAGGGTTTTAGTTATCGGGATTAATTCTATTTTTTTTCCCATAAGCTCTGTAACTTTAGATGTTCAGTGTATCATATTGCAAGCTTTTTAGAAATGTACTGTGTGCTATAGCAGACGCTTATGCTTCTAAATACACATTTTCATCAAAATGTAAAACATGAAAATAATGTTTTAATAATGTCATATATTTGTAAGGCATTTACAATCTTCAGACTGATTCTGTGTGAGAATAGATTTATCTCCCTGATGTAGAATAACCAGTAAATCTTAATTTCTGATTTGGGTGATATATGTGTAAAAAGAAATGAAATTAATTGAGAAGTTGCATTCAGTGAGAGGTAATACAATACAGCATAAGAATGCAGGTTCTGAATGGACACTGCCTGGTTCAAATATCAGCTCTGCTGTAGCTTGGGGAGGTCATTTAACCTCTCTGTGCCTCAGTTTTCTCATTTGTAAAATGAAAGTATAATAGTGTTTACCTCATAGGATTGTTGTAAGGATTAAATAAAATATTTTAGTACTTAATAATATATACTAAGTATTATTTTGCTTTAAAATACAATTAACTGGGCTTCCCTGGTGGCACAGTGGTTGAGAGCCCGCCTGCCGATGCAGGGGACACGGGTTCGTGCCCCGGTCCGGGAAGATCCCACATGCCGCAGAGCGGCTGGGCCCGTGAGCCATGGCCGCTGGGCCTGCGCGTCCGGAGCCAGTGCTCCACAACGGGAGAGGCCACAACAGTGAGAGGCCTGCGTACTGCAAAAAAAAAAAAAAAAAAAAAAAAAAAAAAAAAAATACAATTAACTGATGAAATTGTCATACAATACTTATTTTTTTCTAGAGGATAAGAGTTTCTTGAAGGTAGGATCTATGTCTTATATAACTGTTGTATCTTCAGTGCATTAAGCATAAGAAAGTTCCAACTAATACTTGTTAAATTGGATTTAATTCTTTGATTACTTTTTGTTTTTCTTTGACTAGAAAATTTGTTTGAGAATTAGTCCTTCCAAAGATAATCATTTTTTTCCTGTGTAATCTAGACTGTTTTAAAAAATATTTTAAAATTTTAATTCATTTTAGAATTCTTTATCTTATCATTGAAACAAAGAGCAGCAACAAATAGGTATCAAATGGTGGAATAATAGAGGAAAAAAAGATGAAAAATCTGAAGACAAACAACAGTAAGATTTTTGGATATAGAACTTTTAGTTCCGAAGAAACCACAGGCTTAACTTTTATAGGTAGCTAAAATGTGATAGTTAAAAAATGCTTTTTAGCCAAACACTGCTGGATGCTGAGGAATCAGGAAAAACAAGTCCCTGTCCTGAAAAGCTTATGATACTATAAAAGCGATGAGACACCTATATGATACCTGAACCCCCTGAATAATATAGGGTCATTCAATTTCATATTCATACAGGTCAAGTTTGAATATGAAATTAGGTAATAAGTGGCTCACCAGAGCGGGTTCTGAACTTTAGTCTCTCCAAGCAGCCTCATCTTTAAAAAAGAGGTTGTTAGCTTAAAGTTCCTTCAAACTGTGAAAATCTAGAACTTAATGTCTATAAATAGATCCTTTGATTTGTACGCTTTGAAATTCAACAGCCTTCTCAATTGACAGACATTTCTGTCACATCTCTCATTGTTACCTTTTCTACTCATCAAATAATAAAAGACTATATGGATTTGGCAGCAAGAAGATTATGAGTAACATTCAAGGGAATGGTAGTAGCAAATAGATGTCATCACAAAGCTTTACAGAGGAAATTGATAATACACTCTAGATGAGACGTCTTAGTTTAGTTCTCTGTAGATCAGTAAAACATATTTCTTCCTGTTAGTTATGGAATGCAAATATATTCCCACTCCGTGTTAAGGAGAGAATTATGAGTTAATACTTTAGTGTTCATAATGTTTAAGTAGATCACTTTCCTTTAACTCCAGTGTCTCCAAGTACATTTCCAGATTGGTTTGTGGTTTCTGCTCTTATCCTTTTTTAGAGAATGGTGTCCCTTACAGGTTCAACATTGTACCCCTCCTGGTGACAGTTTATAACTCTGTAAATGTATTTTAAAAACCACTGAATTGCACACTTGAAACAGGTGATTTATTTTATGGTATATGAATTAAATTGCAATAAGTCTGTTTAAAAAATAATAAGGATAAAGGATATCTAAGAACCCTAAAATTGATCTCTATTTACATACCAGAGATGCTTACAGCGTTAACATAGGGCCAAAGTCCTATAATCAGCAATCTTGGAAATTTTTCTATGGATTATTTATGTCTATATTTCAGAGATCCTTTTTTAAAGTAATTTTTAAATAACAGTTAAAAACAAAACCAAACAGTTCTATTAAGAATGATACACTAGATTTTTTGTTTTTCTCACTGCATGATAGAGAATTTGTTCTTTTGAAATTATAGACATTTTAGACACAAAAGTCTAAATCTTCATTTGCTTTCGATTTTTTGAAAAAGAAGAATGTAGACCACAATTTTGGATATTACTTGGTTTTTGTTCCATGCCCCAACAAGTGCATGGGATTAGATGTCTCTTAATCCCAGCTCTGCTAGCAACAAGCAAGGTGACCTCAAGCATGTTTCATAAATTGTAATTTTCCTACCCATAAAATGGCAATAATAAAGGTATGGATTCTTTACCAACTTGTTGTGAGCATGTATGAATACATTAAGTCACATTGAAGAGTGCCTGGTAGATAGGAAGCACTCAATAAACATACATTAGTGTTAGTATATTTTACTTACTAAGATGAATTGTTTTCTGAGCTCTTTCATGTATAAGAACTCTATGAGAAACCATTTAATCATGGCGTTCTGCTCATTTTAGAAACATGTGAAGAAAAAGTAGATACATCTGATTCTAACCAGACATGAAAATGTAGGCTATGTTCTTTTAATGGGAAAAACTGTGAATTGAAACAGGAAAAAAATTTTTTTTTTTTGCGGTACGCGGGCCTCTCACTGCTGTGGCCTCTCCCGTTGCGGAGCACAGGCTCCGGACGCGCAGGCTCAGCAGCCATGGCTCACGGGCCCAGCCGCTCCGCGGCACGTGGGATCTTCCCGGACCGGGGCACGAACCCGTGTCCCCTGCGGCAGGCGGACTCTCAACCACTGCGCCACCAGGGAAGCCCTGAAACAGGAATAATTTTGTCTAATAACTTTTATTATATGATGTGTGAAAGGATCTGCTACAATGAGAGCCTTGCGGGCATTACTTAGTGTGGTTTAGTTCCCTCCCTCTTCTCAGCAGCACTGTGAGGTTGGTAGTGTTGTCTACAACTTTACAACTAAAGACGATTGTGGCCAGAGTAGAGAAGGTGGTGGGAGGGTGAACTGTGTCCTTAAGGAGGCCTATTATGTGTGGGATAATGTATTAGGCATATTATTTCTACGGATGAAGAAACTGTAGAAGAGAATATTTGCTCAGTCAGCAAGCTAGGAAGTAACAGAGACAGAGCTCAGCCGCCAAGGCAACTCCTGGTATCCTCACAACGCTGTCTTTTCCAAATACCAGCCACACAGTCAGATACATTGAAACAGTCAATTCTTTACTGTTTAAGTTGCAAGCTACCAAATCCTTATTTCCTCCCTGGAAGACTTACTGTGACATCTGCATACAGCCTATGTCTCTTCTTTCTTAATTTTGAAAACTTCCCTTCACCCTAGATTTATAGTTCATTTTAATGGGGTTCTCTGCAGCCCAAGATTTCCTGTTTAAATGTTTTCTCTGACAAGTAATAGTGTATAAATGTAATAACAGATATTAGATGTGACAACTGCATTGAAATAATTTTTATGACAAAATTACTTCTAAATTATTTTTTGGTAGTTTATTTGCAGCTTAATATTGTATAATTTATACAAGGAATTGGATTAGCCTGTGACTACAAAAACAGTTAAGGGAATGGGAGACATACGAAAATGATCAAGTTGTTTAATTTAAAGAGGACAAATTAATATGGCCAGAATAGGTTTTTTCCCCCTCCACAAAACGCCACTTTAATCAAGTTTCTCTCCAATTCAAAAACTATCAATGACACCCAATCACATTAAAGTGCAAGCTATTTATATTGTCTTGAAGTTCATCACGTGCTTCTCTAGCCACATCTCCCATAGCTTCTCTCAACAAAGTTCTATACAACCCACTGTCTGTCAAGTACACCTGGTACATTTCTACCTCTTTCATTTCATGCACTGTTTTCTTTCATTGCAATATCCCACATTTGTCTCTGACTATATGCATCTGACTCCTCCTTCAAACCTCACATCCTTCATGAAGAGCATTCCTTGCCATTTTTCTCCTCTGAGCTCCTACATACTTACTGTACCTACAATTTATATGATATTATAGATTAATAGTACATCCTGTCATTTATAGAAAGGGAAAATGAAAATCAGAGAAGTTAGGTGATATGACATGACAACTTTCTGACTGAGGTCATTTAAAATGAGGCTCAGTTTAATTGAGCAAGCAGATATTGGATGCCTGTGTTATGGAAAGCATGATGCTAAGAGCTTCTGGGATCTCAAGTGAATAAGATCTTCCATACCCCTGGAAAGATGAGCTATATACTTTTAGAACAAGGCATGCTATACTTAAAATTAAAATAAAAAAATAAAAGGTATTGTCTGATATTTTCTAGCTCTAGATATGACTCTCAAGGACATTTTGTAGACTTCAGGAAAAGACTGATATCAACACTAAGGAGAGATTTCAATTTGGGTCTATTTGTCAACAAGCTTGGGAAGTTCACGTCTCTGAGAGTCCTTCCAAATGTGCCTATGGGCCAATATGATGGACAATTTTATGTGTCAACGTGGCTAGGCAGAGAACCCAGATATCTGGTCAAATACATTGGGATGTTGCTTTGAGGGTATTTTTTAGATGAGATTATCATATAAATCAGTAGCCTTTGAGTAGACAACCCACCATGTGAGCAGTCTCATCCAACCAGCTGAAAGCCTTAACAGAAAAAGACTGACCTCCCCTGAAGAAGGGAGAATTCTGCCTATAGTCTGCTTTTGGACTCAAGCTGAAGCGTCCAAACTTCCCCGAGTCTCCAACCTTCCAGCCTACCCTGCAGATTTTGGACTTGCCAGCCTCCGCAATTACATGAGCCAGTTCCCTCAAATAAATTTCTCTCTCTCTCTCTCTCTCTCTCTCTCATTCACACACACACACACCCTTTCGATTATGTTTCTCTAGAGAACTTCAGTATAGCTAAGGTCCCTTTCAGCTCTATCTGCCTGTGATTCATGTATAAAATGGAATTTCTTCTTCATATCTGCGGTTCAGCCATGTTTGTTCAAAAATCTTTGTCTGAGTTTATTATTTGTCCTTAGTTTGTTTCCTTGAAGTGGAATCACTGCATCAAGAGATGTGGCCATTTTCAAGATCCTTGATACTTATTTGGATTGTATAACATACTTTGGGGCTTTGTGGCCTGCTCCCTGCATTTATAATTTTTGAATTTGAATAGCATAGAAGAAATAATTATAGACTATTTGCAATTTGCATAATCTCATTTATTTTACTTTTCTTTCTCCTCTGTGAGATCTCCCCAACCTTTCATTCTATGCCTTCATGGATAAATTGGCAGCAATACTAGTCTGTGAATAGCAATTTTTTTTCCATAGGCCTTAATCTTCTTGCTTGTTGTGGAAAAGAAACCACTGTTGAAAGCCATTCATATGAGAAATTAGTAGCTCCTAAAATACTGCTGGAGCAAAAAGGAATTTTCCAGTCTGTAGGATAGTATACCCTTGCAAAAAGTTTAATTCAGTCCTCCTAAACACTGTATTTTCATTTTTACTGAACACTGACCAATGTGCCATGTTTGTCTCTGAGTTGCAATTATTAGGGCTTGGATTCATTTATTCTCCGTTAATGTATTCAGCAAATACTTACCTACTTTATTTGCCAGGCACTGTGGAGGCACTGAGGATAAAACATGAACAAAATGGACTTTTGTTGTAGACTTCTGCTTTTGTGGAACATACATTCTAGTAGGAAGAGGAGAATGTCACTACCAAATGGACAAAACTTTTAAAACTTCAGTCCAAAAAATTAAAAAATAATATGAATGTATACAGAATATTTGGAATCACAAAATAGTGATGATTAACAGCTCATTTTTGTTCTCTTATTTTGCCTTAGTTACAGGGACCATGGAAACATTTGCATGTGTGATCCTTGTACATGTGATCCTAGACTAGCCCTAAGGATGCCACAGGTAAGCAGTTTGGACACAAAGCTTTCAAGGAAGGTTTTAGTACATTTTGATAGAGTTGTTTTAAATTACAAAACTAAACTATGTTCATTATAAAAACTTCATAAAAGAGAGAATCAGTAAGAAACAAAAATTGACAGTCTAGCTCACGGTTGAAAGAGAACTACTGCTAACACTTTAAAATGTTAAAATAGGCAATATAAATAAAATATGTACGTATAAATGTACATACTTTAAAAATCAGGCTTGTGTCATACATAGTACTTTGTAGCCTCTGTTTTTCCTTAAAGTTATGTCACAGAGCTTTTTTCTATCTTGAAGTATTTTCCCAGAACATGATATTGAATGGCTGTAAAAGTGCTCTAACGGACATAACCCATGTGCTATTGTTGGACATTTATATTCTTTATCTCATCACAGCATCTCTGATCATTTCCTGAAGATAAATTCATAGAAATAAAATGGTTGGGTCAAAATGAAGGCACATTTTTATCATTCTATTGCTTATGGCCAGACTATAACAATTTACACTCCCGCTAGCAATGTATGCAAACACTAAGGAGTTTATTTATTTTTTTTTAAAAAGCCAACTAAAGGTGAACAGATAAGATGAACAGGCAAGTCAGGGCTGTGTGATCCCAAGGGTCTGCCACGGTGGGACTCGCTGTCTTTGCAGAAGGCTGTCTGTTCAGGTCAGAAGTGGCTGTATTAGTTGTCTTTAAGTCCATGTTTTGATGAAGCAGATTGGCTGTTGAGAGTGGGCTGTGTGCGGTATTTTACAAGCAGGATTTGGGCCTTCTTCCAGCTCTGGCTGGCGCTGACTCAGTCAGCCAAATCTGCTTGGCACAAAGCTGCCAAAGTCAGAGAGACTCTTCCCTTGGCCTCCGTGTTACATATACGTAAAGCTTAGAAACCCCTCTTTCTTCTGGAGTTACTCTTTTGTTCCAGGTGGCAGAGAAGTGATGGTTTCCTGTTCTATGGAGGCTCTGGAAGCCTTTCAGTCTTCCCAAAGGGACAGGTCATTTCCCTACTTCCAACACTCCAGTGACTTTCTGTGCTATTTTAAAACAAATAAAAGTCTCCGTGATGGAAAACGTTCCTCCCGTGACCTTTCTGACCCTTACTCAGTATCCGCCAGCCCCATAGAGCCCCTTTCTGTCCCTTGAACTTTGCAAGGACATTCTGACCTCACGGCCTTTGTACCTGCAATTCTTTCTCACTCTTTTCTCATATCTTTACCTCTGGGTTATACTCATTCTGATATAAATATCTAAAAATTGTTCCCCTCCATTATTACACTCCTCACTGTCTGTTACAGTACTCTGCTTTTTAAAATTCTTCTCAGTATTTAGCATTATTTGAAATTACATCATTAATTAATTTGGCTTTTTCCTTGTTTATTGTCTGTATCCTCTTGTTGGAATATAAACTCCATGAGGGCAGGGGTCTCCTGTGTCTTGTACATTGCCAAATCCCTCTGTGCTTAGACCTGAGCTAAATATAATGAATATGCGTTGGATGAGTGAAGGAAAGAAGGAGTAAATTAGATGGGCTGGTTCTGGGTGGGCAAGATAATCCACTTTCCCCTCGTTGTGCTCACACTGCCATAGCAAATTTAGCCTTTAGTAAAATGTATGCATTCAGTCTCTGGCCCTGCTCCTAGCAGAGTGACATTCAAATGTGCATTAAAAATATATCAATCCCACATGTCTCATGCCTCCAGAGGTGCAAGGTCAGATACCAGGACTCTTGCCCTTCCTTACAGAGGTAATTTTTAGATAATCTTGTGCAAATTTAGAGTAGTCCCAGATCCCAATACTTGCCTGACGAAATGCTTGAGGAGCTAAACTCATACACACTTTTCTTAGCTATTTAATTTTTTTATTTTTACGTGAAGAAAGCTTTACATTAATTATGCTTTTGGGGTCTCACTTCACTTACTGTTTACCTAATTTACTCTCTAATTTAAAAAATAAGATTAAAAAAATATAATACACCTAAAGTCCTAAGGAAGTTGTTTGGCATGTGACAAGGCTTCAAAACAGATTAATTCTCTCTCCAGGAGTCTTTCTCTCTCTCTCTCTTAATTTGTTTTTTCTAAAAAGATGCAGAATGAAAGAAACCTAAAAGCATGTCAGAATGGTCTATGGGGAGAGGATGTTAATGTTCTTCTTTTTATTATCTCTTTCTTAAAGAACTGATTTATTACCTTTGGTACCAGTATTTTCTCTTTCAAAATTTGATAAATTGGGAAACTCCTCCCCATAACAGCTGGAGAATATTTAAGATGGGCATTTATATACTGTCTGGGTTCTGCCTACTAATCACCATGTGACTTTGGTGGACAACTGGAATAGTGATTCTTATTGTAAAACAAGAGGTTTCAACTTGGTGGTCCTTAAGTATAATGGTGTCAAGGAAAACTTAGTTGACTTATAAACTCAGGTTATTTTACATACATTAAAAAAAGATAGATTTCTGATTCTCTCAAAAATAATACTAATAATCAGGCGCTCTGGCAATGCTGACCCCACAGTTCTGAATGGCAATATTTGGCTGGAGATGAGTGGTGTCAGCTTCGTCTACCTAAGGTATGTTATTGGCCATGGGTCACACTCATTTTTGTTTGGCTTTGCTCATTTATGCCACATTCTTGGCTCTGAAGATGTCAGAGTCTGCTCCTCCTGGATGACATGATCTCCCAAATACCTTCATCCCCTGACAGCGCACCCCAGGACCTCACTGATCTGCCCCAGGCTTGGCGTTTTCCTTGCTCCATCTCACCCCGATGAGAGCCTGGGACTCTCCTGTGCCTTGTGCACTAGGGTCTGCACCACGGGCGATGGCTGTGGTTTGTCTTTGCTCTGTGCCCAAGCTGAGGTGAGAAGCTTGAGAGAAAAAAGAGGGAGGAGATATACAAGGCCTTGAGAAAAAAATGATAGAGAAGAGAAATTAACCAGCTTTTTGGCTTTTCTCCCTCATCTGTCTGATCAAGTTCATGTTGACTCTGTCTGTATTTAATTTATAATGTACCACTCATTTAGAATAGGGTTCAGCAGTCTGTAGTCCCCCTCCAATTTGGCTGCATTAGGAACTGGAGAATGAGTAATAGCCTTGTTATTAAAAAGAAGTAAAAAGGAAGGCAAAATTAGAGTGATGTATTTTTTAAGAAAATCATTTTTTGTGTGTGTAGAGAAAAGCAAAATTTCAGACAGATTTGAAAAAGATGATTACTTTTTTGATCTATCAGAAAGTGGATCATATTTAAAAAACCAAATGGGAATAATGACTTTGGGCATTGGAGAGACTGGGGAGAAAACTGACCAGGACATATTAAGCTGCTCTCCAGTACCAGCATGCATGTGGTCACGGCAAAATGAGAACAATGTCTGAAAGAAAGGAAATGAAGGTCTTATCGTAGAAGCCAAAAAGATTTCATTTTTGTTTTCCCCAGAAATATTATTATCAGCTGTGACTGCTGACGAAAGACCACTTAACATTCTCTTCAAAGAATAATCACCAGCCTCTTCTCTGGCCCCATCTCCCATGGACTAACATGATGAAGACAGAATTTTGCCCTAATTCTTAAAAGAACAGGAAATCACTGATGTAATCCGTTTGTTTAAATCTAGAAAACCTTTCCCAGAAGTGTTTGCACTGCCAAACTGGGAAGGGATGTCTGGGGGAGTAATTAAAGGCTTTAAACATAAAAGAAAGAGAAATTCTTACTGCAGGCTGGAGACCCAGGTTAATAACAATGGGAACCAAGGGACATTGAGATGGGCAAGCCAAAGTCGGTTGGAAAATGTGTCAGTGTTGTGTGAGACGTTTGAAGTTGGTGCCGATGAGAATCAATGGCTCTGGTTTACCTTTGCCTAGTTTATGCTAAGCAAATTAGTATTTTAAACAAGATGGCCAGAGGCAGAGTAATATCTGCACAAGAGAACATACTCCTTGAGGGCTTGGGCTGCTTCTTGTTGGTTATAGGTTGGTGTAGATAATGCATTAAAGTCTTTTTCTTAGAACTACATTTAGGGGGCTTCCCTGGTGGCGCAGTGGTTGAGAGTCCGCCTGCCGATGCAGGGGACACGGGTTCGTGCCCCGGTCCCACATGCCGCGGAGTGGCTGGGCTCGTGAGCCATGGTCGCTGGGCCTGCGCGTCCGGAGCCTGTGCTCCACAACGGGAGAGGCCACAACAGTGAAAGGCCCGCATACCGCAAAAAAAAAAAAAGAGAACTACATTTAGAGCAGCTAGATAGAGTCACTGTTATGATCTGAATATATGAATGGTGTATATTAAAAGTATTATTCTGTAATGCTAATTTGAAGGTGCATATATGAAAATTCTGCAAGCAATCTCGGCTGGACATAGTGAAAACTGAAGTTATTACTTGTTTTTCCCCTACTTCACTGGTTGATTCCCACCCCCCCCATCTCCTTTACTGGTCCTTCCTCTTCTTTGTAACCCATGCCTGATTCAGAGATTGTTTCTCAGCCTTCTTACTTCTGAGGTGAAATCACTGAGGTTCATGATTTTAATAATATATATACTGTGACTTCCAAGTTCATAGCTGCAGTTCCAACCCAACCCCTGAGTTCCGGAGTTATACATACAACTGCTTACCTAACATCTCCACTTTCTTTTCAATATCTAATAGATACCACAAAGGTTACATATTTAGAGCACTGTTGAATGTAAACTCAGTGAAGTTAGGGACTTTGTCTAAAAGTGCTAGGTATGTAGTAAAAGCATGCTAAATATTTGTTGAATGAATTAATAAGTGATTATCCTAATTTACCCCCAAATCTGCATTTCTTTCTATACAAGTCTATTGTTATATATCCAGCTGGTAAATGTAGAAAACTTGAACTCATTCTTCCTATATCTCGCCCTCCACATCAAATCAATCATTCAATCCTCTGAATTGTCCCTGAGAAAATTATCTGTAATCCATTTCTTTCTATTACTACTATCACTGAAAATTCTTGTGTTCTCTAACATAAGTATTATACGTTCTGTTATAGTCTGAATTGTGTCCCCCCAAATTCATACGTTGAAGCCCTAATCCCTAGTACTTCAGAATGTGTATGAAGACAGGGCTTTTAAAGAGGAAATGAAATTAAAATAAAGCTGTTAGGCTGAGCCCTAATCCAATCTGACTTTTGTCATTATACAAAGGGTATATTAGGACACACAAAGAGGCATCAGGGATGTTGGTGCACAGAGGAAAGGCTATGTGAGGACACAGTGAGAAGGCGGTCATCTGTAAACCAAGGAGAGAGGCCTCAAGAGAAACCAAACCTGCCAACACCTCAATATTGGACTAGGCCCTAGAACTATGAAAAAATAAATTTCTGTTGTTTAAGCCACCCAGTCTATGGTAGTTCATTGTGGCATCCTAGCAAACTAACACATCTTCCCTAAAAAATCCTCTAGTCATCTCTAACAAGATGACTCATATCTATCCCTCATATTCTATCTATCTATCTATCTATCTATCTTTCATAGGTTGGAAAAAAAGAAAAGAAAGGAAAAGAAATATAAATAATTACAGCTTTATAGATTAGTAGAAAGGAACTACTCCTATTTTTGTAGATAGAAAAATGATATGAGGAAGAACTACTTCCTGGAGCTGGTAACATTTTATGTTATCAGCATTTATAATAGAATAAACAAAGAAAAAAACTACAAGTTTTTTTTTTTTTTTTTTACTTTTTACTTTGTGTTTCTATTCCATACTAGGAGTAGTAAGTTTGGATGCTGAATAGAAGGAATACAATCTGGTGAATTCTGAACAATGTTCCCCTTCTTTGTCTCAATATATGTGGAGATGTATACTTCTTATAAGGAAAAATATTAGAGAAGACAGGTATATGAATCATAAGTTTTTTAAAATAGAAGGCCTTATGGGAAGAATACCTGATATCTCTATTATTATGGCTCAGTGGGTAAAGGCCCACATCTGCCTATTAATTAACTCACAAAAGCACACATGGCTTTTATTTTTAATAGAAGATGTTTCTTCTATAATAATTACAAATATAGTAAAGCCTCTAGTGCTGTGAATAATACTCCAAAACAGTGAATTGTTGAATAGAACAACTTTCTGAAGGCTAAAATAGCACGAGAACAAAAACTTGCAAATGTCCTCACTAAAGTTCTTGCAAGACAGGTAAACAACCTCAGCGCTCAGCACCCAACAAAATTTCAAACACATGAGAGTTTTTGTCTGGGCAACTGTGACGATCATTCCTAGAAACTAAGGGGAGCCCTCTTTAACCAGTTCAGCCACGTTCCCAGAAGCTAGGGCTCCAGAGCCAGGGTCAGCCTCCAAGAAATCGTCACCTGTGATAAGAGGGATAACAGGTTCTGTGGCTGCTTGTGGAAAGTGTCTGGCATCAATTCCAGAAAAGGTGCCATTGATTTTGATGACTGTGCCTTTTCTGAGAAAAAGAGAGAGCAGCTAGGAAGCTTGGTAAAGTTATGGCAGTGAGATGTCGCAGTCACCATGGACGGGCATCCACCCAGCTGCTGGTTAAAAGTAGGCCGACAAAATTAATCTGGAGTGATAGAAATTAGATCAATGAGTATCCAGGGGGTTGAAAATGGACTGCCAGTGACATGAGTGAAATTTTGGGCTGATGGAAATGCTTTCACTGGGGAGTTGTTTACATAGGTATATATACTGTCAAAACTCATCCAACTGTCCATGAATATGGATGAATATTACTGTATCTAAATCAAATTATACCTCAATAAAAATTGATTAGAGATGAAAATCAGAGTTGAGAGAGTGACTGGCTTTGGAGGCAGGATCCTAAGGTGAAATGGGAGGCAAAGAGTGTCCTGGAGATGGCCCCTTTCTGAACACTATGAGACCCTTGTTCCTCTTCCTCCCGGCCTAGATGCAGGGTTCCCTGGAGGCCCCCACAGGCTCTTCAGGCAGAACTTCTTGTCTAAAATTTGTCCTCTTTCTTCTTCACAAAATTCTATCCCTGTTTTCCCCTTTCTCTCTCTCTCTCTCCCCCACCCCGTTCCCTCCTCCCTCCCTTCCTTCTTTCTTTCCTTCCTTCCTTCCCTTCTTATTCTTTTTTTTTTCATTAAAATCAATTTCCACAAGGACGATTATCTCCAAGGAAGGTATTTATTCTTCTAGACAATGAGAAGAAACTTTAAAAATGAAAATTGATGGACTAACTAATTGCTTGAAATTTAGTAACTGAGTAGGTGACTGAAAGAGAGATTGTGGATGGGAGAGTTTGCCTGAGCTCTCATTCTGTGCCCTCCTTCACTCTGTGTATGACCAGAATGCAGCATCACAACACAGGCTTAAAAGTCAATTAGACATGGGTTAGAATCCCATCTCTGCCACTTACAAGTCACATGACATTTGAAATGATGCTTAGTTTCACTAAACCTGTGTATCCTCATCTACCGTAGGCAGTTAAAATTACCTATCCTATTAGATTATAAGGATTACATGAGATAACAAATTATTTGAAGTTTGTTAGTTCCTTTTTCTTTCCCTTTCCTGATACCCAGACAGTCCCCACCATAACCCAACCAGGCCTGCCAGCAGGAATGCTGAGAAAGAACCACTGCAACTCCAGGGAAGTACGTGAAAGAACAAGTACAAGGTGAAAAAATAATGACATAGTCATGGCTATGATGAGTAAATGAGAAATATTCTACTCTGGGATGATAATTAAGAGATCAATGTAGATGTCCTCCATAGGGATAGGGATTTGTTTTGTTCCCTGCTCTACTGCCAGGGTACAAAACCTGACACAGAGTAGGCACACACATCTTCGTTGTATGAAAGAATATTAAAATCAAAATATGTTGCCACTTTAAGCAAGACCGGAAAGAATAAGTAAAACTCTTCTCTTTAAATGACTTGGGGGCTTCCCTGGTGGCGCGGTGGTTGAGAGTCCGCCTGCTGATGCAGGGGACATGGTGCCCCGGTCCGGGAAGATCCCACATGCCGCGGAGCGGCTGGGACCGTGAGCCATGGCCGCCGAGCCTGCGCGTCCGGAGCCTGTGCTCCACAACGGGAGAGGCCGCAACAGTGAGAGGCCCGCGTACGGCAAAAAAAAAAAAAAAAAAGGCTTGGGATCTGGATCACCACTGACACTTTCCAAAATGAGTTTTACCAAAAGCTTTAATCCGAGAGCATTACACTTGTCTGCAAATTTGCTTGGGAACAATATAAAGAAGGAAAGTTTTTGAGTGTCAGAAAACTCTACATAATATAATTATATAAATTATATTATAACAAATATAATTTTTATCATAAAAAATGAAGGTCTCTGTAAATAAAAGCAAAAGTATAAAGAAAATAAAATCATACCACCCAGGTAGACAATTTCAGGATGTTTGTGTGTTTTCCTTTCAGTTTTTCTGTATGTTTCCAAGCACCACGTAAATACTCACAAACATGCATACATTTTCGGAATTGCAATTATATTGTGGATGGATTTTTAAATTCTGATTTTTATTACATCATATTATAAGCATTTCATCTTACTCATTCTTTATAATTTTTAAAAATTGCTGTATATTCTATTGAAGATGTATCCAAGTTTTATAAGCAATGAGCCTAGATGTGTTGCAGAGATAAAGAGTCCCAGGCAGGTGCCATTAATAACATTTGGCTCAAGTTTGAAGTATGTGCCCCACCCCCACCCATGACAATGATATCGTGCTATTTGCGGCCCTGAAAAGTAGCACTTCTGGGAGTAAGACTAAGTAGATAAAAAGGAGACCTGAGGGCCTGGAGCTGAGAGGAAAAGGAATAACTTAGGAGGAAGAAGACTGACAGAGAAAGGAGAAAATCAATGCTTAACGCCCTGTCAGCCGGTCCAAGTGTTTTCGGCATTGAGAGCTCTCTCCATTAGTAAGGAGTTGAGGTAATGATGTATCTGTGAGAGCCGGCATCCCTCTCTCCCTACACACTTGAGCAGCCTGGAAGGAAGAGATTTCCAAGTGCATATAATCACTCTCTAAGATGGATTGTCTTTGCGGTGATGATAGATAACATTTACTGGGTGCTTACTGTGCCCCAGTATCTCTTCAATGTCCCTTCCATGCATTAACTCATTTAATCCTCACAACAATTCCAGTAAACAATTTCCATTATTTTCCCATTATCCTCATATTACAGAAACAATGAAGGAAGCACAGAAAAATTATACAAATTGTTCTCAGACAATAAGATTTAAGCCCAGGAGCTCTGGTCCCAGAATATGTATGTATACGTAGTTATTATATATGTGAGTGTGTATGTGTAATTCGTATACCACATATCTATGTAGTTTATATATTACACACAGGTAATATATAAACTATATTTAGTTTATATGTGTGCATAAACTAAATGTGTGTGTATGTGTGTGTGTGTGTGTGTGTAGTTTCCCTACTGGTGTTTTTCCTAACCTACTACTAAAACCTTGTCTGTATTCCCATCTAACTGTGGTCCAACTCTTTTGTCCTCTGTTTATGAAAACTTGAGAACTACATTAGTTGTAGCTAACCTCTTCACCTCACGTGTTTATCCCATCCCACTGAAAATGTGTTCTTCTTCTCTCTCTTCTATTAACATAACTCTTATAAGACCATCATCAGCCCTTCTAGCTGCCAAGGAGACCTTTCAGACCTTGGACCTTTGTAACTTTTAAAAGAGTTAGCAACTTCTTCCAAGATTTTCTCCATCATTTAGTTTCTATAACCCTGAATACCCTTGTTTTGTTTTGTGTTTTTATGGCATCTCTTTTTCTATCTGCTTAATGTGCTATTCTGCTTTGGACACTTAACAGTTGACATTCTCCAGATTTTCATTCTCATCCTACTGTTTTTCTCACTCTGCATAGTTTCCCTGTCTAACGCCATCATTTTTGAACTTTTCATCTCTCATATTTATGTAATAATTCTACAGCCTGTAAATTTCCAGAACTGGATACAAGTCTATCCAGATTTATTTAAATCTAATTATCAACTGAAGGTCCCCTGCGTGGCAGATAGGCACCCTAAATTTAACATGTGTAAAGTTCAACTCATCATCTTCTTCCCCAAACCTGTTCATCCTTCTTTATACTCTATCTCAGTTAATGGTACCAGGCTCCACCCATCGCTAACCAGAACATTAGTATTGTTCTTATTCTCTTGCTTTACTCATCCCCACGTAGTGTCAATTTTTAAGGCCTTCTTCATTTATTTCCTAAATATTACCTGAATCTTATACTAATGATGACACTTGGAGTTACACGTGTCACTTCGAGTGCAAGAAACCCAACTTAAATTTCCCTGAGGCAAAAGCGAAACGATACAGTCTTGTGTTGCCTCGACTAGTGGAAATAAATACAGCTGGGGAACAAGGGAATTCATGCTACCAGGTGTCTCTAAATCTCTCAATCTCTTTCTTGTACCATCCCACTATGATCTCTCCTTCTCTCTGTGTGTTGGCTGCATCCCCTCTGGTAAGTCCAGGCTCACAGCAGCATATAGAAAGGGAAAGGTTCTTCCTCTCCTAACTTCAGTAGTAGGAATGATTCTTATTGGCCCAGTTTGTGTTATAGCTCCACTTCTTGATCCGATTACTGTGATAGGGGTATGGGGTGACAGGGTAGGAGAACAGATTTGATTCATCCATGTAGTAGCCACAATTAGCATACTGGGAGTCATTTTTCTCTCTTCTCTGTCTCTCACCATTCTGTCAATCACCAAATCACACTGATCTTGTCTACTTGGTATCTCTGCAATCCATCCACTTATTTCTTTCTCCACTGCCACTGTCACAGTCTAAGTCACCATCATTTTCTTTTCTGCATTACTCTAATTCACTTGTAAATAGTTCCTGGCATCTACTTTTGCTCCTATCCAATCTAGGAGTTGACCTAGATCAGATTCTTTAAAACTCATTGATCTGATCATGTTTCTCCCAGAGTTAAAACTCTAAATGATTTCCCATTGCTTTTAGGACAGGTTCCAAAATATATTTCAAATGGCCTACAAAACTTGCTTTCCTCTTCGAGCTCATCATTATCTCTCTTCTCCCAGATTTATCTGTGCATCAATCATGAAAATTTCCTTTGTTTCTCAAAAAAATACGTTTTTTTCTACTTCAGGGCCTTTGCATACACTTTTTCTCATGTTTCTGTTTATATTAAAGTAGAAATAAAATATCCACATGGTTAAAAAAATCAAGCAGTACAAAAATCTATAAAAAAAAAAAGTGGAAATCTTTCCTCTCACTCCTATTCTGTCACTCTTACCAAAAGTATCCAATGTGCCTCTTGTATATTTTCCTAAAATATGTGTGTGTGTGTGTGTGTGTGTGTGTGTGTGTGTGTGTGTGCATTTTTTTGGAACGAGGGGGAAGAAATGGGCTTACTCTATATTCAGCAATATAGTCCAGAGATTAAAGTACAAATTCTGGAAACTGACTGCCTGAATTCAAATTCCATCTCTGTCACAAGATAGGCTTGTGGTCATGGACGAGTTATTTATTCACTCTGTGTCTTAGTTTCCTCATCTGTAAAATGGGAAATTAACAGGATTTACCTCATAGGTTGTTGTGAATATTAAATGAATATACACATACATATACAAACATACATGGATGCTGATTCTACCCATAGCTGAGTATATTTATTTCATCAATACAATCTAAACTTAGAAAATAACTACATGACATACCATTCCGACTGTGAGATGGTCCCAAGCCTAAATCCCATTTATTGTCTAATCTCTAAAGGCTTAGACTAACTGGTTACATTCTGGGTTAACTAATAATCCTGAAAGCCTGGGCACTTCCTGTGACAAATGCCTACCTGTCCTTTAGAGAAAGGCAAAGGGAAACATTATAGAACATATTCATGATGCTGTTTTATGGTTTTTCTTCAAAGTGTCTGGGCTTCCCCTTCATCTGTGGGCCTTTGAGTCTGAGAACTCTCTCAGGTCTAGTAACTGAGAAGCTATGAGGTTATGAAGACTTATTATTGTGGCACAAGTCAGCGGTCTGCTTGCCAGATGAGTTACATAACGCCAATAGAATCTTGGTGGTCCAAGAATCCTATGATTAATTAACCACCACCAATGATCTCTGCAGATAAAAACCATTGTGAGAATCATTTTGACTCTGCTGCCTGTTATGCTAGCTATACCTCCTTCTGCCATCCTGAGATTTGTTCAGACCCACTAACTTCCCCAACATGTAAAGATCTGTAACTATACACTTTTAAAGGATCTTGGTGCTTTACCCAGCAGTTTATTACTCTTAAAGACAGAATTGTCTGTCAAGCCGATTGAGGGACCAGAAGGGAATGAGTGAGTGAACCACGTATGACACTTTTAAGATGCTGAGTTACTTCCTCTACCATATACCATGGTTTCTCTCACATCAGCTTCCTTCAGTTGGATCACAGTGAATACAGTTTTCAGTCAGCTGAGCATTACTCTTGCTCAAAGTAGCACGATGAACCCTGAATCTCTGATGAACTCATTTATATTGGTGAATCAGACTAATGCAAAATTATGTACTGTCCACCTTGGTCTAGCACTTTGGGATTCCATTCTCTCATATGTTCTCAGTATTTTTCCAAGACAAATGATCAAAGCTTTGTAATTCCTTTGCTGTTAAGCTTTATCTTTTAAGGTATAATTTGTGATGTGACCCTGAGGTACATAGGGTCTGATTCTAATTATAGGTCTATGGACAATTTAAAAATGGTGGTAGTAGGCTTAAACAGAATTAACTTCCCATTACAAGGCAACTGCCTCTGATAACTTCATTACCTGGTCTTCAAGCAAGACAGGAACAGATTGGACAACAGACTGGAGAGAAAGGATTGCTTCTGTTGGCAAAGCATACTCAGTGGGATTTGGGAACCCTGAGTACCCTGAGTCATCTAAAGTCTCCCATTTCAATTATTGGGGACCCATTCTTTCCAAAACAATGTCTTAATTTTCTGTGGGAGACCTAGTGAGCTTGTGAATTCATTCTAGGCCATTCCACGTGAAACTGATTTGTCTCTTTCCTTTGTGCACCACGGCCTACCAAAGTACTGTCCCTAATGCTAGTTTTCAGAGGTATCAGCCCCTATCTGGCCCAATCCTAAGTTTTCCCTGCTTCTGAGGATTGTGCTGCCGCACATATTTTGGACAGCTCTTTCTAGATTACTCAAAGCTCTCAGCTTTACAGAACAAAAATTTACCCTAGAGGCTATTCTAAACATGGGTTTTCCTTTCATTACATTTTACATTTGGCTACTGTTTGCATATAGGGAATCTAATAATTTTTTTAAGATTTTTTTTGATGTGGACCATTTTTTAAGTTTTTATTGAATTTGTTACAGTATTGCTTCTGTTTTATGTTTTGGTTTTTTTGGCCTCGAGACGTGTGGGATCTTAACTCCCCAACCAGGGAGCCAACTTGCACGCCCTGCATTGGAAGGCAAAGTCTTAACCACTGGACCACCAGGGAAGTCCCAAAGGAATCTAATAATTTGTATATTAATTTTTTATCATCCAACTTATGATTTCTCTAGTTTTTTGTTCTAGCTGTTATTCCAAGTATGTAATTATTATACCTGCAAAACTTTAGTTTTCTCATTTTCGTCAGTGTTTATACCTCATTTCTTTCTCTTGTATATTTGCTTTAGCTTATGTTTCTAGAACAATATACATAATGGATGTACATAATGGTGGTATTAGTGGACATTCTTGTCTTGTTTGTGCCCTTAATGGTAATGCTTCTACCAGTGGTTCACCATTAAGCTTATTGATGCTGACTTTTAGTTTGAGAGAGGTACCATGCAATAAAAACTATTATTATTTTTATTTTATTTTATTTATTTATTTTGCAGTACGCAAGCCTCTCACTGTTGTGGCCTCTCCCGTTGCGGAGCACAGGTTCTGGACGCGCAGGCCCAGTGGCTATGGCTCACGGGCCCAGCCGCTCCGCAGCATGTGGGATCTTCCCAGACCGGGGCACGAACCCGCGTCCCGGCATTCGCAGGCGGACTCTCAACCACTGCGCCACCAGGGGAGCCCAACTATTATTATTTTAAAAGCACTTACTTTTATTCTACCAAAGATGTTTGTGAAACACTGACTTAGAATTTCATCAAATGAGGTTTGGGGTCACTTGAAAGGATCATATATTTTCTCTTCTGACCTATTAGCATGATGTAGTTTGGCAGTTTTCTGAAATTTCTAACTTACATCTCATTATTTTCAGATATTTTAGTCACATCCCTCTCTTCTTAATACTACCTTGTCTTTTTCATGGTTTACTTATCTAGAGAATAAGAAAACTTATTTTGGATCCAAAAAAATCACTTTTAAGATTGAGTTACTATACTTGATCAACTTTCTGAGTATCTCTCCTACATTTCTCCCTTCTCTAATTTTCCTTCTCCCCTCATCCCTTTTTCCTCTTCAATAACTATTCCTTGTATGGTATTGGTGGGAGATTCATATCTCAGAACAACTCACAGTGGGTACTTACCAAATAACTTCCAGTGAAATTTGACTAAAAGAGCATGTGAAAGTACATATATACATGTGCCTTTGGAAATTGAGGTAGGAGAGTCTAAAACAATTCAAGTTTATTAAATGCCTACTAAGTTCCAGGCACATTGCTGAATGTGATTATGTCGTAGTTTCAACCTTAAAGGAACCTTAAATCTGGTGAAAGACCACTAGGCAAGTACAATGCACTACGAAGGCATGTTACCAGGGCACGTAGGAGGGACACCACCGTCTGGGAAGGGCCCCAGAGTGCACAATGTCTAGCTGAGTTCTGAAAGACTAACAAAGAACTACTTTCCTGGCTTGAAACAATTGATAGAGATTCCAAAGCAGAAGGAATTAGATATCAAATTCTAGAAAGTGATTTAAAATATAGCCAATACTTGTAATTTTTCCTAATTTCAAATTTCTGATGAAATAATGTTTTGAGCTACCCTATAATGAAGTGCACAAGTAATTAGCATGTCCTCCAGTTAATGGGTGGAAGCAAAATATCATGATATTCTAAATAAGGCCTGAGTAGCTTTTCTACTATTAGATCTTAATTTTAGAGCATCTTTATGTAAATTTTGTAGATAGATCCTCTTCATCTTAGGAAAGAAGAACACAAGTATAAGATTTTTAATGACATACCACCAGCTATTAGAGCATATCAGACAAATGGATACAGGTCTGGAAATTACAAGTTGAGGGACAGTAATTAGATTTACTTGAGTACTATGTTTAGAGTAGAAGGTGTCACATATGAAAATTACCATCCTCATAAGTTTTCAGTCTTTACTAAGTGGTAGTACTAATTATGACTGTGATGGTGGTGGTAGAGGAGAGTGAATGGTGTTAGGATTGAGGAAATTGTTTCCAGAGATGTACTGGACTTATAAGTTTGAGGTCTTATCTAACTTACTGGCCTCAAATGACATTAATAATTTTGTCATATGTCTTACACATAAAACCTCATCTGAGGTGACTTTCTGATGTTTCAAAAATAAAATTTACTCTTTAAGATCGAATATTTGACACCTCTGAGGGTAAGTATAAAAAATGGCTCTGAAGGCAGTTCAAAACTAGCGGCAAAATGACAGAGTCATTGGAATAAGTACTTAGCCTCATGAGATGACTATATTGAATAGAAAAACACTCAGTTGGATGCCTTGATAAAAACTACGAGTTGTCCTTTATATCCATTTTCCTTCTTATGTGGTAGTAGAGCCCCCAGTATTTAGCTGGATCCATGACCACATGAAATAAAGACTATTTCACTGCCTCCCTTCAAGCAAGATGAGACCATGCCACTTAGTTTTAACCAATGGAATACAAGCAGAAGTATCACATGGCTGCCTTGAATCTTCATTAACAGACAATCATCATGCATCTTTGCCCTTTCTTCTTTGTCCCTTTATCCTTTCTACAGGCTAGAGTGCTATAAAATTGCTGGAGCTAAAGCAGCTATTTTGGTCCATGAGGTGGCCTTGGGATTGAAGGCCATATAAGTAGTAGAATAACAAGGTAGAATCCAGGTACTAAAAAAAATGAAAATTGAGTCTTACACAAGTCCCAGACTTCTTACCTTCAGGCTTTTATGTAAGCGAAATAAGCATATCTCTTTTGTAAGTCACTATCATCTGGGGTCTCAGTTACTCAAAAGAAACTTCATCCTATGTGATACATGTGAATAAATTCTAGTGTGTCCATTCAAAGTATATTATTTTCTGGCGTTAATATGTACGTTTAGAATAACAGGAAAAACAAATATATTTTGTAACATAACAAACTCAGTTAAGCTTTATAGTCCCATTAGTATATTATCATTTAAATATTAATTTTCAAGAAAATTTCCAAGTTGGGAAAATATTGGTGTACCCTCAGGTTGACCGGGGACAGGGGAGGTGGTGAAGAGAAGCTGCATTCCAGATACCCTCGTACAGACTTTACGGGAGGAGATGACGTCTCTTGTGGTCTACCTGAAAATCTAGCATTGCTCAGCCCTTACCTATTTTTTCTAACACAAATATTTATTTGGTGCCCATTGTGCTATAGGCACTATTTTAGGGGCTGACAATAATGTAAAGATTACAACGAAGTCTCAACTCTTGTGGAACTTATATTCTATATTGTGTGGGTATAGATGATAAATAAGTAACCAAATAAATGTATAACATGTGAGAGACGATAAGTGTTATGCAGAAAACTAAGGCAGGACTGAGAGGTAGAGTAGAACTGAGTGTGTGCTGGTGAGAGGGGTGACAATTCAGAGATTCTCCCTCAGTCTTCAATAAGGCAAACATTTAATGATCGTATACTCAGGCCCACTGCTTTTATAATATTTTTTATTTTTTTAATATTTGCAAAAGATATATCTGATAAAGGACTGTTAGCCCCAATATACAGAGAACTCTTAAAACTCAACAATAAGAGTAGGAACAACCTGATTAATAAATGCTCAAAAGATATGAACAGATACTTCACCAAAGAAGATATACAGATGACAAATAAGCATATAAAAAGATGTTCAATGTTATGCATTATCTGGGAATTACAAGTTAAAACAATGAGATGTCACTACACATCTCTTAGAATACTGAATACTCAAAAACACTGATGGGAAAACACTGGTGAGAATGTGAAGCAATAGGAACTCTCAGTAATTGCTGGTGCGAATACAAAATGGTACAGCAACTTTGGGAGACAGTTTGGCAAGTTTCTTGTAAAACCCAAAACTGTCTTACCATGTGGTCCAGCAAACATAGTACTTAGTATGAACTGAAAAGTATGTCCATACAAAGACCTGCTCACTGATTTTTTAAAAAAATTTTTATTGGAGTATAGTTGATTTATAATGTGTTACTTCCAGGTGTACAGCAAAGTGAATCAGTTATACATTTACATATAGCCACTCTTTTTTAGATTCTTTTCCCATATAGGTCATTACAGAGTATTGAGCAGAGTTCCCTGTGATACGCAGTAGGTCCTTGCTGGTTATCTATTTTAAATATAGCAGTGTGCACATGTCAATCCCAAACTCCCAATCTATCGCCCCCCCATTCCCCCCGGTAATTGTTTGTTCTCTAAATCTGTGAGTCTGTTTCTGCTTTGTAAATAAGTTCATTTGTATCATTTTTTTTGATTCCGCATATAAGCAATATCATATGATATTTGTTTTTCTCTGACTTACTTCACTTAGTATGATAATCTCTAGGTCCATCTGTGTTGCTACAAATGACACTATTTCATTCTTTTTAATGGCTGAGTAGTATTCCATTGTGTATATATATACACCACATCTTCTTTATCCACTCCTCTCAATGGACATTTAAGTTGCTTCCATGTCCTGGCTATTGTAAATAGTGCTGCAACGAACACTGGGGTGCATGTACCTTTTCGAATTATGGTTTTCTCCAGATATATGCCCAGGAGTGGGATTCCTGGATCATATGGTAGTTCTATATTTAGTTTTTTAAGGAACCTCCATACTGTTCTCCATAATGGTTGTACCATCTTACATTCCCACCAACAGTGTAAGAGGGTTCCCACCATTGTTTTTAACATGTTCCAGCTCCTGCACCCTCACAGGTGAGCACATACTGACATGCCAATGGCTTCCTCATTTTTGTCCCAAGAACATTCTAAAGAATCATAAACTTGGACCTTCCATAGTGCTTGAATTCTAGGATGAGAAAGATGAGATTCCATGTTCTTTTGCCTGTTTCAGGTTACTTTTAAGGTCAAACATATGTCTTGACAGTAAGAGCCTAATCTATGTTCAAATTTCACTATTCACATATTATCCAAGAGACGATACTTTTACTTCTCACAACATTTCTCAGCCTAGATAAATATATTTCTAAAATCACTTAACACTGGGAAAGTAGTCCTGTGGGAAAAAAGAAGCATGGAATTCAAGGTGGGGAAAGAACTGCATGTGTATACTGATCATGCCTTCCCACTCACTCCCGAGCATTGTTGGCAAGTCAAGAACCTTATTTCTTCATCTGTGAGGTGGAGCAAAATACACCCGCTCCTCTAGTTAAAGGAGATCCTCCTTGTGAAGAATGAGAAAGAACTATAGAACCCTAGACATTGTCAGTTATTATATTCAGTGTTCTCTCAAGGACCAGGACATTTCAGGGCATTGAGAGTCCCTGAAGCTCATGTGAAGACTGTGTGGGCTGAGAGCAGCACGTCCTGATAGGCAGAGTTTGAGTAAGCACATGTTTGTTTAAACTTGTTTCCTTAATTTACTACAATCATTACTCCCTGCTGGGAAGAGCATATTCTCAGTGTTCTATGAAGAGTTGCAAATTAAAGGGAAATTTGCTAGGAATGAGCTCATCTCAGGATTTTATCTTTAAATATATATAAATGGACTGAGACAGGTAGGAAAGTATCTGACTACATAATTTCAATGAAAGCTTAACCTGCTTTGAGAAATTTTCATTTCTATTGGTTTTCAAAGAAAAAGATTTAAAAAAAAACACAAAAGATGTCATCTTATCTATTGGCAAAGATTTTACAAAAATTTAAAAAAATAAAGCATGTCTTTGAGAAAAGGGAGAAATGGACCTTCTCATACCCTGCTGGTAGTTATATACCCTGGTCCAGCAGTAATATGAATCAAAAGCCATAAAAATGTGCATACGATTGAAAGGTCTTGAAAATGGAACTCTGCTATTTTCATTCCCATATCTAGTTATCTAGTTAGAAATTACAAAGATGCACACAAATTTTTATGTACCTAAATATCCATCAGAGTATTATTTAGAATAGGAAACTGTGGAAACAATCTAAATAAATAACTAAGGGGATTGTTAAATCAATTAAGTAATGAATAGTAAGAACACTTATTGGTCTTAATATGAATTACTGTTTAATGAAAAACATGTCTGAGTTAATAAGCACAGCATATGTTCATGAAATGAATACATGGAGAGATACATTCCAAAAATGATGGGAGAATAAAGGGTTTTTGAGTTGAATTACATATCCCAAACTATCTGCAATGAATATGTGTTACTTTATAATTATAAATAAATCCCAATAAACAGAAGTTATTTGTTTTAAAAATTATTAAAGGCGGGCTTCCCTGGTGGCGCAGTGGTTGAGAGTCCACCTGCCGATGCAGGGGATGCGGGTTCGTGCCCCGGTCCTGGAAGATCCCACATGCCACGGAGCGGCTGGGCCCGTGAGCCATGGCCGCTGAGCCTGCGCGTCCGGAGCCTGTGCTCCGCAACGGGAGAGGCCACAACAGTGAGAGGCCCACGTACCTCAAAAAAAAAAAAAAAATTAAAGGCTGGAATCTTAAACTTGGTTAGAAAATTCAACTTAGATATGCAAGAAGACCACATTATTTTCTCTAATTAACTTCCCCTTTCTCTTGAACCCACATATCCACTAAATAGCCAAGGTGAGTTTATCATGGGTCAGGGGAGGTTAAACATTTCCAATTAAAAGCAAATGAACTTCTGGGTTAAGAGGTCATCTTAGGTAAATATTATGTCAATTCAAAGATAAGGTAATTTCTCTCCTCTCAAGGAGTCTCCTCTGCCCCTCATCCTTCCCAAAATGTTTCAGGATGCAGAAAGAGGATGATATATGTAGCAGGAGGGTGTCTGCTACAGGTGGGTCTATGGATGTACTGTCAGGTTCCACTGGCTTCTGAGTATTGGATACTTTTAAATGTAAGTTTTATTATTTTTCTGGTATGGTGAGGCCAACAGATCAGGAGACAACTGGCATTGAGAAGATAGTTTGTTACTCATGACTCCCAAGAAGAGGGGATAGGTCACTGCATTCAGGGAGCCACACGGGGAAGTACCAGGCTCAGTCAAGAGGCAGAGAGAACAAGGGGAAAGAGAGCAAGAGGCCTGACTGTGGTTTCTGTGGGAGGGAAAGAATGTTGCTAGCAAGGCAGGATAAGCAGGCTTAGGGTTGGCTAGTTTGAGTAATTTCAGCAGGATCTGGGCATAGGTACCTGGCTCTAGTTGCCTGGCACCTGGCCCTGGGCTGCTAAGGGCAGGAGAACAGTGGCCTGGAGGGTAAGGGCTCCAAAAAAGAGGTGGATGTGGTTTTGGTTTGGGGCTGGTTGCTTTGCATGTGAAAGGTGCACTTGCAGGCCAGTGGGGTCCTTTAGTGCCTCTAGAAATTGGCTAACCCTGGGAGAGCCGGTCTCTCCAGGATCCGCAAAGCCCCAGGGGTCCAAACGTCAGGAATGCATGGTTCGTACAGCTTCCCTTCCTGCACCCACCCCTAATGTAACTTCTCCCTCCTGGTCTTCAAGCAGCTGACACCTGCCATTAATGCCCCCTGTGGAGTCTCCCCTTGATTCAGTCACAAAGTCCCATCTCCAGCCAGTTTCTTGTCTGGATTTGCCTCTTGTGGTTCCTGGTTCTCTTGGCATTTTCACTTCCCCTTGCATAGGCATGTGGCATTGGCCGGATCTTCCCTAAACCCCACACATCTGTAGGAAACTGGGGCCCAAACTCAGGCTCTCTGCCTGAACACTCACACTTTGTTACTTTGCTATAGTTCAGGGCACATCGGAGGCAGTATTGTCCCAAAGTCTCAAAGGCGAGATGACACAGGCACCACTGCTTTGGAGATCCCCCTCAGCTGTGTTTTGGGGGAACAAACAGTTGAATCTGATTTCCTATCTTTCTCTCCCACTCTATCTTTCCAAATTTATTTCTTCCTCCAGGAGAGCTTTCCTCCTTTTCTTAGGGAAAGTTAACACAACAACCTCCTTCCTCCCTATGCTATAGCTTGTAAAAGCAACTCTGTGATGGAGTCACCTGGGCCGGCTATTACTGTTGGAGCTATGAGAAGACCAAGAACTAGGTTTCACTAGTGATAAAAAACACAATGGTTTAGTATAGCAAAATATTATTCCTGCTCTATCTCCCCCTAGTAGGTTGGCATCCCCACAAAGGACATTCATCTCTTGTGTATACCTTCTCCTTCCAGAAGGATAACTTCTCAGACTCTTTTACTCTCATCTCTTCAAGTTCAACTGGGAAAACTTCACACTGGGAAAATCCTCACTTTTCTTGAATAAAAGTTGGTACCTTTCCCCAGAATGCTGAGCTTCTAATCCTAGCTCCATCTTAATGCCTCCTGGCCACCCACTAGGAAACTTAGGCAAAACTGTAAGCAAAGCTTCCCCTAAAATGGCATAAAACTTTGATAAGTCTTCAAGAGAATTTACCACCCATGACTCTTACTGAAATAGTTAATAAAGGATGTAACTCAAGAACAAGAAATATGAATCCTGATGGAATGATTGAGATGTAAGCAACAATGAAAAGAACAGAAAATTTTAAATATGTTGGCAAAAACAATACACACAATGTTGTATGTTTTTAAAAATATAAAACTAAAGAATAAATTGATCAATAGTTTAAATAAATAAGTCAATGATTAGTTTGAAAAAAATTGTCAATGAACTATTGGCTACCATATGCAAAATTTTTACTAATTTGGCTTTTGATGTTAAATTCTGTTAATGTGTCTTTAACTATACTGAAGTTCCACACTTTTGTATAGAAGATCTGTCTACTTTCTCCTTTATCATTCTCTTTTTAAAAAAAATTGATATCTTGATTAGAAAGTCTCATTCATATTCTAAGGTTATAAGAATATTTATGTAATTTTGAGAAAGTCTCATTCATATTCTAAGGTTATAAGAATAGTTATGTAATTTTGAGAAAGTCTCATTCATATTTTAAGGTTATAAGAATAGTTATGTAATTTTGAGAAAGTCTCATTCATATTCTAAGGTTATAAGAATAGTTATGTAATTTTTAAGGACTTACATTGTTTCTTCTATTTACAAAAGAAATAGAGTAGTTAGAGTAGAAATCAGAATTTTAAAGAATATGAGGCTAAAAGGAGAAGAGCTCTTATCAGAAAACCCTGAAGCCCCCGATGAAGACTTTAATTTTACCCTGAGAGTTGACTGCAAGCGTACCAATTATTTCTTCTAGTACTGAGAAGGTGGTGTGCTTCCAGAGCACGGGAACAATCCCAGTCTTACTGCTCTGGTATTTTTAATTAAAGATTGAGAGCATCAAATATGACAGGACATTGTATTTTCTTTTTTCAGATATTTTAGATTGCATTTTTTAAGTGCTATAAAACAGTTTAAATGTGTAATGAAATTATTGGGTTGGAAAAAAGCCCCAATTTGATGACAGTTGACTGAAGCAAAAGGTTAATTTTATTAAAGGCTCATGTAGCTGTACCAAAAAAAACAAAACAAAAAATACCCCACCAAAACAACATAAAATAAAAATTTCCTTCCTATTTTCAGACCTATAGTATATTTTTTTCAGTGTGGACTGTAGGCCACTTTCATATTTGTATTTATATATTACAGCTAAACTAAAGTATAGGTTATAGGGGGAAAATACTTTCCAGATTCTCATGTGTCTCCTGATGTATTGTGTTTATACTGTGGGGCAGAAGAAACACAGCCTTTGAGGCCAGATGGTCCTGGATTAGGGTTGCCAGATTTAGCAAATAAAAATATAAGATGCCCAGTTATATCTGAATTTCAGACAAACAATGGATAATTTTTTTTAGTGTACATTCTATGCAATACTTTATCTGGCAACCTAATCCTGGATTGGATCCGAGCACCTCCTTTCCTGCTGTGTGACTTGAGAAGTTACCTAATCTCTCAGACTTTCAATCTCCACATTTTCAAACTAGGAAGTATAATCATTTTTCAAGTTTTGTAAGTCTTGGCATATATTTTGTATGCAAAAGACCTTAAACAATATCTAAAACATGATAGGTGCTTGAGAAATGTTAGATTCTTCCCCCTCTTCTGAGACTCTATTCATTCAGAGTCTATTCATGGAAATAGCTAGTTATCAATCTACAACCCTTCCTGTCAAAAAGTACATAAATCAGTAATGGATAAACTAATGAATTTGGATGCTGCCAGCCGAGATTTTAAGCCACTCTTTAATTAATTAATTCCTTGATGCCCATGTCACCCCTGCTATCACATAACAAGCATTAATAAAATAGATAATCAACAAGGACCTACTGTATAGCACAGGGAACTCTTCTCAATACTCTGTAATACTCTATATATGGGAAAAGAATCTAAAAAAGACTGGATATATGTACATGTATGACTGATTCACTTTGCTGTACAGCAGAAACTAACACAACATTTTAAATCAGCTATACTCCAATAGAAATTATTTAAAATTTTTTAGAAAATAAAAAATAAACAATCTTCTGGTCCTGAGAGCTAGGAGGGTGTATAGGGGCTAGATTAGAACAGTTGGATATTAAATTTTAAATATCCAAAATAGAAATGTTTTTTATTCCTTATCCCCGTCTAATCATCTTCCAGATTTTCCAGTTTCAGTAAAAGGTGCAATCATTTATCCAGTGTTCAAGCCAAAACCCAGGATCCCAATCAAAATATAGGTGAGTTTTTCTACAGAAATGCAAAGAATCTAAAAAGACAATTTTGAAAAAAAAATTGAAAAAGAATAGAGTACACCTAGCATCCAGATCTTGGTTTCTAATACTATTCCATAATAAAAGAAACCAGGGTTTCTTGGGTAAATGACTAGTTCTTGAACTGGAGCTAGGAACATATTGGAAGAGCTTGAAAGCATCTCGTAGTGCTAAAAAGTAAGAAGTGTTAAAAAAAAAAAAAAAAGCTACAGGAAACAAAACCAAGAAATCAACCCTACATCATTGGGTATTTATCAAAGTGACATAGACGCCAACAGAAAGAACTCCCAAGCTGGAACAAATTGAGCAATAAAATAAATAAGTAGTATTGGCTTATCACCCAAAATAAGAAATAAATATTCATGAGTTCATACGAATATAAATAAGTGATTAGGTAAGTAAATAATACAGGATAATAGACAAAGCTCCCTTGCAGAACAATTCCAAATAGTTTATGTAAATACTCTGCCCTCAAGGAGATGGAGCATAAGTCCCTGCTTCTTAGCTGTGGACTGCGTACAGTGACTCCGTTCCAAAAGCTACAGTACGGAAAGGGGGAGAAAAGAGTAATCTCACGGTGGTGAGACCTGACAAGCATTACCTCAACCAGGTGGTCAAGGTCAATATAAATGGTGATAAATTACGCTGGTACCATGTACCCTTGATATGATGTGATGAAAATGCCATTTTACCTCTGTGGTCATCACTTAACCTCTTCATGCCTCAGTATCTTTAAATGGGGCTAACAATAGTCACAACAGTCCTTACAGGATTGTTCTGAGAGTTAAATGAGTAAATAAATGTATGTGAAGTGATTAGAGTGTGCCTGGCACATAGTAAGCTCTAAATAAGGAATAGATCCTCTCTTTACCTATTAATTTTCTCTTTTCTTCAACACCCTCATTCAATAGTGATAGTGATAAATCCTACCACCTATAGTTCCAAAATATAAAACTTTCTCCATTTTTTTTAAACTCCTAGTATAAAAGGGCAAACAGCCCTTTAATTTATGGCTTTATATTTACTCCTGTCTCCCTTCTCCAATGAGTGGTTTTTGAAATGAATATGAATGAGTTTTGAATATGAATGAGTTCATTTTACACTCTTGCTAAAATCCTTCAGTGGTTTTCCTTGGCATCTCAAATGAAGTTCCAGACTTCTTATCATCATCAGTGAGGCCCCTCTCGAGAGCCTGTCTATGCACCTTCCGTCACTCCTCCCTTACCCCCTAGGCTCCAGCTATACGGGATGCTTTGACTTGTTTATTCTTGGAACTCAACTAGACTCCTTCATGCCTAGGGCTTCAGTGCCAGCTGCTCCCTCTGCCTAGAATACCTTTAAGCCAGATTTCTGAGTGACTGACTTATTTTTCAGCTCTCAATTTGAAATGCTGCCTTTTCAAACAATATTTCCTGGAAAACACAAATTTAAAGGAGTTGTCCATGTGCAGTTGGCATCTACCATATTACCTTTTTACATATTCTTTAGTTTGAAACAATCACAGAGAAAAGGTAGAAGTGTGGCACAAGGAAATTTTTCCCTGAACCACTTGAGAGTAAGCTGCTGACGTGATGTCCCAATCACTCTTTACTATTTTAGTGGGTATTTCCTACCAGTATGGACATTCTCCTATATAGCTGCAAGACAACCAACAAAATCAGAAAATTAACATTAATACACTACTGCCATTTAATCATTTGGCTCTATTTATATTGTTCCAATAATATCTTTTATAACAGAAGGATCCAGTTCAAAATCATACATTGCATTGAGTTATCCACTGTCTCTTCAATCTGGAAGACTTCCTCAGTTTTCCCCTTAACTTTCATGACCATATTACAGGCCAGATATTTTGTAGAATGTGCCTCAATCTGAATTTGTCTGATATTTCCTTATGATTACATTCAGTTATGTGTCACTGGCAAACATATCACAGAAGTGATGCTGTATCCCTCTCATTGCTTCCTCCCCGGTGGCACGTAAGTTTGATTCCATCCTTTACTACAATGCAGGTAATGTTCACTGTGATCACTTGATCAGGATGGTGTCTGCCAGGCTTCTCTACTATAAAGTCACTCATTCCCCTTTGCAATTTGAAAGCATTTTGTGGGGGAGGTACTGAAACTGTAAATATCATTTTCCTTGTCAAATTTCCCTTTTTTTCTTTTATTTATTTATATCTGGGTGAACTAATGGTTCCCTATTTTATTCAATATGTTTTAACCCATTGCTATCATGATTTATCTCGATGCTCAAGCTGCCCCAGATTTGGCTAGTGGGGGCCTCTCCAAGCTGACTTCTTTTTCCTTAGACATGTTTCAATCATCATTTCAGTGTTTTCTTGCTTTCTGGCATGACAAGACATTCCAGGCTCATCATGGACTATCCCTTTCCTAGCCCTTGTATCAGACATCTTTTCAAGGAGTGCTGTTTTCCTTTTAGTGGAAAATTGTATTTAGAATTCAAGATCTCGGGCTCCAAGTATGCTCACTGTTATCAGAGTTTGGTGCTTGAGCCCTCTCAGTAGAAAGATCCAGAGAATAGATATTTTATATATCCTATAATATATTCTCTAGACCTCTCCACTGAGAGGTCAAACGTGTAATATATTTTTATATATTAATATATAATTGTATATTAATATATAATTATATTAGAAATGTTCATTATATATTATAAAATATATGTATTTTTATATACATTTATTTCTGTACCTATCTACATATATATTAAAAATTATACATTTTCCAATCCAACCATACAGGCAGGATTCAGTCTAGTTTTCTCATTTTCTGAATTTGTAGCTCCATTTTCCGACAGTGAGAAACCTGACTTCCACTGTCTTTAGTACATTTTCTCATACGATAAATCTCCCTGTATGTAACCAATCTTCGATCTCCCCCATCCCGCCCGGCCCCTGCAGGTGTTCTCCCCCTGCTCAGGCTCTGATGACCTGCAGCAGTGGCTTCATCCCCTCCTGATCCTCTCTCTGCACTATCTAATAGTTTCAGGATTGAAATGTCCAGGAAGGGAAGAGAAAAGAAAGAGGTAGAGGAAGAAGAGGTCTGTTCCATATTCTTTATGGAAGTTACCACGGTATAATTTACTCTGTTTACTTTCTTTTTCTTTCTTTCTTTCTTTCTTTCTTTCTTTCTTTTTCTTTCTTTCTTTCTTTCTTTCTTTCTTTCTTTCTTTCTTTCTTTCTTTCTTTCTTTCTTTCTTTCTTTCTTCTTTCTTTCCTTTCTCTCTCTCTCTCTCTCTCCCTCTCTTTCTTTCTTTCGTCCTCCTTCCTTCTTCTTTTCTTTTTGTATGTCTCTCCCAGCTAGAACATAAACTCTGCAATGTCAGGTACCTTTTCTGTTCTGTTACTGAAAAACTGGGACATTTGGGAGGCAAGCAGTGGATATTTGTTTCTTCTGCAAGGCACACATAGAGGATTAAAAAAACTTAAGTCTCTTATTTTTCTTTGAAGTTAGTTAGACTTAAGTCTCTATAACAACGCAGATAGCAATCAGTTTAATTGCAGATTTCACATCCAAACAGGTTGTTTTAGACTTATAAAGGCATACTTTTAAAATAATAATTTTGTCAACTTTGGAGTTATTGTCACCAGGATAAAGATATGTATACTTCTTGATGTTTAATAACTTATTACTTAAATTTTAGAAAATATCTTACCTATAACACTTTCCCCCAAAGTTAATTCAGTTGAATAGGCTAGTAAATAAGTCAATGGAATGCTTAGAAGTTAATTCAATGGAAAATTTACTTTGTACACTTAAGTCATGTAATTTCTTTAGGTTTTTGTCCTAATCCATGTAATATACATATTGCCATTTTGATGGGTTTGTAGCAGAGAAAAACTGGTTTAAATATAAATTATCTTCTATCTATGAGGGAGGTAAATAACGTGATTCATTATGTGAAGAGATTGGTTTATTTTTTCCCATTTCCTGATGTGATCACTTCCAGAGGGGCAAGCTTTTGATTTGGAGACATTCTGCCTGCTACAGCATGTCCCATGTGACATACTAGTTGCTAAAATAACTGTATTTTCCTGAAAATACCAAACTAAACAGGAGCCTGAATCATCAGTGTACAATTTGCTGGTATTATATTTATTGAAGTTTTCCTTAGTGTTTAAATAAACGCATAATGCCCAGATAATTCTGGATCCTTTCTCTGACCTCCCCTACTCTGGCTTTGATACTCAAAAGCACAATCACAGGGCAGTCAATTACACAAAGAGGTCAAAATATTTTATAAGTTAGAACTCACATAATATCTCAGGTTCTGCTAATTAAGGGATATGCAATCATTTGATCTAGATTGGACATATCTTTGCAATCTCTCTGCATACAAATCTGCTAAGCAAAGTTGCAGAAGAAATTGGATTGCAGGATATCCAAGTGGTTAAACTGCTTTTCAGAGCCTTAACCTCTTTTTGTGAACAAATTCATTTCTCTAATAAAAATCAAATCATTTTGGAGCAAAACTTCAAAACATTGTCTCCTTACTTTGAAATATCTTATTAAAAATAGTATATTATCTATGTACACTGATAGCTACATATATGTATTCATTTGAAATTAATAAATCTGAAAGTCTTTTTTTCCTAGAGGTCATACATTTTCGAATTTAGACTCTTCATTTCATCAGTTAGCAAGTTTGTGTAATATAGCTTTTATTCAATGAAACAACTTAATAAGATAAATAGAATTTTATGTTTGGTGACTCTGTTCACGAAATTGATGAAACCACACATTGTTGATTGATTTCTATTAGTTAAATGCATACCTTACAATGGACTTCCCTGGTGGCACAATGGTTAAGAATCTGCCTGCCAATTCAGGAGACACGGGTTTGATCCCTCATCCGGGAAGAGCCCACATGCCATGGAGCAACTAAGCCCATGCGCCACAACTACTGAACCTGTGCTCTAGAGCCCGCGAGGCACAACTACTGAAGCCCACGCGCTAGAGCCCTTGCTCCGCAACAAGAGGAGCCACTGCAATGAGAAGCCCGCGCACTGCAACGAAGAGTAGTCCCCACTCGCTGCAACTAGAGAAAGCCCGTGTGCAGCAACGAAGATCCAACGCAGCCAAAAATAAATATATTAAAAGGAAAAAAAAAAACATACCTTACAATTCTCAATTTCCTCTTGTAGCTTTTCTTGATTCCCTGAACATTTTTTATCAAGAATTTCAACTTTACTTTGAAACCACTGAAATACATTTCTGAATAGATTTGGGTTTAAGAGAATGCACAGTAACATTTTATTTTGAATTTAATTTAATTTATTTTTTTATACAGCAGTGTCTTATTAGTCATCAATTTTATACACATCAATGTATACATGTGAATCCCAATCGCCCAATCACAGTAACATTTTTGAAAAAGAAATATTGTTTTTGGCAACAAACATCTATCTAATGACAAAGAAATCTACCTGACTCAAAGATTTCCAATGTCTCCAGAGTTAAATGGCCAGAATTCAAGTTCAGCTCTGCCCCTTGTCTATAGTAAGACATGGGGCTAGCCAGAGAAAGCATCAGTTTCCTCATCAGAATTTTGGGGATTATAATAATATATGTATACTTGTTAGAACTGTCAGCAGATTAAGTCAGATGATCTCTGTAAGGAAATCAACATGGTGCTTGACACATGATAAGTGCTAATAAGTGTTATCTGCTATTATTTCTATTGTCATTATTATTATTATTTTTTTTTGTGGTACGCGGGCCTCTCACTGTTGTGGCCTCTCCCGTTGCGGAGCACAGGCTCCGGACGCGCAGGCCCAGCGGCCATGGCTCACGGGCCCAGCCGCTCCGCGGCATGTGGGATCTTCCCGGACCGGGGCACGAACCCGTGTCCCCTGCATCGGCAGGCGGACTCTCAACCACTGCGCCACCAGGGAAGCCCTATTGTCATTATTAAGTACATTGGAAAGAGAAACTCATTTAAAATATTCTTTCATATGTTGAATATAAATGTTTGGGACTCAGGCACTATAGATTTCATCAAGTGCTGTTTTTAGCTTCCTACAGATGTAAACTTTATCTCAACACTTGGCGAGGCTTCTTTTGTGAAAGCTCGATGCCAGTTCCATAAGAAAATGAAGGTTTAAACCAAGTTAATTTTTGAGAGTGAAGCTTGACCCCTCCTTAAATGACAAAGCTTTCTAGTTTAAATTAGTTTATTACACACCCCCAAGTCTTAGTCAAAAAGGCATATTTGAACAGCAGTTGACATTTTCTCGATGACTCATGCTGCTCACTACGAGGTAAAGTGCTGCAATCCAGCATTGCCCTTGGGGAATGTTGGAATACTTGGGCAGATTTGTCCTGGGCAACTGTGATTTTTCTGTTTGATGTTTCTTTGGCCTCTTTGTTCACTGTCAGTTGTCACTCTATGCCTTTAACAGTTCTGACCTTGTCTCATTTCTAAGAGAGCATTTGGACTGAGACCAGGTTACCAAGTGAAAGGAAATGCCTGAGCAAGCAGAACACGTGACAAGTATATATACAAGGGTAAACCAGTTGGACTGAGGTGGCTGCTCTGCTCCCTGTGGAGATTCTGAGCTGGGAGTTTTGAGATTGCTGAAATTCTATCAACAGGCTAAATGAGACAGTTTACAATTAAATCAGGAGGTCTTTGGTGAACATAAATAGGTTCTATTGAGGAATGTTTCATTTAGTGGGGAGACTGAGAATGCCACCGATTCCACTCTCAGTGGCACGAAATAAAAATGAGTCATTCTTGTTGCATAATCAGTTTGACTCCTGAGTCACACCAGTTCTCCAGAAGCAGCTTCACCTGCTTTCCTACAGATAGGGATCGAATTGTTACTTTAATTACATTTACAGTGCCTGCATTTTGGCTTACACTATGCAGTCTGATGCAGAAATTAGTTAATTTGAATCTCCTTTTTAATTTTCTCTCCTTTTTAATTTTCCTTGATAAAGGAACTTCTTGTATGGTTTTACTAATTAGACTCTTTGTCACTTGAAATCATTCCATATTGAAATCTGTCATCTTTCAACTTTGGAACTTTTTTATTGGATGTACAATTTTATACTAAGTCTCATATTTTAACTTCTTTATGGTAACAAAAATTTGAAAGTATACTATCCTTGGTTTATCTGCATTACTCAACCATATCATCTACCTATTATCACATCTGTTATTTTTGTAAACAAGATGTTATTATTTAGTTGATTCAATATTTCTATTTATTTCAATGATCTCAGAGCCTAATTAGTTAGTTACTTAAACAAACATCCATTAGGGTCTTTTTGTTTATCATTTTGTGTATTACTAGTGGCTAGCAGAATGCCTGGTATATATTAGATGCTCAATAAAAGTTCATCATGAATAAATAAAGAAATACATGTTGATACCAGGCCTAGTGTTACCTTTGTTGTGACACTGTGAAGAACTTGATGAAAACGCTTTTGTTGTTGTTGTTTTAGGTGGTGTATTTTTACTAATCCATCAGCTTATTCACTTGTTTTTTGTCATTTAGTTGAAGTTTTGCAGGATATGATTTTGTCAGTACAGAAGAATGCAGAAAGAGGGTAGGTCCATCAGTTCCGTCATTGTATGCCTGGCAACTCACTAGGTACCAGATACACAGTAGATGCTCAGTAAGTATTTTTTGACTCAGTGAATGAATTCAGAAAGCTCATAATAGGATGATGAATAAAGAAGTAGAATTCTAATTTATTTGCTTGTGGTGAGAGCTATGGGCAGAACATTCCCTTGAATACTTGTCCCAATCACAAGTTCATTATCTTCTTGTGAACAATTCCATGTGAGAAGACAAAAACCAACCATAATTGTCTTCAGAATTGGGAGATGACTATGAAATACCCCTTAACTACAGTGGGCTTCTTAAGTCGTATGGAAGCAACACATGTCTTCACCCACAGCCCCAGTCATTGAAACTGTATCAATCCATGACTCAAAACATACCATCCATTCAAGAGCCCAGTCATTTCTGCTAGTGTTTCATGTGTTAAAGATATTCCATTGATGACTGTATCACCTTCGATAACCACATGACCTTTGAAAACCATATAATTTGTTCAATTATGAAAACCACTGTTTTTAAGACCACTCTGGTGTTATCCACAATATGTCAGTCTTATAGCTTACACTTCTGACAGCAAAATCATTACTTTTAAGTTACAGAAGTCCTCAATGTCTTTCTTATTCACTCATTGGAAAAATGACTAACAAAGCTATAGACTTGTAAAAATGATAGATTTTTAAATGAACCATACTTTTGTTGCTTGTTACTTTCCATCCCAACTCAAAATGTTAAGACCAACATCTGATTCTAGTCTACATGTCTATGGTTCCTTCTGCACAATCATGTTGCTTAAAACCACTTTTATTAGATCATAAGGGATGGTGGAGAGAAAATATGTATAAATAACATATATAGAGAGTACATGAGGGTAGGACAAAGTACTATCAATAAAACAGATCGTAGGAGAGGCAGTGGGAAAAGGCTGTGGAAAGAGGCTTTACTCAACAAATATTTATTGAGCACTTACTATGCATAGGCATAATTACTTGTGGTGTGCATTGCGTAGTGGATCCCACATCCTAATCTTTAGAACCTATGAATGTTACCTTACATGACCAAAGAAAAAGGTCTTTGTAGATGTGATTTAGTTAAGGATTCTGAGATCAGGAGATTATCCTGGATTACCCTGATGGGTCCAATGTAATCACAAGTGTCCCTATAAAAGAGAGACAGAGGGAGATTTGACACACATAGAGAAGGAATGTGAAGACAGAGCAGAGAGAGATTTGAAGACGTTGGCCTAGGAGATTGTGGTAATACATCCACACACCAAGGAACGTGGGCAGCCATTCCTTAAAGAAAACTGGAAGAGGCGAGAAAGATTCTCCCCTAGAGCTTCCAGGAGAAGCACAGCCCTGGCAACTTGATTTCAACCCAGCGATACTGATTTCACACTCTGCTTCCAGAACCATGAGATAATAAATTCCTGTTGTTTTAAGCCACGAAGCTTGTGGCAATTTGTAACAGAAGCGTCGGGAAACTTGTACAATGCCTGAAGTTATAGCAGTAAAGAAAAACAGTAAAGAACACAGTAAAGAAAAACAGTCAAGAAAAACAGACACGAGTCTGGCTCCTCACTTACTTCATGTATGATTCCAAAAAGTAGGGTAGAAACTTACACCTCCTACTCACCTATTATGTTGCAGGCATTAGGCACATTCTTTACATCATTTCGACCTTCACAGCTCCATTGTTTTTGCCTGACCAGCATTCACATTTTTACTAATAGCTTTTATAGCGCTGTCAATAGTATGATTGGCTAATAATAATAATAATAGCATTTGCCTCAGATGACATATATTTTCCAGTTTTTTGTTCTTATCCAAAGTAGCTATACTTAGCAGGTTTCTTATTTTAACCTGTAAACTTAGGTTGCCTTAAGTCTACCAGCTACTCTGTCTGGAATGAATATTAGGGAAAATGTGAAGAACACACCCTAGCCTTCACAAGAAGAAATTATTCTTATTTGCCACCATCTGACCAACAGTTACTTATCTCTAAATGCTCAGGAATAAGCAGGAAGTCATTTCCCTGACGAGTAATCCACGGATCCTGGGGGTTAGGAAGGGATGGGGTAAAGGGGTAAAACACCAAGGCTGGTAGGTAGCACATACTTTCATCCACTCCTATGCCCATCCCGGCCTCAGTGTTGCTCTGATATTTCTCCTGAGGACATCAGCCCCAGTGGTGGTTGCCGTAGAATTGTGAGGCCAGGAGGCTAGCAATGATTGTCCTAAGGGAGCACAGTGGGCAAAGGAAAGAGCAGAACTTAATTTGATTATCCCTCTCTCCGCTGCTGACAGCTGCCTTTAACCCTTGACCGAAGACTCACCGTCTCCCGGCTCCACCAACACACACTCATTCCAGCTTCCTGACAGTTTCCTCTCGTATTTGTTGCTTGTTATGTCTTGGAATCTGTATTTAGTTCATACGATGAGAGCTACAGAAGAGAGGGCTCCATCGCCATCTCTCTGGGGTGGAGTTGGACTGTACATCATGGGCGCCCAGCTGTCCCGTTACTATGAAACCTGCTGGACTCACTGTCAGTTTTGTTTCTTACCAAATAGCTAAGACGGATCCAGCTCCTTAGGGACCTGAAGGCTTCGGGAACCATTCGACCATTTCTTTGCCATCTGTGTATAACCTGAGATTCTTCCCCTTACTCTCCACTGACTCTGGAAAGCTGGGAGGAAGCATTAACTCTAGTACCTTTTCCTCTTAACTTTTATATCTGGTTTGCTGTATTCTCTATGTAAATGCCAACATGGTTAGAGGAAAAGGAACTTTCCTTTCATTCCATCTTCAAAGCTCCGAAATTAGTCTTAACCAAATTGAAGCACCTGGACAAGGGGATGAGTACAATATTAGAGGCAAGCCAAATAGATTCTCCTGAAAATGTGAACTTTGGGTAAAATCTCATAAATTCTGAGAAAACATTGGAATTGGTTGATTTCAAAGACAGTGCTCCGGTTTGCTTTAGTTCCAGTCTTCAATTTTAGTATCTTCGTTACTTTGCTCAAGTTAGGCAAAGTCCATTTGTTTTGCTTATCACGCCAAACCTTAATCAATTCACCTAACTTGCAGATTATTAGGAAAAATTAAATAAGATAAAGTATGCAAAGCATTGCGCACAGTGCCTGGCTCAAGGATTTGATGGATGTAAACTTCATATTAGTAAGGCTGAGGGTGAAGATCAAATCAAAATGATACATACAGGCGCTTTGTGAAAGTTATAAATGCCAGCTATTAAAAGTTTATTATCATTCTTACCCTGAGAAGGACAATTCAACATATGCAGATTATAAATTCCTTTTACTTGAATTCATGTTGTTTTTTTTTTATTATTAGTTTATTTTTTTTGGCTGCCTTGGGTCTTTTTTGCTGCGCGTGGGCTTTCTCCAGTTGTGGCGAGCTGGGGCTACTCTTCATTGCCGTGCGCGGGCTTCTCATTGCCATGGCTTCTCTTCTTGTGGAGCACGGGCTCTAGGAGCACAGGCTTCAGTAGTTGTGGCTCACAGGCTCAGTAGTTGCGGCTCGTGGGCTCTAAGGCGCAGGCTCAGTAGTTGTGGCGTATGGGCTTAGTTGCTCCACGGCATGTGGGATCTGCCCGGACCAGGGCTCAAACTCGTGTCCCCAGCATTGGCAGGCAGATTCTTAACCACTGCACCACCAGGGAAGTCCCTGAATTCAAGTTTTTTAAAGGTCCAGTCTTGTGCTGTTCATGCCACTACACTAGAACTTACTGTACTTGTCCTTTCTCTTTAGATAAACAACGGTAATATGTCCAAATTAATCCAGTTGGAATTAATGAACTTAGCCTATTGGAAAAATAACATACTTTAGGTACATTTCTGAAGACTCCATCTCAACATTAAACATTTCCTTAAGAAATTAATAAAATCTGCTGATGGTTTGTCTCATCTGACCATCTGGGTTTCCACACTAATTGCTGCAGATGAGTCACTCTTTCTGTTGAATTTTTAAGTTCAGGTAGAAACAGCATTTTGTTCTTTATCATTCATGCTTCAGTTCACACTCACTCACAAAAGAGAATTCAAACAAACAGATTAAGAAAAATTAGTAGGAGCATAATCCCAGGGTATTTCCATATGCTTTCATTAGAAAGTAGGTTTAGGCCTTAAAAGTTAAATATTTCTAGATAAACTTAATTAACAAACAAATACAACCTTTAAGTAGAAGAAACAGAATTCCAGGTCTGCACCTCCTGGTGTAGTCAGTGCATGGCTAAACTGTCTTCCTTGCCTAGATAGAGCAAGTGTGCCTATTCAATAAACCAATTAGCAATCATTTTATGAGTGTGTATTTTTTTGTGCTCAGCCACTGATATTGCTGTTACAGAGGTTACACAAAACATATAACCTCTCCATACAAAAGAAGTTAGAAATTTTAGAGTCATAGGACTTAGTTGACGATCCAGCTTTACTATCTATTAAATATTGTATCTAAATTTCCTCAGCTGAAAATTAAGGAGACTGATGGGTTTATGGACCATTCGAGGGGATGCTGCAATCAAATATTGCCTATGAGAATGCTTGATAAACATCTAGAAAATATTTATTATAATTACATGGAGATATAGGGATCGGGGCGCTTATATGTTAACTAGGAAGCCATTATCAAATAAAAGGTAACTTTACCATCAAGTGCAAAGTTAGTAGTATAGATTACTTTTGGAAACATTCACCACTTGGACCAGAATTTCATGGAGTCAGTGAAATTTTAAATGATATTTTTCCTATCTCCATAAATATCACCACCTTGGAGTCATATTTCATACTTGTATCTGATTCATCAGAAAATCTTGTTGGCTTTCCTTTCAAAACAAACCTCAAGTCTGTCCACATTTTCCCACCTCCACTGTTAAGACACTAGTCCAAGCCTCCATCATCTAGCACCTGGCAAAGTGCAGAAGTTCCCTAACTGCTCCATCTCCATTACTTTTGCACCTCTCTTAATTATTCTCACAACTGTCAGTGACTCTTAAAAATGTAAATCGTATAGTATCACTCTACTGTTCCCAACTCTCCAATAGCTTCCCATACATTTAGAATAAAATGAAAAAATGATTACTGAGGGCTAGAAAGCTCTCTATATCTATCTTTAGACATAAATATTATACCTAAAAACTTAAAGATTTAATAGAGAGTGAAGCTGAATCTTCAGCTAAGTTAAGTCTTGTGTCTGCCTCTGCAACCTCGCTTCTCACTCCTCTTGCCTCATTCACTGGCTCCAGTTTCTTCCTCATCAGATGCAAGTTCCTGAAATCTCGAAGTCTTTGCACTGGCTATGCTCCCTAACTGGAATGTTGAGTTTTACTTCATACCAAATATAAAAACACACATACAAAAAGTAATTCCAGGTAAATTGTGAAAGGCAAAACAATTTTCAAAAGGGAAAACAATGAACAGTTTAGAAAGCAATATAATACCTTCATCATTTTGGGGAAGAAAAAAATGTATGAGATAGGACACACATAAAACACTAACTATAAAGGAAAAGATTACAAATTGGAGTACATTTAAATAAAGAACTTGTGTTCCTCCATAGAGATAAGAGAGTAAAAACAATACATCTTGAAGCTGTATACTTTTTTTTTTTAACATCTTTATTGGGGTATAATTGCTTTACAATGATGTGTTAGTTTCTGCTTTATAACAAAGTGAATCAGTGATACATATACATATGTTCCCGAAGCTGTATACTTTTGTGTGCCTCTCTACACAAATGTTTTATTTTACATACTTTCACACATAAAGGTTACAAACTTAGGAAGTGTGACACATGAGCCCCAGAGGTCTGGGCAGTGAAGGGAGCCATGGTAGAGAGAGCGCAGGACCTCTAATGCTGCCTAAAGTGGAAGGGAAACGCATGGTGGAGGTCCCCGAAGGAAGATGTGATGGGAGGGCAGAGAATGTAGTGAGAAGCCGGAAATTGGGCCTCATCTCTGCAGTACCTGGCAACTGTCCTAAAAGACACATTCCTGTCTAGCTTGTGTGTGAAAGGTTGTTTTGAAATAACTCAATCTCTTTATTCTTAGCATTCTCTTCAAGATGTGCTTCTTTCTGTAAAAGCTCATTACAAAAAGCTAAATCATCTTTAGATACAGTTTTACCTTTTTTTCTACTGAATTAAATAGAACAAAATTACATTCTCATGAAATCCAATTAAAATACTAGATGATAATCCCACAAAGTGGATTTTACATGCCGGTTAATTCAGGTTTTATCATTTTCAATACATAGTAGAGAGAACAGCTAGTAGTTTAAGCATTAAATTAACAATGAAAACTATCCCTGACTCTCTGGTAAGCCGTGGCTAAGGAGAACTCAATATTTCACACCCATCAGGACTGTGCTCGAACGTATTACGAACCTGAATAGAAACGTTATACCATATATAGTTATTTTTCTTTCAAGTCAAGAATTTCAATTTGTTATTGTGGGAAATAAACTCATCATCATTTCTAATTATCTTGACTGAGCTTTAAAACAAATGCCATTCATTATTGTAAATATTTAGCCAGTAATTATTAAATAGATCAGCCCAGCATGACTATTCCAGCTGGAGGAGAACAGATTTCTTGCTGCTCATGTTACTGTATAAACTATCCTTTAAATAAGGATGAGGATGACAGAACTGATTATTTCTGCTCCTGGGATTCATTACATTCTCACAACACACTTGCCAGCTGAAGTCCATATAATGTCAGACAGAGCTCAAAGGAAGTTTTCCGATTATTTTCATCGTCTGAAGTTCCATTTTTCAGCACTAGATATGTGAAGCGGTCCACCTTTAGTATAAATCTGACTCATTTGCCAGGAATAGGGCTCCCGATGACTACACTGTAACTTTTCCTTGCCTTGATTCCTAATCACAATGTATATTTCACTGTGTTTAAAAATAATATTCAAGTGTAATTATGCATGCTGTTCTTGAAATACCTTCGTCTCTGCAATGTGCTTTTTTTTTTTTTTTTTTTTTTGCGGTACGCGGGCCTCTCACTGTTGTGGCCTCTCCTGTTGCGGAGCACAGGCTCCGGACGCGCAGGCCCAGCGGCCATGGCTCACGGGCCCAGCCGCTCCGCGGCATGTGGGATCTTCCCGGACCGGGGCACAAACCCTTGTCCCCTGCATCGGCAGGCGGACTCTCAACCACTGCGCCACCAGGGAAGCCCATTGTGCTTTTTAATATGCATTACTATATGTAAGGTTTTCCTAAAAGAAGTTACCAGAAGTCTAATTAGTATTAAAGCCATTTTATCCATCTGCCTATAATATACACCTCAGAGACTATTTCGAATATAAAGGGCCACACAATAATGAGGTTGGGGGCACAAGTCATTATTACTATTACACTTCTCACATGAATTTCCAGTTCTGAAATACATACATGTTTATGGATTTAAAATAATTGTACACTGTTTTCTTTATTACTTAAAATCAACCGTAGTAGTTAGTGCACTTGTTGACTTTTTTCTCTTAGTGTTGATGTTTAATCGTTAAAGTGTCTGTGTTTCATTCAACTTTCCAAGGATTCTCCTTGTTATCCAAACTTAGGAAATGAAATTTTAATTGAGACCATGCCTCTCAAGGGGTAACCACTCTTTCCTCTCATGTGACACGTGACCACCCCAAGAAATATGAGTCAAATCTTCCCAGCATCTGATAATATTGTCAACACGTCTCCAGTTGATCGTTATTTCACGTTGTTCATTAAAAAATGGATGAAGAACAGACATAATTGCCACATAAAGTTAGCCTCTCACCACAGGGATAGGAGAAGCTTGATTTCCACCTCCATAGCCACCGTATAAGCTGCTACTCAGGTTGTGTTGTCCTGACCTATGGAAAAAGAGAATGGGTAAGTGCTGGAGCACAACTCGTCACTCTAGCCCGGAAATGTCAAAGAAGACAGAAGTAAATGCCCAAGTGTGTATGATGCATCTCAGCGTTCAGAACACTAGAGTGTAGATACCCATTACGTCTTTAACATATAGCACCTGGCTAGATTCTGACATGGCTGGCATCGTAAGGAGACAAGACTGGCCTCTGAATAGTCATCTTGGTAGTAGGAAGAGTGGAATAAGAAAACAGGATGGGGTATGCTGATAAGGCTGAAGGACTGATGTTTCCATACTACCCCCAGAGAATTTCATGGAGGTGATCGAGTCGGTTCTGGGATCCAGGAGGGCTGGCCAATGCATCAAAGCCTGAGGTCTCTCCCCCTACCCTGGCTGAGCATGAAACTCCAGGCCTCCTCCGCTCAGGGCCGTTTGGTCTGAGTTAAGACACAGGACACCTAAAAGCAGCAAAGAGCCGCCAAGCTGCAGCTTTCCTGTTAGCGTGTATGTGACTCCACTGTGAAACATGAAATTGAAAGGGAGCTCCTTTGCGAACTCCTGCCCTCCGGTTCTTTAATATTTGGCTTTTCCAACTGTTCCTCCAGACAGACTGTGAGCTCTTGGCAGTGGGGGTTGTAAAGTCTTAGGGTTTAGCACAAGGTCAGTTAAAAGCACAAAGCATTTAGCAATTGTTTGAATGAATTACGAATTAGCGAATGGAATTTTAAAGAAAACTGATCATAATATTAAAATAAATATAATAGTAATATGAATGGATCAAGGAAGAAGGCAATTGATATTCAAGACATAATGAATCCATAAACACATAAAAACAGAGAAACAGTCAACTTTCTATTTTTAATATCTTCTATATTTAATAATCTTTGTAATAATTTATACTTTGCTATATTTAATAATCATTTTAATAATATTTAATAATTTTCTATATTTAATAATTTACCAAACATGAAAATACATAATAAATTAATATAAAAGACAGTACTTAGACTATTTGCAAAATGTTTTAGCAATAATACCCATAGTGAGGATGCAGTGAAAGATATCCTTATATATTATTAGGAGCAGTTTAATTAATAGAGCTCTTTAGAGGAGCAATATGATAATAAGAATCAAGAACAATTTAAACCAGCACTTGGAAATTAGACGGATGTCGACTCACATCTCAGCTCAACTGCTGATCAGCTGAGCGACGTTGAGCAAGTAAGTGCTTTACCCTTTGGGAGCCACCTATAAAATAAATAAAATGGGATGCCACTCTTTAGCTCACAGCTTTGTCATGACACCCAGATGTGACAGTGCATCTATAAAGCACCAACCACGACAATAACAGGTGTTCAATGAATGCCAGTACCTTCCCCTCATCCTCCTTTGTTCTCTCTCCACAACCAAGTGCGAATAATGCTGCTGATCACATTGTCCAGGGTAGCATGAATCTAACTATTGAAATGCTTTTCCTGAATTATTTTCCCCTAGCCATGGGAAACATGTATTAACAGCTGCCAGGGAAGACAAGTTGAAACCATGGAGGGTCACTTAGCACTTCCTGGAGCTGAGTGGTTTCCAAAGCAAAGTGGTCACAGTTATTGTACAGTCTGTAAACCATGAGGGAGGCAACAGAACAGCTCAAGTCATCTCTGTCACTTTGATGAGTTTTGCCATGGTCACAAGGTTCCATTCCTTAAAGAGTTTAAGGTCTCTGGCCAATCAGGTGTATCGCCTCATACTGCAAGGTGCATTGTGGATTTGCCCTTTTATTTATTTATTTATTGAAGGGGATGAGTAGAGGGTTTACTCTACCCCCATTTAGTAGTAATCATTGACCTGTGTCAATCCACTAAGTGAGGTTTGCTTCTCCATAGCTTTAACACACACGTCCCAATCACCCTGAAAAGAAATCCTGAACTAATTAGCAGTCGTTCCTTATTCCCCTTTCCCCCCAGCTCCTGACAATCAATATCTATTTTATGTTTTTATTTTTTCCTATTCTGGACATTTCATATAAATATAATCATACAATATGTAGCATTTTTTGTCTGGCTTCTTTTACTTAGCATAATCTTTTCAAGGTTCATCCATGTTGTAGCATGTATCAGTAATTCATTATATTTTTGGCCGAGTAATATCCCCATGTACAGATATAGCACATTTTGTTTATCCAGTCATCAGTAATGAATATTTGAGTTGTTTCTATGTTTTGGCTATGTGAATAATGCTGCTACACACATTTATGTTAAGTTTTTATGCCAACATATCTTTTCAATTCTCTTGGGTATGTACTTAGGTGTGGAATTGCTGGGCCATGTGGTAATTCTACATTTAACCATTTGAGGAACTGCTTGACTGTTTTCCAAAGCAGCTGTACCATTTAACTTTCCCACTACTCAGGCAAGAGGGCTCCAGTTTCTCTCATCCTCACTAAAACTTGGTATTGACCATCTTTTTGATGATAGCCATTCTTGTGGATTTGAAGTAGTATCTCATATGGTTTTGATTTACACTTCCCTAATGTCCAAAGATGGTGAGCATGTTTTCACATGCATATTGACCATTTGTATATATTCTTAGGCAAAAAGTCTATTCAAATCCTCTGCCCATATTTAACTGAATTGTTTGTCTTTTTTATTTTTGAGCTGTAAACATTCCTTATATATTTTGGATTCTAGACCATTATCATGTATATGATTTGCAACTATTCTTTCCTCTTCTGTTTATGGGTAGTCTTTTCACTTTCTTGACAGCATTGTTTGAAGCACAAAATTTTAAATTTTGGTGATGTTCAGTTTTTTTTGTTTTTTTGTTTTGATTCTAAGTGTACTACCTAAGAAATCATTGCCGAATATAAGATCATGAAAGTCTACTCCTATGTTTTCTTCTAAAAGTTAATAATTATAGCTCTCACATTTAGGTTTTTGATCCATTTTAAGTTAATTTTTGGATGGTTACAAGGTCGCATCCCTTGTACAGCTTCATTGTTTTGCATATCCAGTTGTCCCAGCACTATTTGCTGAAAAGACTGTGCTTTCCCCCATTTAACTGTTTTGGCACCCTTGTTAAAAATCAGTTGCCCAGGGCTTCCCTGGTGGCGCAGTGGTTGAGAGTCCACCTGCCGATGCAGGGGACGCGGGTTCGTGCCCCAGTCCGGGAAGATCCCACATGCCGCGGAGCGGCTGGGCCCATGAGCCATGGCCGCTGAGCCTGCGCGTCCGGAGCCTGTGCTCCGCAGCGGGAGAGGCCACAACAGTGAGAGGCCCGCGTACCGCAAAAAAAAAAAAAAAAATCAGTTGCCCATAAATGTACAGGTTTATTTCTGATCTCAATTCTACTCTATTTATCTAGGTGTGTATCCTTATGCTAGTACCAAGGTCTTGATTACAGTAGCTTTGTAATAAGTTTTGAAATTGGGAAGAGTGAGTTCTACAAATTTGTTATTCTTTTTCAAGATTATTTGGCTATTCTGAGTCCTTTGCACTTCAGTATGAATTTTAGGAATAGTTTATCCTAAATGGCAACTAGGATTTTGATAGTGATTGCACTGAATCAGTAGATCAATTTGTGGATTATTGCCATCTTAACAATATTAAGTCTTCCAATCTAAGAACATGAGATAGCTTTCCTTTTATTTAAGGCTTTTAAAATTTCTTTCAGTGATGTTTTGTAGTTTTCAGTGTACAAATCTGGCATTTGTCTTATTAAATATGTTCCTAAAGTATTTTAATATTTTGATGTTATTCTGAATGAAATTTTCCCTTAATTTCATTTTGAGATTGTTCATTGCTAACATATAAATGTATAAAAATACAATTGATTTTTGTATATTGATCTTGTATCCTGCAACCTTGATGAACACATGTATTACCTCTAATAGCTTGTTGCTGTTGACGGTGCTTAGCCTTTTCTGTATAGGAGATCATGCCCTCTGTAATTAGAGATAGTTTTCCTTCCTCCTTTCCAATCTGGATATCTTTGCTTTCTTTCTTTTTTTATATACCTAATTGCCCTGGCTAGAATCTCCAGTACAATATTGAATAAAAATGGTGAAGGTGGACATCCTGTCCTGTCCCTAATCTTAGAGGGAAAGCTTTCCATTTTTCATCATTAAGTGTGATGTTTTTCTTAGGTGTCCTGTATCACATGGAGGCAGATCCCTTCTATTTCTAGTCTGAGTGTTTTTTTTTTTTTTTATCACACAGCAGTGTGCACAAGTTGTAGGTTGTCAGCATAAGAATTCTAATACAAAAGAAGTTTGTGTTATAATAATATAATGTAATATAACATAATATAATTATGTTATTCTACTGCTTAAGCCAAAGGTTCCCAGGGGCTTCCAGGATAAACAGAAAACTGCTTAATACAAAGCTCTTCCCACTCTGACTCTAACCTGTCCACTTACTTCACTTGCTACATCTCACTTCATAATCCACAGTCCATTCCTGAAGAAATGCTTACTGTTCCATGGAAGGTTCATACTTTGTCACTCATCTCTCGGGTTCTGCACAGACTGTTGCTTTGCCTAACGCACAAACTTCTTTCTTTTCCTGTAAAACTTCTACTTGCACTTCAAGATCCAGCATATGTTTCCACTTTTCGACATTAAGTGTTCATCCTGTGGCTTTCCAGAGCGTGCATACTCTATCTGCTTGTCTATTTATATAATCTCAACTGTACTCAAATAATATGTCCAATTGTCTAGACATTCCTACTAGACTAGGGATTTTCTGATGTGATACTTCTTTTTATTCCCATTAACTGGCATGCTAGATGGTACAGAGTGGGATTTCAAATAAATAATTTTTAGTTCTAATATCATGAGAACTAGCCTTTGCACAATGTGCAAACTATAGCTTACTTATAGGTAAGGCTTTTTTTTTTTTTTAAACCACCACTGGTCCATAGCAGGGCAATTCAAACTTTTGGCATTCAGGTATAACTTAATGGATTCTGACACACACCCAAACCACAACATTAGGATGCATCTTTGAAGATATATCACAATTTCAATTACTAAAGCATAGTATTTTTAAAAAGAGCATCAATGATAACACAAATTATAAAACATCAATGTTATAAAACATCTGTAATCTTGCTGTAAGACATCTATAATTTTTGAGGATAGAGAGCTTGAACCAAGAATAAGATCCACATCACCGTTATTATTTTATCTTTATTTTAAGCTAGAAACCCCCTAAGTCACAATCACAATGGCAATATATCAGAGAAGGCAACATGTATGTGATGAATTTCTGAGAAGCTTCTGGATAGTTGGATCCTAAGAAAATACAGTCAGATTACTCATCACAAACTTTTTAGTATCATGGTAGAAACAAGACACAAATATATTCACTGAAGAATGTATGTCGGAAATAGAGGCAAATAGAACCCCCATCCAATTTCCATGTTGTATTGCAGCAGTAGGTAAGGTTTTAAAATATACCTAGTAAAATCATGTCTTTCTTTCTGTGACAAGTACAGAAAATTGTCAAGTGTTGGGGGACAAGATCAAATATTTATGCTAGAGCCACTTGATTGTTTTCCAGAAACCCTAATGCATCTTGTAGAAAGTATAACTTTTGTTATGTTTCCTCCCTGAAGTGATAGATTCAGGTTATCCAAGATGATTATAGTATATGATAATAGTTAGGGTCTGGGCTCTGGAGTCAGGTTGCCTGTGTAGAATTGTGGCTCCACTGATTTTTTTTCTCCTGTGACCCATAGTAATTTATCTAACAGCATTTTTAAGTGGGGATAATAATAATTTCTATTTCAAAGGTAGGTTATGAGGGGCTTCCCTGGTGGCACAGTGGGTAAGAATCCACCTGCCAATGCAGGGGACACAGGTTTGAGCCCTGGTCCAGGAAGATCCCACATGCTGTGGAGCAACTAAGCCCGTGCGCCACAACTACTGAGCCTGTGCTCTAGAGCCCGCGAGCCACAACTACTGAAGCCCGCGAGCCACAACTATTGAAGCCCCCGTGCCTAGAGCCTGTGCTCCGCAACAAGAGAAGCCACTGCAATGGGAAGCCTGCACACCGCAACGAACAGTAGCCCCCACTCACCACAACTAGAGAAAGCCTGCACACAGCAACGAAGACCCAATGCAGCCATAAAAAAAAAAAAAGGTAGGTTATGAGGATTAAATGAGGTAGATAGAGTACTATTCTTAGGACAGTGCCTGGCATGTAGTACCTGGTCAATAGCAGGGTGACTGAGCAGAAAGGAAATGTGGAAGAAATCCCTGGAAATTTCCTCCTAGTCTCCCATGCCCTGCCTGTGCTTCCTAAAGGCCAAAGGCAGTAGCAAACCAGCTGAGAATCTTGGGGGCCATCTTAGAATTCTTCCCCCATAAAGCCCTAACGTTTTGTTCATGCCTTGCCATATTGTAGCCATCTGCTCATGGCTTTATTGTTAACACATTTTTTTTTTCTCTCCGTTGTGAGTTCCTTGAGGATAGGGATAATATCTTTTTCAAAATTGAATCTCAGGCTTCCCTGGTAGTGCAGTGGTTGAGCGTCCACCTGCCGATGCAGGGGACACGGGTTTGTGCCCCAGTCCGGGAAGGTCCCACATGCCGCAGCGTGGCTGGGCCCGTGAGCCATGGCCGCTGGGCCTGCGCGTCCGGAGCCTGTGCTCCGCAATGGGAGAGGCCACAACAGTGAGAGGCCCGTGTAAAGAAAAAAAAAAAAATTGAATCTCAGTAGAGCTTTAATAAATATTATTGAATTGAATAAATACTGAAAGAATGACACATATTCAAGTACAAGAGAATGCAAAGGAAAGAGAGGAAGGCTTTTGCAGGTAGCAATATTTGAAAAGGCAATGAAAGGTTGTTCATTTCTTTCTCCTTTAAGGTAATTTTTAATTTTTTTCCTATAGCTATGTATTTGAAGCTTAAAAAAAACAAACACTACAGAAGTATTTTCAATTTGTAAAAAACCATTCAAGCAATACATAAGCATGTAAAATAAATAATAAAATTTCCTTTCAGCAGACTATCCAGATTCCATTCTCCTCATCAAAAATAACTAGTTTGCAACTTCCGGGAAGATGGCGGAAGAGTAAGACGTGGAGATCACTTTCCTCCCCACAGATACACCAGAAATACATCTACACATGGAACAACTGCTACAGAACACCTACTGAACGCTGGCAGAAGACCTCAAACCTCCCCAAAGGCAAGAAACCCCCCCAGGTACCTGGGTAGGGCAAAAGAAAAAAGAATAAACAGAGACAAAAGGATAGGGAAGGGACCTGCACCAGTGAGAGGGAGCTGTGAAGGAGGAAAGGTTTCCACACACTAGGAAGCCCCTTCGCGGGCGGAGACTGCGGGTGGCGGAGGGGGGAGCTTCAAAGCCGCGGAGGAGTGCACAGCAACGGGTGCGGAGGGCAAAGCTGTGAGATTCCCGCACAGAGAATCAGTGCTAACCAGTACTCACCAGCCCGAGAGGCTTGACTGCTCACTCGCCGGGGCAGGCGGGGCTGGGAGCTGAGGCTCGGGCTTCGGTCGGAGCGCAGGGAGAGGACTGGGGTTGGCGGCGTGAACACAGCCGGCAGGGGGTTAGTGCGCCACGGCTGGCCGGGAGGGAGTCCGGGAAAAAGTCTGGACCTGCCGAAGAGGCAAGAGACTTTTTCTTCCCTCTTTGTTTCCTGGTGCGCGAGGAGAGGGGATTAAGAGCGCTGCTTAAAGGAGCTCCAGAGACGGGCGCGAGCCGCGGCTAACAGCGCGGACCCCAGAGACGGGCATGAGACGCTAAGGCTGCTGCTGCCGCCACCAAGGAGCCTGTGTGCGAGCACAGGTCACTATCCACACCCCCCTTCCGGGGAGCCTGTGCAGCCCGCCACTGCCAGGTTCCCAGGATCCAGGGACAACGTCCCTGGGAGAAAGCACGGCACGCCTCAGGCTGTGCAACGTCATGCTGGCATCTGCCGCCGCAGGCTCGACCCACACTCTGTGCCCCTCCCTCCCCCCCCTCCCCCCTGGCCTGAGTGAGCCAGAGCCTCCGAATCAGCGGCTCCTTTAACCCTGTCCTGGCTGAGCAAAGAACAGACGCCCTCCAGCGACCTACACGCACAGGTGGGGCCAAATCGAAAGCTGAGCCCCTGGGAGATGTGAGAACAAAGAAGAGAAAGGGAAATCTCTCCCAGCAGCCTCAGCAGCAGCGGATTAAAGCTCCACAATCAACCTGATATACGTGCATCTGTGGAATACCTGAATAGACACGAATCATCCCAAATTGAGGAGGTGGACTTTGAGAGCAAGATTTATGATCATTTCCGCTTTCCTTCTTTTTGTGAGTGTGTATGTGTATGCTTCTGTGTGAGATTTTGTCTGTACAGCTTTGCTTCCACCATTTGTCCCAGGGTTCTATCCGTCTGTTTTTTTTTTTTTGTCTTAATAATTATTTTTTTATTTTAATAACTTTATTATATTTTATCTTACTTTATCTTCTTTCTTTCTTTATTTCCTTCCTTCCCTCCTTCCTTCCTTCCTTCCTCCCTCCCTCCCTCCTTTCTTTCTTTCTTTCTACTTCTACTAATTCTTTCTTTCTACTTCTTCTTCCTTTTATTCTGAGTTGTGTGGATGAAAGGCTCTTGGTGCTGCAGCCAGGAGTCACTGCTGTGCCTCTGAGGTGGGAGAGCCATCTCCAGGACACTGGTCCACAAGAGACCTCCCAGCTCCACATAATATCAAACGGCGAAAATCTCCCAGAGATCTCCATCTCAACACCAGCACCCAGGTTTACTCAACGACCAGTAAGCTACAATGCTGGACATCCTATGCCAAACAACTAGCAAGACAGGAACACAACCCCACCCATTAGCAGAGAGGCTGCCCAAAATCATAATAGGTCCACAGACACCCCAAAACACACCACCAGACATGGACCTGCCCCCCAGAAAGACAAGATCCAGCCTCATCCACCAGAACACAGGCACTTGTCCCCTCCACCAGGAAGCCTACAAAACCCACTGAACAAACCTTAGCCACTGGGGACAGACACCAAAAACAGTGGGAACTACAAACCTGCAGCCTGCAAAAAGGAGACCCCAAACACAGTAAGATAAGCAAAATAAGAAGACAGAAAAACACACAGCAGATGAAGGGGCAAGATAAAAACCCACCAGACTTAACAAATGAAGAGGAAATAGGCTGTCTACCTGAAAAAGAATTCAGAATAATGATAGTAAAGATGATGCAAACTCTTGGAAATAGAATAGACAAAATGCAAGAAACATTTAACAAGGACCTAGAAGAACTAAAGATGAAACAAGCAATGATGAACAGCACAATAAATGAAATTAAAAATACTCTAGATGGGATCAATAGCAGAATAACTGAGGCAGAAGAATGGATAAGTGACCTGTGAGATAAAATAGTGGAAATAACTACTGCAGAGCAGAATAAAGAAAAAAGAATGAAAAGAACTGAGGACAGTCTCAGAGACCTCTGGGACAACATTAAATGCACCAAGATTCGAATTATAGGGGTTCCAGAAGAAGAAGAGAAAAGGAAAGGGACTGAGAAAATATTTGAAGAGATTATAGTTGAAAACTTCCCTAATATGGGAAAGGAAATAGTTAATCAAGTCCAGGAAGCACAGAGAGTCCCATACAGGATAAATCCAAGGAGAAATATGCCAAGACACATATTAATCAAACTGTGAAAAATTAAGTACAAAGAAAACATATTAAAAGCAGCAAGGGAAAAACAACAAATAACACACAAGGGAGTGCCCATAAGGTTAACAGCTGATCTTTCAGCAGAAACTCTGCAAGCCAGAAGTGACTGGCAAGACACATTTAAAGTGATGAAAGAGAAAAAGCTGCAACCAAGATTACTCTACCCAGCAAGGATCTCATTCAGATTTGATGGAGAAATTAAAACCTTTACAGACAAGCAAAAGCTGAGAGAGTTCAGCACCACCAAACCAGCTCTACAACAACTGCTAAAGGAACTTCTCTAGGTAAGAAACACAAGAGAAGGAAAAGACCTATAATAACAAACCCAAGACAATTAAGAAAATGGGAATAGGAACATACATATCGATAATTACCTTAAATGTAAATGGACTAAATGCTCTCACCAAAAGACACAGATTGGCTGAATGGATACAAAAAAAAAGACCCATATATTTGCTGTCTACAAGAGACCCACTTCAGACCTAGAGACACATACAGACTGAAAGTAAGGGGATGGAAAAAGGTATTTCATGCAAATGGAAACCAAAAGAAGCTTGAGTAGCAATTCTCATATCAGACAAAATAGAATTTAAAATTAAGAATATTAGGAGAGACAAAGGAGGACACTACATAGTGATCAAGGGATCGATCCAAGAAGAAGATATAACAATTGTAAATATTTATGCACCCAACATAGGAGCACCTAGGTACATAAGGGAAATACTAACAGCCATAAAAGGGGAAATCGACAGTAACACATTCATAGTAGGGGACTTTAACACCCCACTTTCACCAATGTACAGATCATCCAAAATGAAAATAAATAAGGAAACACAAGCTTTAAATGATACATTAAACAAGATGGACTTAATTGATATTTATAGGACATTCCATCCAAAAAAAACAGAATACACATTTTTCTCTAGTGCTCATGGAACATTCTCCAGGATAGATCATATCTTGGGTCAGAAATCAAGCCTTGGTAAATTTAAGAAAATTGAAATTGTATCAAGTATCTTTTCCGACCACAATGCTATGACACTAGATATCAATTACAGGAAAAGATCTGTAAAAAATACAAACACATGGAGGATAAACAATACACTACTTAATAACAAAGTGATCACAGAAGAAATCAAAGAGGATATAAAAAAATTACCTAGAAACAAATGACAATGGAGACACGATGACCCAAAATCTATGGGATGCAGCAAAAGCGGTTCTAAGAGGGAAGTTTATAGCAATACAATCCTACGTTAAGATACAGGAAACATCTCGAATAAACAACCTAACCTTGCACCTAAAGCAATTAGAGAAAGAAGAACAAAAAAACCCCAAAATTAGCAGAAGGAAAGAAATCATAAAAATCAGATCAGAAATAAATGAAAAAGAAATGAAGGAAATAATAGCAAAGATCAATAAAACTAAAATCTGGTTCTTTGAGAAGATAAACAAAATTGATAAAACATTAGACAGACTCCTCAAGAAAAAAAGGGAGAAGACTCAAATCAATAGAATTAGAAATGAAAAAGGAGAAGTAACAACTGACACTGCAGAAATACAAAAGATCATGAGAGATTACTACAAGCAACTCTATGCCAATAAAATGGAAAACCTGGAAGAAATGGACAAATTCTTAGAAATGCACAACCTTCCGAGACTGAGCCCAGAAGAAACAGAAAATATGAACAGACCAATCACAAGCACTGAAATGGAAACTGATTAAAATCCTAGGACCAGATGGCTTCACAGGCGAATTCTATCAAACATTTAGAGAAGAGCTAACACTTATCCTTCTCAAACCCTTCCAAAATATAGTAGAGGGAGGAACACTCCCAAACTCATTCTACGAGGCCACCATAACCCTGATACCAAAACCAGATAAGGATGTGAGAAAAAAAGAAAACTACAGGCCAATATCACTGATGAACATAGATGCAAAAATCCTCAACCAAATACTAGCAAACAGAATTCTACAGCACATTAAACGGATCATACACCATGATCAAGTGGCGTTTATTCCAGGAATGCAAGGATTCTTCAATATACGCAAATCAATCAATGTGATACACCATATTAACAAATTGAAGGAGAAAAACCTTATGATCATCTCAATAGATGCAGAGAAAGCTTTCGACAAAATTCAACACCCATTTATGATAAAAACCCTGCAGAAATTAGGCATAGAGGGAACTTTCCTGAACATAATAAAGGCCATATATGACAAACCCATAGCCAACATCATCCTCAATGGTGAAAAACTGAAAGCATTTCCACTAAGATCAGGAACAAGACAAGGTTGCCCACTCTCACCACTATTATTCAACATAGTTTTGGATATTTTAGCCACAGAAATCAGAGGAGAAAAGGAAATAAAAGGAATCGAAATTGGAAAAGAATAAGTAAAGCTGTCACTATTTGCAGATGACATGTTACTATACATAGAGAATCCTAAAGATGCTACCAGAAAACTACTAGAGTTAATCAATGAATTTGGTAAAGTAGCAGGATACAAAATTAATGCACAGAAATCTCTGGCATTCCTATACACTAATGATGAAAAATCTGAACGTGAAATCAAGAAAACACTCCCATTTACCAATGCAACAAAAAGAATAAAATATCTAGGAATAAACTTACCTAAGGAGACAAAAGACCTGTATGCAGAAAATTATAAGACACTGATGAAAGAAATTAAAGATGATACAAATAGGTGGATAGATATGCCATATTCTTGGATTGGAAGTATCAACATTGTGAAAATGACTCTACTACTGAAAGCAATCTACAGATTCAATGCAATCCCTATCAAACTACCACTGGCATTTTTCACAGAACTAGAACAAAAAAAATCACAATTTGTATGGAAACACAAAAGACCCCGAATAGCCAAAGCAATCTTGAGAACAAAAAACGGATCTGGAGGAATCAGGCTTCCTGACTTCAGACTATACTACAAAGCTACAGTAATGAAGACAGTATGGTACTGGCACAAAAACAGAATGATAGATCAATGGAACAGGAGAGAAAGCCCAGAGATAAACCCACGCACATATGGCCACCTTTTCTTTGATAAAGGAGGCAGGAATGTACAGTGGAGAAGGGACAGCTTCTTCAGTAAGTGGTGCTGGGAAAACTGGACAGGTACATGTAAAAGTATGAGATTAGATCACTCCCTAACACCATACACAAAAATAAGCTCAAAATGGATTAAAGACCTAAATGTAAGGCCAGAAACTATCAAACTCTTAGAGGAAAACATAGGCAGAACACTCTATGACATAAATCACAGCAAGATCCTTTTTGACCCACCTCCTAGAGAAATGGAAATAAAAACAAAAATAAACAAATGGGACCTAATGAAACTTAAAAGCTTTTGCACAGCAAAGGAAACCATAAACAAGACAAAAGACAACCCACAGAATGGGAGAAAATATTTGCAAATGAAGCAACTGAAAAGGGTTAATCTCCAAAATTTATAAGTAGCTTATGCAGCTTAATAACAAAAAACAAACAACCCAATCCAAAAATGGGCAGAAGACATAAATAGACATTTCCTCAAAGAAGATATACAGACTGCCAACAAACACATGAAAGAATTCTCAACATCAATAATCATTAGGAATTGCAAATCAAAATTACAATGAGATATCATCTCACACCAGTTAGAATGGCCATCATCAAAAAATCTAGAAACAGTAAATGCTGGAGAGGGTGTGGAGAAAAGGGAACCCTCTTGCACTGTTGGTGGTAATGTAAATTGATACAGCCACTGTGGAGAATAGTATGGAGGTTCCTTAAAAAACTACAAATAGAACTACGATATGACCCAGCAATCCCACTACTGGGCATATACCCTGAGAAAACCATAATTCAAAAAGAGTCATGTACCAAAATGTTCATTGCACCTCTTTTACAATAGCCCGCAGATGGAAACAACCTAAGTGTCCATCATCGGATGAATGGATAAAGAAGATGTTTCACATATATACAATGGAATATTACTCAGCCACAAAAAGAAACGAAATTGAGCTATTTTTAATGAGGTGGATAGACCTAGAATCTGTCATACAGAGTGAAGTAAGTCGGAAAAAGAGACACAAATACCGTAGGCTAAATACATATATATGGAATTTAAGAAAAAAAAAAGTCATGAAGAATCTAGGGGTAAAACAGGAATAAAGACACAGACCTACTAGAGAATGGACTTGAGGATGTGGGGAGGGGAAGGGTAAGCTGTGACAAAGCGAGAGTGGCATGGACATATATACAATTCCAAACTTAAGGTAGATAGCTAGTGGGAAGTAGCCGCATAGCACAGGGAGATCAGCCCGGTGCTTTGTGACTGCCTGGAGTGGTGGGATAGGGAGGGTGGGAGGGAGGGAGATGCAAGAGATATGGGAACATATGTATATATATATAACTGATTCATTTTGTTGTAAAGCAGAAGCTAACACACCATTGTAAAGCAATTATACGCCAATAAAGATGTTAAAAAAAAAAAGTAACTTGTTTTAACAAATCAATGTGCACTTCATCCAAACCTTTCTCTATACATTTAACATGTATGTGTCTGTGTGATATGAGTGTCTAAGTATTTAATTATATAGTAATGCTTCTTACTTTATACAATTTGGTTCATATTTTCTGTTGCAATATTCTGTGTCTTGACTCTTTCACTAGAAAATATATCTCGGAGCATTCTTTCATGTGTTTGTTGGCAATATGTATATATTCTTTGGAGAAATGTCTATTTAGGTCTTCTGCCCATTTTTGGATTGGGTTGTTTGTTTTTCTAATATTGAGCTGCATGAGCTGTTTATATATTTTGGAGATTAATCCTTTGTCCGTTGATTCATTTGCAAATATTGTCTCCCATTCTGATGGTTGTGTTTTCATCTTGTTTACGGTTTCCTTTGTAGTGCAAAAGCTTTTAAGTTTCATTCAATTCCATTTGTTGACTTTTGTTTTTATTTCCATTATTCGAGGAGGTGGGTCAAAAAAAATCTTGCTGTGATTTAGGTCAAAGAGTGTTTTTCCTGTGTTTTCCGCTATGAGTTTTATAGTATCCAGCCTTACGGTTAGGTCTCTAATACATTTTGAGTTTCTTTTTGTGTATGGTGTTAGGGAGTGCTTTAATTTCACTCTTTTACATGTAGTTGTCCAGTTTTCCCAGCACCACTTATTGAAGAGACTGTCTTTTCTCCATTGTATATACTTGCCTTCTTTGTCATAGATTAGTTGACCATAGGTACGTGCATTTATCTCTGTGCTTCCTATCCTGTTCCATTGATCTATATTTCTGTTTTTGTGCCAGTACCATATTGTCTTGACTACTATAGCTTTGTAACATAGTCTGAAGTCAGGGAGTCTGATTCCTCCAGCTCCATTTTTTTCTCCTCTAGATTGCTTTGGCTACTCGGGGTCTTTTGTATCTCCATACAAATTTTAAGATTTTTTTGTTTTAGTTCTGTTAAAAATGCCATTGGTAATTTGATAGGGATTGCATTGAATCTGTAGATTGCTTTGGGTAGTACAGTCATTTTTGCAATATTGATTCTTCCAATCCAAGAACATGGTATATCTCTCCATCTGTTTGTGTCATCTTTGATTACTTTCATCAGTGTCTTATAGTTTTCTGCATACAGGTCCTTTACCTCCTTAGGTAGGTTTATTCCTAGGTATTTTATTCTTTTTGTTGCAATGGTGAAAGGGATTATTTCCTTCATTTCTCTACCTGATCTTTCATTGTATAGGATTGCAAGATATTTCTGTGCATTAATTTTGTATCCTGCCACTTTACCAAATTCATTGATTAGCTCTAGTAGTTTTCTGATGGCAGCTTTAGGATTCTCTATGTATAGTATGTCATCTACAAAAGGTGACAGTTTTACTTCTTCTTTTCCAATTTTATTCCTTTTATTTGTTTTTCTTCTCTGATTGCTGTGGCTAGTACTTCCAAAACCATGTTGAATAATAGTGGCAAGAGTGGACATCCTTGTCTCGTTCCTGATCTTAAAGGAAATGCTTTCTGTTTTTCACCATTGAGAATGATGTTTGCTGTAGGTTTGTGGTATATGGACTTTATTATGTTGAAGTAGGTTCCCTCTATGCCCACTTTCTGGAGAGTTTTTAACATAAATCAGTGTTGAATTTTGTCAAAAGCTTTTTCTGCATCTATTGAGATGATCATATGGTTTTTATTTTTCAGTTTGTTAATATAGTGTATCACATTGATTGATTTGTGTACATTGAAGAATCCTTGCATCTCTGGGATAAATCCCACTTGATCATGGTGTATGATCCTTCTAATGTGTTGTTGGATTCTGTTTGTTAGTATTTTGTTGAGGATTTTTGCATGTATATTCATCAGTGATATTGGTCTGTAATTTTCTTTTTTTGTAGTATCTTTGTCTGGTTTTGGTATCAGGGTGATGGTCACCTCATAGAATGAATTTGGGAGTGTTCCTTTCTCTGCAATTTTTTGGAAGAGTTTGAGAAGGATGGGTGTTAGCTCTTCTCTAAATGTTTGATAGAATTCACCTGTGAAGCCATCTGGTCCTGGGCTTTTGTTTATTGGAAGATTTTTAATCACAGTTTCAATTTCATTACTTGTGATTGGTCTGTTCATATTTTCTATTTCTTCCTGGTTCAGTCTTGAGAGTTCATATCTTTCTAAGAATTTGTCCATTTCTTCCAGGTTGTCCATTTTATTGGCATAGATTTGCTTGTAGTAGCCTCTTATTATGCTTTGTACTTCTGTGGTGTCCATTGTAACTTCTCCTATCTCATTTCTAATTTTATTTATTCCTCTCCCTCTTTTTCTTGATGAGTCTGGCTAATGATTTATCTATTTTGTTTATCTTCTCAAAGAACCAACTTTTAGTTTTATTGATCTTTGCTATTGTTTTCTTTGTTTCTATTTCATTTATTTCTGTTCTGATTTTTATGATTTCTTTCCTTCTGCTAACTTTGTGTTTTGTTTGTTCTTCTTTCTTTAGTTCCTTTAAGTGTAAGTTTAAATTGTTTATTTGAGATTTTTCTTGTTTCTTGAGGTAGCATTGTATTGCTATAAACCTTCCTCTTAGAACTGCTTATGCTGCATCCCACTGGTTTTGGATCATCATGTTTTCATTGTCATTTTTCTCTAGGTATCTTTTGATTTCCTCTTTGGTTTCTTCAGTGATCTCTTGGTTATTCAGTAACTTATTTTTTAGCCTCCATGTGTTTGTGTTTTTTTACATTATTTTCCCTGTAATTGATTTCTAATTTCATTGTGATGTGGTTGGAAAGGGTGCTTGATATGATTTCAATTTTCTTAAATTTACCTAGGCTTGATTTGTGACCCAAGATGTGATCTATCCTGGAGAATGTTCTGTGTGCATTTGAGAACAAAGTGTAATCTGCAGTTTTGGGGTGGAATGTCCTATAAATATCAATTAAAACTATCTGGTCTATTGTGTCATTTAAAGCTTGTGTTTTCTTATTAATATTCTGTCTGGATGATCTGTCCATTGCTGTAAGTGAGGTGTTAAAGTTCCCCACTCTTATTGTGTTACTGTCGATTTCCTCTTTCATAGCTGTTAGCATTTGCCTTATGTATTGAGGCGCTCCTATGTTGTGTGCATAAATATTTATAATTGTTATATCTTCTTCTTGAATTGATGTTATATCTTCTTCTTGAATTGATCCTTTAATCATTATGTAGTATCCTTCCTTGTCTCTTGTAACATTCTTTATGTTAAAGTTTATTTTATCTGATATGAGTATTGCTACTCCAGCTTTCTTTTGATTCCATTTGCATGTAATACTTTTTTCCATTCCCTCACTTTCAGTCTGTATGTGTCCCTAGGTCTGAAGTGGGTCTCTTGTAGACAACATGTATATGGGTCAATACATAATATTGAGCAGAGTTCCCTGTGCAATACGGTAGGTCCTTGTTGGTTACCTATTTTAAATATAGCAGTGTATACGTGTCAGTACCAAACTCCCAGTCTATCCCTCCTTCCCATCCTTCCCCTTGGTAACCATAAACTCTCTCACCTCTTATACATCACTGCTTAAATTTTGCCTTATCAGTGATGCCTTCCCAGATCACTCTAAGTAAAATAAAGTAGCAAATCAACCCATCCCCCCATCCAGCGTGCTCTTTCCCCATCATCAGCTTCATCTTCCACCACAGTGCTCATCACTATTTGACATACTACAGAGAGTTATCAGATTACTGTTTCTCTCTCTCTAGGATGACATCTCCATGGTGGAGGACTTTGTTTTGTTCTTTGCTGTGTTCTTTCCCCTGTGCCAAGAACAATGGCTGCAACATAGACTTCTGGTACTCCATACTACAGTCATCCCTTGGTCTCTTCAGGAGATTGATTCCAGGATTCCCATGGATACAAAAATCCGTGGATGCTCAAGTGTCTCAAGTATAAAATGGCATAGTATTTGCTTATAATTTCCTCCCATAGACTTGAAATCCTCTCTAGATTACTTATAATACCTAATACAATGTAAATACTATGAAAATAATTGTAAAATGCTATGTAAATTGTTACCTGTGTGTGGCAAGTTCAAGTTTTGCTTTATGGAAATTTTTTGGAATTTTTTTCCAGTATTTTTGATCTTTGGTTGTTGAATTTAAGGATGCAGAACCTGTGGACAGGGAGGGCTGACTGCATGTGGTAAGTGAATGAATAAGTACACAGATAGGTTTTACTTTTTGTTTTAGCACAGCCTACTCCTTCTTGGACTCTAAGAAATCCATTAATTTTGCAACTTCTTTTCCTTCTGATTTTTGCAGAAAACACTCCTCTGGTTCCCGTAACTTCTTCAGTAACTTCCTGCCTCCAGGATATTTCTCAGTTGGCAAATAAGCCATGACTAGCAGTTAGGCAATGTGCTGAAATGCATAGGATAACATCTTATCAGTTGGATTAAGACAGTATGTTAGAACAGGTGGAATGAACCTCTTGAAAAGGTAAATATTGAACAGCTGTACTGTGTTGTTTATGTTAAAGTGTGATTTTTGTGTTATTCATTAGGCTTCATATCTGGAAATCTAGTCACTTAAATATGACCTTACCTGTGTTTCTGTCTTTCGGGTAGACAAGTCTGGATCTACAAAGTTGGAGTTCCTCAAGCCCAGTGTTAAGACCAAGATATGTGGTGGCTTAACAATATTGTGCATCACTAGATAAAAATTATGTACCTTCTTGCGCTGATTTTCTTTCAATATTTGTTCAACAGAATTAACAGCTGAGGCTGGGTTCCTGAGAGGAAAAAAAATTAAGAAAAGACAGCTGTTGAGAGGAGCTGTCTCCAGTCCATTGTCATGAGCAATTCCAATTCCATTCAGCTTCCAAACTTGGACTCCAGCTGGGCAAAATGAAAGCTTTGCTTTTCCTTTTTGCCAGCCTTCTTAGGAATACATTGTGGGATTTCATCTGTCATATCCCAAGTAACTTAACAAATATTCCTTTCAACCTCATATTATAGTTACACAGAGAGGAGTTCAATAAATATACCTTCTCCAGCAGAGACAGTGATTGTTCTGTGCCCTCATAGATTGGTGCCCTGGGCCAGGGCCCAGCTGGCTGACCCCATGATGCAGCCTGCCAGGATCTTACAGCTCTACATGCTATTATTTAGGGAACCAGAGAATGTTGTTCTTGCCTAAAATGATATTTCTTAGCCGCTCACAATTGAATCTAATCTTTCAACTCTGCTAATTAAAGTAGCCCTTCAAAATCACAGCGATTTTATTATTATCATGGACAGAACTCAAGCTTCAAAAAAGAAAAGCTAGAAACTGTGTTTTTTCCCCAAATCTAAATTAACATTTAATTGTATAACTCAGGATTAGTTAGATAATAAGTGAATCAATCAACTGCTTTTGTAGTTTGTTTCATTTGTTTTGTTTTGCATTTCATTTGCTTTGCTGGACAGTTTCTAAATGGCCTCTGGTGAGGAGCTTTATTCAGTCCTGTGGGCCATGCCAGGGGCTTATGGGGGACTCTATCCTGCAGAGAGGTCAATGCCGATAGTAGCACAAAGGCAAAGGCAGCAATGACAGCTGGAGTGTTGGTGCATTGGTAGACACCACAAGAACAGGCAAGGACAGTGAGACAGCCAAGTTCAAAGCCCATGTAAAAGCTCAGTAAGCTTCACAGCTGCATTTGTTCAGTTTCATCACCACCATTTCCAACTAGTGGAGCTGGGTAGTGGGGAGGTTGGGCTATGTCTTAGTTTCAAAACAATAGGTTTATCATCTATTTAAGACTTTCCTGTAGCGAACAGGAACTAAGTTCAATAAAATTGCCTATTTTTATCTTTTTCCTTTTTTTCTCATACTTGCTTAAATAATTTTATTCAGCACAATTCCTAGAGAAAGGATCTTATGCTTATGTAGATAATACCTATTTTATTTTTACTTTTTATTTATTTATTTTTACAGTAGGTCCTTGTTGGTTGTCTGTTTTAAATATAGCAGTGTGTACATGTCAATCCCACACTCCCAATCTCTCTCTCTGCCCCCCACCCTGGTAACCATAAGTTCATTCTCTAAGTCTGAGTCTGTTTCGTACTGATAAAAGAGAGGAAAAGGAAGAGGTTACTTGGACACCTGTCAGCACAATGTAATTGTGTCCTGTATTGATTAGGGCCCAAATAAAGTCTCAGGACTCCTCAAATAACCCTAAATCGCCCTAAGGCCCTTGGTACAAAAGCTGAGTGCTATATCTCTATGCACACTTAAGTATTTCTCATTCTAAAATTAAGTTAATTTTGCTAGTATAACCCAAAGTCAGCTACCAGCACACTTAAATCTTCCAGCCTCCCATGGTTACCAGATGCTTCAAGATTTTAATAAATTTGCTCCCAACCCCTTCTCATTGTAAAGTAGGAAAACCAGCACCTCACCAAAACTTGGGACTAGTTAAAGACACTAACCTTCTACTTCCACTGAATTCCATACATTTACATTTTATCACCTTTTCCATTGCTTAATCACCCCACTGAAATGTAACACAAGTCCTAATACTTTAGGGTACTACCAAGGTAAGGCAGTAATACTATACCACTTTATTTCATTTTTAGGTAGATTGATTTTTCTCCTCATGAGTTATATTTGCACACTTCTTTGTGTGCCTTCTATTTTGGGGGGTTGCCCGACATTGTGAATTTAACCTTTCTGTGTCTGAATATTTTTGTCGTCCTATAAATATTCTTGACTTTTGTTCTGCATGTGGCTTTTGGAAACAGTTTGATCCCTTGGGGCCTTGCTTTTAAGCTTTGTTAGATGAGATGAGAAATAAGGTTAATCTTTGCCCAACAATGAAACAAGACATTTTTAGAATTCCAGTCGATGCCCCCTAAGTTATGAGGTTTTCTACCTTGGCTGTTGGGTAGGGTAAGTGTGCTATCTCTGGTCCTGTGTGGTCTCTGAGCACTGTGCCTTTTAATTCTTCCATGTGTTTCTTTCCGTGAACTCTCATTTATGTGCTGATCACTCTCTGTTGAACCCTTGAGGGGAACCCTCTGCAGACCTCTGGAATTTTCTCTCCCTGCAATTCTCACTACCCAAATGTCCAGTATTCTACTTTGTAAACGCTAGCTGCCTGGCTTCCCTAGATCCACCATTCCATCTCCTCCATTTAGGGCGAATGCTGGCTCTGCCTGGATTTCATCTCCCTTATGCCTAATCTTCAGGCATGAAGCTGGGGCAATTTTAGAGCTCACCATGTTTGTTTCCCAGTTCTGAGGGATCGCTGTCTTATGTTGCTGTTGTTCAATGTCTTGTGTGCCTTTGTTTCATATTTTTTTTTATCTTACCTGTTTCTTGGCAGGAGAGTAAATCCAACTCCTCTTACTCTATCTTGACTAGAAGCGGAAGTCCTCTGAGGCTATATTTGAAATTAATCCTATGAATCAACTACTAATTCCCTCATTCACACCCTCTCTACATATAAGAAAATCCAGCTCCCTTGTCATCTCTTCTGGTTAACTCTCCCTAATCATTCTTTTACCCTCCTCCTCCACCTCATCTCTGGCAAAATTTATTGTTCCTTCTCTGATTTGGCTTATTTTATGCTTGTATTCTCTTCAGCATTTGTCACAGACCTAGGTATTATTTTTCAAATATACTACCCAAATAGTAATGAAAATACTAATAAATCATTTTTTAAACTCTACAAAATTAACACTTTTGTCCCAGCTAGTGAAACAATGAAAAAGATATTTAAAAAGTAGATTTTAGTAAAAAATAACAGATCATATACTTTTACTTCCAATATATCTCTTGTATTCCTTCTTAAAAAAAAAACAACAACAGTAAAGAGAAGTTAAAAAGACATTGACACACTAATCAAGACAGTGTGATACCAATGGAGAGAGAGAGACACATAGATCAACAGAAGAGAATAGAGAACCCAGAAAGAGATCCACACAAATATTCCCATTTAATCTTTGACACAGAGGCAAAAGCAGCTCAATGGGAGAGGGATATCCTTTTCAGTGAATGGTTTTGGAGCAATTGGACATCCATTAGAAAAAAAAATAGCTCTGACCTATACTTCTCACTTAATATAAACTTTAACTCAAAATTGATCACAGACTTTAACGTAAAACATAAAACTATAAAACTTCTAGGAAAGAACATAGGAGAAAAATCCTCAAAATCTAGGACCAGCAGAGTTCTTAGACTTGACACCAACAGAATGATCCATAAAAGGAAAAATTGATAAATAGGACCTCTTCAAAATTAGAAACGTTTGCATTGCAAGAGACTCTGCTATAAAGATGAAAATACAAATTACACACTTGAAGAAAATACTTGCAATCTCTTATCCAACAGAGGCCTTGTATCTAGAATATATAAAGAATTCTTAATATTCGGCATGAGAAAAAAAATAAACAAGCAATCCAATTAGAAAATGAGCAAAAAGATAAACACATACATTTTACCCAAGAGAAAAAACATATGACAGATAAACACACAAAAACGTGTTTGGAATATTTAGCAATTAGATAATGTAAATTATAACTATAATAAGATACCAATATACATCACAATGGCTATAGGTTAAAAAAAATAATGACGATACCAAATGCTGGTGAGGATGCAGAGAAACTTAATGACTCATATATTGCTGGTAGGAATGTACAATAGTACAGCCATTCTGTAAAATAGTTTGATACTTTCCTTCAAACCTAAAAATGGAGTTATCATATGATCCAGCAATTGCATTCTTGGGCATTTATTCCAGAGAAATAAAGACTTATCTTCACACAGGAATCTGTACACAAATATTCATAGTAGCTTTATTATTAATTGCCAAAAACTGGAACCTACTCTAATGTTCTGCAGATGGATGATTAAATTGTGGTATGTCCATACCATGGAATACTACTCAGCAGTAAAAAGGAAGGAATTATTAATACATGCGATTATTTCCTTGGAGGAACTGCAAGGAAATTATGCTGAGTAGAAAGAAGCTAATCTCAACAGAATACATACTACATGATTCCATTTAAATAATATTCATGAAATAACATAATTATGGAGTTGAATAGCATATTAGTTGTCAGGGTTTAGGAGCAGGAGGAGAGGGGATGAGTGTGGCTATAAAGGGGTAACAAGAGTCTTGTGATGGTATAGCTGCATATTTCGATTGTGGTAGTAGTTACACAAGCCTATTTATCTGATAAATTGCATAGATACAGACATACACACCAATAAGTGCATGTATAACTGATGGATTCTGAATAAGCTTTAAGCCAATGTCAACTTCTTGGTTTTCATATTGTACTATAGTTGTGTAAGACGCTAACATTGGAGGATGCTGGGGGAAGTGTGCACAGGACTTCCCTGTACATTTCTTTGCAACCTCCCATTAATCTACAATTACTTCAAAATTTAAGAAAGGCATTGACATATAAGAACACAGAAGAACAAACTGTAGATGAGAGCAACAAAATTTTGAGGATTTGAGAAGGAGATAACTGAAGAATATCTGGCTTAGTTGAAGAGTTGAAGCCTAAGCTCACAGAATAGCAACCCAATTTTTGCTTCAGATCCATAACCCCCTAGAATATAAGCAATTGATCATACCAAATACCTCTAAAAGTAGTAAGGCATAGTTCTCAAAACAGTATGATTGTGGGAAGTTCTGATTAAGAAACTGACAGACTCCCAGAATCCTCACTCCCTCTGTGTAGTACGAAAAAGTCCCAGCAAAATTCCGGAAACTTACTTAATAGAGGGTCTCTGAACATAGTTAGGGATTGAAGTAATATATTAAACAGGGGGATTAAGAGAATTAGAGGTATTTGAGGGTATTGAGGGTAATTGAGAATTTGGTTCTCTTCACTCTTCATTTCTTCTATCTATGATAAAGCAGCAGCCAGTCTTTACATTATTTTTATTATACTTCCTAGTCTGTACAGGCTGGTATAACAAAATACTACAGACTGGGTAGCTTATAAAAGACAGAATTTACTCTTCACACATCTGGAGGCAGGAGGTCCAAGCTGCCAGCATGGCTGGATTACTGGAAGGTTATCTTTTGGGTTGCAGACTTCCAACTTTTCCCTTTGTTCTCACATGGTGGAAGGGGCCAGGGATCTCTCTCTGACCTCTTCTTCCTTATGGACATTATGACTTCTTCCTTATGGACATTAATTGCATTCATGAAAGTTCCACGCTTGTGATCTAATCACCTTCCAATGGCTCCACATCCTAATATTGGACATTTGTATTTCAACACATGAATTTTGGAGGATAAAAACATTCAGACCATAGCATTAAATAAATATTATTCGCTGTTGAAACAATAGTGTATGTTTATTAGGTTTCATTCTTATATGACTTTTGATACTGAAGGCAATTACTACTTCATTATATTTAAACCTGCTTATTTTCTTATATAGTTACCATTGATTATTTTTTGCAAATGCTCTAACATATCTGTTAAATACCAGCCAATATTTTCCCAAAGACACAAATACTTCAAAGCAGCTAACAATCCCGTCATTTAATTTTTGCTTTTTGTTTTGTTTTAACTGACGATCTGCCTCCTACAGATATCTGTTTCTTGATTCAATATAAACTAATAGTTTTTTAGTCTTAAAGCACATTAATCATGCCAGAAGTTCCCTTTTTTATCTCCTGTAATAAAGACACTCATCCCTGAATCCTCTCATTTTCTCTTTCCTGCTTTAGTATGTCATTTTTTATGAATTATAAATTTGGTCACTTCCTAAGAAAGGGTATATGAGAGATAAGTTTTAAAAAATATTGCATATCTGAAAATGCCTTTATTCAATCTTCATATTTGACTTGATACCTTGGCCGGGTATAAAATTAAAGGTTGAAAATAATTTTCATCAGAATTTTTCATACCTTTGTTCTACTGTCCTTTGAATTCTAATGTTACTGATCAGATTAATATTTACTTTGTGAGTGTTTTAAAGTCTGCCTCTTAACCCCAGGCATACTGAAATTTCATTATAATAAGACTTTGTGTGACTATTTTGTGTCATTAATTTTACTGGGCATTCAATGGGCTCTTTCAACTTAAAGATAGAAGCCCTTCAGTTTGGGAGTAATTTTTTTTTCTTTGACCATTTCCTCTCCTCTTTTTTTCTCTTCTTTCTCTAGAATTTCTCCTAGTTGGATGTTAACCCACCTAAATGAATCCTCTAATTTTCTATTTTTTAAATTATTATTTTCTATCTCTTTGTTGTTTGAACTACTTTATAGATTTTCTGTAAAGATTTCTAATAATTTTTCATACTGTACTTTAGTTCCTAATTTCTTTTTCTCTGATTGCTTTAAAAAATAGTTTCCTGTTCTTATTTTATGAAAGTGATGTTAGTTGATCTATTTGCCTGTTTTAACTGGGTCCAATTTTTAGAAATATTTGTTTGTTTTGGTCTCTCCATGGGAATGGATTTCTTCTCATGTATGTTACTCCTTCAGTAAATATTTATATATATGATCCAAGTTCAGAAAGCTCTGGGTTGTAAGGGAGAAGGCTGGGGCAGGGGAACAGGACTCAACTAGTTGGCTTCACTTAGAGTGAACTCCTCCATGTATTTAGGAAACTCCCAAACATCTAGAGGTCTTTTATCTGAAGTTTTTCAGTTTTTTTTTCACAGACTCCAATTTTCTGCCAAGAAAGATAAACATGGAAACCAGTATTCTGGAAGCAAGGCTGAGGAAACGGACTATGGGTAGAATAGGGGATGCATGTAGACCAATTTTATCACCCTGTTTTCTTCCTAAAGCTCTGTTACTTGGTATTCACTGGTTCCTGAGTAAACTTCTCCAGATACTAAAATTTTTTTCCCTTAGTGTGCATTTGTGGGAGAGTTAAGAGACTTTAAACAATCTCTGAGTGTTCAGTCTTTAGACTGCCTTCCACTTTTCATGTTACCTGCTTCCCCACATACAGAGACTCTTGGAGGATTTGTGAGGTAAACAAGCTCATTTCCCATCAGAACACCCTCTTGTGGTCAGTTAGTTTTGGGCATTCTCTGCCCTGCTATGTCAATAATCCCTCCTGCATCTTATTTGACTCTCTAAAAATTGCTCTAATGGTCTTTCTGAAATTATATTTTCTATTTTTCTCTTCATCCTCATTTGTTAATTTTTTAAAGTTTTAAAAGCCATTTTTATGGTGTTTGGGAGGAAGAGGAGATAATCACCTGTGGTCAAGTCTTCACATTTAACCCAAAGTTAGCAAATACATTTAAAAATATTACTAGACGCATGTTCACTTCTTATTTTGTGTTTTCTTAACCATATATACTAAATGAACGTGGATGGAAACAGAACATCGTATAGGTATCTGAGGAAAAAGTCCTCATGATGAAAAAGTTAAGAAGTCCCTAGTCATGTGGATGTTCTGGGTGAAGGGTCACTAGAGGGGAATCCAGAAGTCTTTGGCAGAATCTAGATGGTAAAGGGACTAAAGTGGCCAATTACAGACTCCCACCATTGCAAAGCCATTTTCTATAGTTTCTACCACAAACCAGAACTTCTTAGTGGACATGATTCAGCCCCTCACTTGTATATTCATAATGGGTCTGAACTACCAAGCATAGTGTCTTTCTATACTCATACTTCAAAAAAGTACAATCCTAACTGCTACAAATAGTAAATGGGCAGTGCATTCAATGGCAGATGGATATTTGTAATGAGAATTTATCACCTTTTTTTTCTTCCTTAAGGCAGAAGAAGCAAACGCCGAACTAAAATGCCTATAGCATAAGTTGAGGGATCTTTCTGAGCAGGTAGGAATTTATTTAGACTCCTCATTTAATGTAGCATAAAAGCACAATGAAATGTGCTTTAATTTAATTTAATTTAATGAAATGCAGGAAATGATTTTCATCATCAGTGTGCTTGTCTTGTATCTTTTTCTTGGTTGAATAAGAAATGTAGGTCGTTAGGTATGCTGTATATGTAAGCAAAATAAGATATCAATCTTTATATTTTCTATATTCTCCTATGAGAGCGATTTTTACTTTTCCTGAAAGAAAAATTAATATATATATGACTCATTGTTTAACATAATTAATAAGGTAGTATAAGTGATATTTTTGTCTACTTTTGTGACCCAAGAGAAAAGTCTCTTAGAAAGCTATATTATAAAACTGCTTAGAAAGAATTCTATTCTGGTGGATTTTATTGTTTGGATTTGGATGTATTACCTTGAAAACCAATAATAGAATTCAGCAATACTTATTTCATCCACAAACCCCACAGACAGAAAGAGGGCAAAAAGTAGGGGAAAAATGAAGCTTTGTACAGCAAAATGTTTTAAATGGGAAGTTTAAGGGAACAAAAGATCTGATGAACATTAAGCTATCATAAGCTGAGGTTTCAGCCAGAGGCCCATTGTCCACAGAGAGAAGTCGATTGCTTCGGCTTCCCATCATCCACTTCTGCTCTGGCAAACACAGTGTCTGCCACCACAATAGTATTTCTCCTCCTTCTTCCTTGCCAAGAAAACCTTGACTTATTAGACCTTAGGAAAATTGATTCCTCATCTAAGGTGGGCATGTTACCCAGGTATAAGGGGAAGTTTTCTGGAGAGTTTCTGGGAAAGAATTTTGCTCCCTGAAAGTAAAGAAGTACTCTAAAAGAAAAGGTTCTTTTCTGTGTGATTCAACCCCTTGTTCCCTGCATTGGGGGATTGAGGATACTTGGGGTGTGAATGACATGATGGGAGCTGTGGCAGCCATGTTGACCCTATGAGGCGAAGGCCTGGAGACTGACATTTAGCCCTGATATAATTAAGCTGCTGGATCAAAGTGAGTAAGTGCTTACCACCAAACTTCTTGATAGAAAACAAAATTCCTAATTACTTAAGCCACTGTCATTTACATTCTTGTTATTCGCGGCCATTAGCAATCTTAATTTACGCCTGCCTCTCCTTCTTTGCCACCTGCTCTAGTACACTTGTCACCACTCTACCCTCTAGCCATGTAGAACAACTTGCATTTCCCAAGATGTATCTTGTTTTTCTGCCTGGGTTCAGCAGCAGCTTCATTCTGAATGCCCTCCCCCTTCTATTATCCTCTGAAATTCTGCTCACCTTTCATTTAATGACATGTCACTTTATGAAATTTCTTTTATAAAACTTTCCTGTCACTAGTATCCTTGCCACCCACCACCCTCATCTTTTGTTTTACCCACTACAATCCGAGCAGAATATACCTTTTTGATAGTTATCTGTGGTCAGGTCTTTTGTCTTCAAACATACTGCAATCATTCCTACCTTAGCCCTACTCTAGAAGGTAGCTTCAATTCCTACCCTTTCTATTCCCTTGCCAGCAATGTCCCACCCGAACATCTCTTCATGGTTAGTTGCTCTCGCTCCTTCAGGTTTTAGTGTCAAGCTCTACAATGAACCTTAAGTTCAAAGATAGCAAGATTGGGTTCCTTTTGTTCAGCATGGCATCCTCAACACATCTGACACAGCCTTGAGTTGAGTAGGTTCACAATAAATATTTGAAAATGAATGAACTGAACTCTGTACTTTAAATGGGAAGCTCTTCAAGGTCAGATATGGTATGTATTCATTTACATAGATTATAGAATCCAGCTAAATGCACTTACAGCCTTCGGAAGACATGAATGCTCCACAAATGCTGAATGAATGGATGGAGAGATGGATGACTGGCATAGCAAGTTTACTATTTTTTTCCTCTGATGAAAAGCACATACCTATTTCCAGGAAAAAATTTGCTTCTGAATAACAGGAGCGGCAACCCTTGTGAGGTCAACTCTTTGAAAAGTAGATTGATATCTGTAAGTTCAGGACTTAACTTTTAGCAACCTTAAGAGCACACTTATTAAAGTTAAGCAGTTTTAGGACAACTTTGTTCCCAGAATCTACAAATTGGAAACCTGAGAGGTCAAGCCATTGATTGCATTTTGATGGAAGGATCTGTAAAAATATTGCCCTTCCAAATATTTCTCTCCAGAATAGAGATAGCTGCACCACTAAAAGGTTTATGATAGATCATTTTAGTCAGTGGGATTTTGGAGTGAAAACTGGAAAATAATCATGAGAATTTTGGCTTAAAGTGAAATATAACTCTCTTTGGAAAGTTATCAATAGAAAAATGCTCGAAACGTCTAAACGTTAAACAACAAAGTTTGAAACTTAATACGAATCAAACACCAAGAGCAAGGAAGGCAAACAAAACCCTAAACATTTGCAGAGACATAACAACTGTGAAACAGGAAGTCGTTCTGAGAATTTTTCAGCATTTTCTTCTTTGCACAACTTCCTCTAAATATATTGATACTCCATCCCATCAGTCAGTCTGAATCTATCTGATATCAAATGCTCATAAAGGAATTAAAACAAGAAGCCATTGCTACAAAAATTTCCTGCTCCTTTTTTGCCTTTGAATTGACTGTTTAAAACATTCTGATTTAACCACTTAAAAAATAATCTACTTCAAAACACATATATGTTTCAAGATACAAACTTGAATCAAATGTAATTTCATTTCTTGGAAAGTGAAGATTTACACTGGTGAAATGTTGAGACTAAAATACATATTAATTTTAAGTACTACTGTGTGTGTTACAGCAAATGTTCTAGAAGACTGAGAAATGGAAAGCTACTTCAGAGTAGGGCGATCTCATGAATAAGATTGGATTTGTGAGGCTTTAGAATATTACGAGGATTGAGTAATCAGAGAGGTGAGAGAAACCAGATGAGCTCCATGAGCAGTATACATGTTAGGAGAGTGAAGAGGTTTACAGCCTGATACTAATGAAGCCATATTACAGATTCAAACAGATCACTGCAGAAGAGAAGGGGATTCTTTTTTTCTTTTTACTGCTGATGTTAGGATGTAGGGATGCTGACTGGATTTCAATGTCACCTTTGCTGACAGTGGTGAATTGGGTCATTAGAGGAACATATTCACGGCCTGTTTGCTGAGGCGCTTGGGGTCTGCTTAGTGAGACCAAATTGAAAGCTGTAATAGACTTCACAGGGTCATTTAGTATTTATTGCTTCTCTCTTTTTTTGGCTCTAAATATACACATATAAACATTGTTTGGATTGTTTTCTTGGAGAAGAGCGTCTTTTGGGATGCATCTGATGATTAACTTTATATGTCATTATAACAGAGGAAGGGTGAGATGACCTTTCTATCCACTTAAGGAGTTCTTTGCCATTTGAAGAGAAAGTAAAGTCTCTCATCTTACAAGTTCAGTGATGCTACCTACCATCTGAGCCACTGGAGCAAAAGTATGCAGCAAGTGACATTTCTTCAGATCACGGCAGCCAAGTCAAGAGCATTCCAGGGTAATTAACTCAGATCTGTTACTGTATTTAATATGTGGATTCTTTCAGCTTATTACTAAGTGTGACATTGTGCAAAAACGGGGAGGGGAAAGTCCAAAATTCAATGTGGAGAAAAATATTAAAAATAAAACAGAAACATATGCAGGCAAATGAGAAGGGATTTTATAGTTGATAAAAATCTGGACTAACTTTCAGAGACACATTGTACTGTTTCTAGTTCTAGATATTTGTTAAGTTGGAGGCTGTGACTGATCACTCAAGAACCTGAAAATAAGAAAAACAGGAGAATTATGAAGCATATTTTCATTGGTATTTTAGATTAACCTTTCATGCTTTGTTTATATTATAAATAATACTCCTATTCACTGTAATTCATTTTCTACATGAAGTGCCGAACAAACAACTTCATTTTCAAAGTATTTATAAATACATGATTATATTCCATAAAGTTAGATCATTTTTAAAAATAAATGACACATTTTCTTACAGGATATTTTATTAACTGAGCTTCCTTTATGTTTTCCTTGGTCAGGCAAGATGAAATTGAATTGCTATAATACAAATTTTATATCAGAAACTTATTAACTTACATGGTTCATGGGGTCTGCATTTTGTTTACTTTGATCACAAAAAGGCATTATCTTTAAAAAGAAAACTTACAAATTCAGATGCATAATAATGAAATGTAGTGGTTGAGAAGTTGGAAACCATCCGTGAATCAAATATGCAATTTCCATTTGTTGGAAAGAAAAGATTTATACTGGTGACAAGTTTAGACAAAAATACATATTTTAAATTACTAATGGATGCGTTACAGTAAATGTTGTAGAAATAGATGGATTTCACTTTTTTTTTTAATTTTTAAAAAATTTTATTTTTGGCTGCGTTGGGTCTTCGTTGGTACGCGCGGGCTTTCTCTAGTTGTGGCGAGCAGGGGCTACTCTTCGTTGCAGTGCACGGGCTTCTCATTGCAGTGGCTTCTCTTTGTTGTGGAGCATGGGCTCTGGGCACACAGGCTTCAGTAGTTGTGGCACACGGGCTCAGTAGTTGTGGTTCACGGGCTTAGTTGCTCCGCGGCATGTGGGATCTTACCGGACCAGGGCTCGAACATGTGTCCCCTGCACTGGCAGGTGGATTCTGAACCACTGTGCCACCAGGGAAGTCCCGGATTTCACATATTTTTATACATAGTAAAATTACATTAAAATTAGTTATTTTAACTTTTTATTGGAGTGCTCCTTTCCTCTCTTCAAATTAAATAAACCAAAAATAATATTATTTTCTGATGTTTAAGATAGTGCTTGCTAAGATATTTTAAAGTAAACTTGTTGCTCATTTCTGTAGAAATGCATGATGTTTCATGCCAGGAAAGAGGCTGAGATCACCAAAATTGCCTGTTCCTGCCCCTGCCTCTCACTGCCTCAGACCTAACCATTGTCCTACCACCTTTTTCTTCCTCTTTTTCCCATCCTCTGTCACTTTGGTCATTAGAAGGAAGGAGCAAGAGTCGAAAAGAAAGGGATAAGATAGGAGTAAATCCCAAGATCTAGGAAAGGTTAGGAAAGAACTTGGAGATATTTTCATCTCTTTATGGAGGTGAAGGTGAAATAATTCAAAGCATCAACATTTATTTAATGACATCCATACATAAGACAGTAAGAAAAAAATCCCCATGTGCCAAAGTGGAGCATCAATTCCTACTCTCTTCCCTCTCCTCTCCCATGCCCCAAATGTACTTCACAAACAGCATTCCATATTTCTGGGTTCAGACATATAACTGAGCCCAAGTCACATTCTATTGGAAGACCAGGGACAGCCTTGGGGCAAATGAACCAGTGAGGTTTGATTTTGGCAAGCCCTATCTCCCCTTGGCTGTGTCCCCTCACCTTACTCGGTTCTTTTCCAGGTAGCCTGAAATTTTAAGAGGGGCCTGGATGCCCCTCAGCTGCCCTGCTCTTCCAGGAAGTCCCCAGATAAAACTTACCTTTAGGTCATCCACTAATGATCTCCCTGATATGAATGAATAACTGAATGAGTTACTAAGTATTAATCTAGTAGTACTATGCTTAAGTTTATGGGGATGTGTTAAATCAAAGAAATGGCTAAAAGACCACAATGAGAACTTAGAGCACTAAGGTTGATAAAATGTAAGAAAATATTTGACTTTGAAAAACCACTTAAATCCCAACATACTAAAGGTCACAAACTCTATCACACATGATTAGAACTATGGAGTGGGGAGGTTTTGTTCTATATAGCAGAGGTCAGCAAACTATGACTCTTGGACCAAATCCAGCCCACTGCCTGTTTTGGCAGGTAATGTTTTATAGGAACACTTTCATGTTATTCCATTCTTTAGTATGTTGGCTGCTTTCATGCTACAATGGCAGAGTTGATGAAGACCATATGGTCCACAAAGCCTAAAATATTTACTATCTGACCTTTTTAAGAAAAAGTTTGCTGACCCTGCTCTATAGGAATAATGACATTGAAAAGTATGGCAAATTTTTTACCTTATTTCTTCTCCTTTCTTTTTCTTTCAAACTTTTTTCTTTAATTGTAGGACAGAGCAATTCAGACTTTTAGTTTGAATATTTAGCCAGGAAATCTTATTTTAAAAGCTGAAAGTAATGAATCATGGTCATCTTAAAACATCTTCAATTTCTGCTGCCTCTACACTATAGATATAATTGAATGAGAGTTTGTAGTGATTGCCTTGCTTTGGTTATATAACTCCAAATCAATTCTTTTTTTTTTTTTTTTTTTTTTGCGGTACGCGGGCCTCTCACTGTTGTGGCCTCTCCCATTGCGGAGCACAGGCTTCGGACACACAGGCTCAGCGGCCATGGCTCACGGGCCTAGCGGCTCCGTGGCATGTGGGATTTTCCTGGACCGGGGCACGAACCCGTGTCCCCTGCATCGGCAGGCGTACTCTCAACCACTGCGCCACCAGGGAAGCCCAAATCAATTCTTATTTGGCTTCCTTTAATCACTTCTAATGACTGATCATTCAACATACTGGGAATTTACTCCTAATACAGTACAGAGAAATGCATATTTTCTTATCTTACACCACTAATGCATCATATGCATAAAGAAGGAGGCATAGATGTTTAGAGTTTATAAATATTTTCATGACGTTACACAAAATATAACAAAAGACCTGGGTCATCATTATTTTGATTGAACTTTAAAATTACAAAGTGAAGTGGCCAATACTTTTAAAATATTAAATTATCTGGTGCATGTATAGCCCCTTCCCCACCTTTGCATTTCCCAAAACATGCTTCCCAGAGATTGTTTTATATAAGTAGGTTAAGAGAGGAAAGGATAAGGATAAGCTTGGGAAATGAAAAATTAAATGACTGTGCTCACTTTAGGACCTCTCAGAGATTTCATATGAAAATATTCATTGTTAATTGCAAAAAGAGAGTAGGATAAGCTTTATTCTTTAATTCATTTATTCATTCATTCAACAAATGTTTCTGGAGTTTCTAATCTCTGCCAATCACTGTTCTAGGTGTTAAGAATAGAGCATTTCCAAAAGCTCAAAGGTTATGAGGTATCTCTCAGAGGTTTAGAAAAGTCTTGGAAAGAATTCATGAAGGAAAAAAATTCTGAAGGTGAGTGGAATTATAAGTAGAGTTGTCTAGGGGAGAGGCATTCTACTAACTAGAAATACATGACTAGCAGATGGATATAGAATGAGGTTAGTATACACTTACTGAATTTAATTGAATTACATGGAATGGGACAATTGCAATAGCATAACGAAATCCTCTGCTTTGAAATGGCACCTTGCATGTGTTGTCAGTTTGTACACGTACATGTTCACACACATGTGCACACCACACACCAAAGTACTGAAATAGACTTCATTTTGGTGCCAAGGGTTGGAAAGTGGCGTTCCATCTCTCTCTCTGCCTATAGTAATGAATTCATGTTTGTGTGCCTGGTAAACAGATTTGCAAGTTGTATTACCTAGTTTAAACTAAACTAACTCTCACCAAATGGACTGGTAAATTAAAAAGCTTCCTGCAGGGAAGCTGCAGGTGGAAGATAATTCCCATAATGTAAACAAAAGCAAAAGACAAGAAAATGGCAGAGCAAACATGTCTTCTACTCCTTGTAGAAACTCTTCCTCAGGCATATCATAAAGTAAAAATGATGACCTTGTGATAAGTGTCAAGGTGTCAGCCAAAAAGTTGAAATTGTCAAGAAGACCATTGAAACAGAAACTTTAACCACCGCTGCTAATGAAAAATCTTATTCTAAGTATCCGCTTTGTCTTTTACATCAGTTAATGATGTTAAGTAGACAGCTTGATTGGCAAACGTTTTAAATCTGCACATCCAAAGCTATTTTTAATGACAACCAAAAGGCTTTTTGCTTTTGTACAATTAAAAGTAAAATAAATATTTACTCATAATAGGTTTATCTCATCCACATAAAATTCCATATTTCTACATAGAAATTTTCCATAGAATTGGACATGTCTATAATTTATAAATAAATCTGAAAATTACATATATTAAACATACATGCTAAACATGTTTAGAGATGGGGTGAGCAATTAACAAGTTTGGAAAACACTCCTTGGTCGACAGTAATTTTAGGCAAGAAACAGATACATTGTGTATACGTTTCTTCTTTTTATTTGTTAAGAGTTGAGCTGATGAACCTTGTTCATCAAGGCTGATGAGCCTTGTGTAGCACTTATTCTTTTTTAGCACTTATTCTTTTTTAGATTTTTAGATTTCTCCAGATGCTTGAAATAAGTCTTGAATAAGCTCAGGAAAATATAGTTAGCCAGTGGTAGATTATTAAACATCTAATGCTCTTTTTGTTAGAAATCAGGTCATTTGTTAAGCTGCAGATTAAAAAAAAAAAAAACAAGTAAAAAACCCTTTTTTCTTCAACTTAGAATGAATTTATTGTAATTGTAGATTTTGTTAGAAATAAAGCCATTAAAGCACTTTACAGGCTGGGTTTTCCATTAGCTCCTTTCAAATTCTTTCAGCCCTGCACAAACCCCCTAGTTTCATTAGGTAAAAGAGTGATTTACCACTAATCAGCAGTTCCAATGACAACGAAGACGTGTTTGTACGTTCTAAAAGTAGATTAATTAGACTGTACTCTATGATTTGCCACACGACCCGAGCTAATAAGATTATTTTTGAAACATGTGTTGAGCTACCAGGCTTCATTTATTGAAAATTAGTTAGAACAATTTATATTATAGGATAAAGAATCAGCCATTTACCAAAGCTAGTGGAAGAATCTCCTTTGGCATTACCATTGCAGAGGTCAAGATGTGATGAAATGTATAAGAAGACTTCCATGAAAGTATTAATGCCATATCCTAAATAAATCGATAGCCCATTAGTGTAGTCTGGGGTCTAAAATAACAGTGACGAAGACTGTCTCCTTTCTATATGGATGTGTATCTGTAGCTGTTAGGAGCACAGCCTAACCAGGGTTTATCGGCTGTGAGATTTTGGGTAAGTTACTTAAACTTCCATGCTTGCCTTTCCTTATCCTTGAAATAGAAACAACAATAATACCTTTTTCGTATGGTAGTTGTGAAGGTTATTAAATGAAATAATACAATTAAAGGTTTTATCAAGTAGAGGATTAGGCATGTGGGTTTAATTTTATGGTAAACATAACCAGTGACATATTATGATGTCATACTTAGTATTTGGGCTTAATAGTGTATTATCAGGGATGTAGAAACTTTCAGATGTGGTAACATCAATATGAACACATGTTTTTTACCCTATACCAGGAGATATTAGTTTTAATGAATAATGAATACAATTTCTTAGCAATTGATGTGATATTTCCCCTAAATCTCTCCTAAAACTGACCAGTGACTGAAATGGTTTATAGCCAGTGTCATGGTCATGTGTAAGAAAGATCCTGCAGTGAAGAAATTTTAAAATAATTCATGTGAACTGCCAAAATTGAAACTGCTTTGGAGCCAGCTGTGATATCGCACCTCCTCATTTTTTTGTTTTTGTCTAAACTGATGTCATAATAAAAAGAAGGAAGCTGAAATAACGAAGGTCAGGATGTAGACACTGGGCCTCATTCTTCCTGTTTAAATATTTTATCAACTCTTGAGTAATAGAAGGGTGTATTGATCCAAATTGATAATGAACTTCAAAGTCCAAAATATCATTGAAGAGTGGCATTTATGAAAATTCAGATGATAACCCCTTGAAAGCCCAAGTCAATCCAATTCAACCAACAGGCCTCAACAATCTCTTGGATACTGAGCATTTGACCAGCTTTGTGCAGTATTTTAAAGGTGGTGGCAGCAGCTCAATTAGCCAGCATGGAGGACCTAGTGGCAACGTCTTTGGAAGTCTTCTTTCCTTGTCACTGATGCTTCGGCTCCACTTTGTGTGTGTGTGTGTTTGTGTTTGACGATTGTTTTCGTGTATTCTATGTTCTTTTCATCATTGAAAATGAGAGCTGGCACTTTTAAGGTATTTTCAGTGAGAGCCATGCCTCCTTACTAATGTTAGGGAAAACACTGACCTTGAATACCACACGGATAGATGACAAAAGAAACAGAGATCAGCACGTGCCTTTCTTCTAGACTTTTACCTCAACATAGATTGACTATATTATTGATATCCATTTGGGAAATCTGGAGTTCTAAAGGATCACGTGTAGTAGTTTCCCAGGAATACTACTAACAGGAGGTACAACAGGGTTCCTACTGAAGCACAGCTTTCATTCTCTTTGTCCTTTAGTTTATATAGAAGGAGGTGGAGCTGTCCCTGGAGTTTCATGCCCAGGTGAGGCTAAGATCACCCCTCCCATTTTCACACTCTCATTAACCCAGCCTACCAATGGTTTCCTAGCCAGGTTCTGTGCTACATTACATAGTTTCTCCTTTCTTTAATATACCTTAGATAGAGCTAACTCTGGTTAACAGGTTTCACTCCCTGTATCAGATATAATAACTTAGTTTGACTTTCTAGCAGTTGAACCCATCATATTTGGAAGAAATCTCACATTGTATGAATTATAGCAGGAGGCTGGATGCGATCTCCTCTAGAGAATGTATGTAAAGGTAATCTCCACCCCTCACTGGCACCCACCCTCAGCAGCTATGGAACAGGGGAGTAACCTATGTTTGCTAGCCAGATGTTCCTACTTATCACTTTGAATCCCGAGTGAGTGATATAAAAAAACAGAAGCCATTTAGAAATTATACACTGTGGCATTTTAGTTCGGTGAGCAACATGAAGTAGACAGCGGGAGCAATTCTCCCTAATGACACTATTGACATCTCCCTAATGACACTACTATGTTTTGTATTTGATATTTCCTTGGTGATTCCTTTTGTTCAGCCCTTCTTGGTTACAGACCATTTTTTGAGACTGTTTACAACATTAATACCCATTCCATGAGACTCTGTGACATTTTTCCTTTTTGACTTAAATGTGACCCACCAGAATTTCATCTTTACCTGTTTCTCTAGACTTATTTCTAACTATACCCCTCAACAAAAACCATACTACATAGTGCTTGTCATCCTACCAAAACATTCTTATGACAAATGATTTGTTCTCTCTCCCTCTGCCAAGCTACCTCCTGAAATTTCTTCCATTCTTTAAGTCCCTGTGTGAACTCAACCCTCTCCAATTTGGGATTACTCATTCCCTCACTAATGAGAAGGCAACATGCTATAGTGGAAGAGAGCCATTGCCTTGGACCCATGCCAGTGACATTCCATTGCACTTGATCTGGACTCTATAGTTCATCTTTCTTCCAGAGTAACGTTTCAATTTATTTAGGATAGAGCAATTCAAAAGTTATGAAAAAACTGTATGCACTCATCCAATCAGTATTGTTCCATGTTTCTCTAGAGATAACATAATAATTCTTTGCGAAGTAATAATGTTTAATGTATCAAATTTTAATTTTATAAAGTAAGAAGTAACTCATAGTGAGCACTCATTAAGCATCTGAGGTTTGTTGAACAAAGTACCAAAGAGATGAGACTTTTTTGTTTCTTTTCAGATTATTTGAAATAAATCCAATTAACAGTCCACAAGCGCTTGGTGTATTTTTTAGTTTTCTGTTGACCTGAGGTCTGATCACTCATGTTCAGAAAAGAAGTCTAATAAGAAATGTCAGTCTATTCTATGAACACCTGTGATATAGTTTCAATAAATTCTTTTGTGACTTAAATTAACCAGAGTCATTTTCTGTTGTTTGCAACCAGAAACCCTAAGCTGGGTTTCTGCACTGGGTTCTACTCAAAAACCACCTACTTCTGTATTACATAGAGAAAAATCAGATCTACACTAATCAGTTTGACTTTTAAAACCACCACATATGCCTGAAAAAAATTTAGTCATTTAGGATGGCACTGAGAGATCTGACAAGGCAACTAGAAATCCAGAAACTGTTTCCAATAATTAGTATTGTCAATCTTCTCTTACAGAACTTTTGTTATGATTCTTGGAGCTACATGACAGCAAGCCTTGACGACCTTAGGGGGAGGAAGAGATAAAAAATAATACTAGAACAAGAAAAAAGAAGTGTGATCCAAATAGGTGTATCAGCCTATCATTTAGAATCTTTGGTATGTCTAAAACTTGAAACGTGTAATCTCTTAGAAAGTGAATTTTCGGTTATAAAAACTATTTGGTTAAAGAGACACGTTTTGGCTCTGTGTTGAGTATAAGCTCATTGTGCCAACTACCAATTCCCACCCAGATGTGGTCATTAAGTTGTACTGTGCTGATGTAAAGCAGTGTTGAGGACTCTCTTTAGAAAACTCATTATCATATAGTTCCTATTAGCATAGTTATTAGCTTCACAGATTAAAGAAAATAGCTTTAATCTAATAGCCCTGATTCATCATTCTTCTCTAGCCAACAACTCCACAAAACTTAATTCCAGGCAGTAAGAGATGGGTATTAGACACGCATAGGGTAGGAAAAAGTGGTGAGTATGTAACCTAGATTATTAGATTGGCTTTCGTCATTTCTTTTGGTATCGATTCTCCTTAGATTGACATCCTATGTTAAAATATTCTAATTTGGGGAGAATGTGATTATATCCCTTCTGTCTACTGTTTACCTGTATTTATGAGGAAGGTAAATTATTTTGGATTTAACTGTTGCTGATTGAAATATCTATCTTTGTGTGATTAACCTAGCTGCAATGCAGTTGTTCCAGATGGGTTTTAGCCAAGCAGAATTGTTTATTTACATGAAATTTTATGCTAAAGACTGATACATAAAACATATAAAAGTGGAAATTTTTGTGGCAAACTAGGACATCAAGGCTCTCTATTTTGCAACTTCTCAACCTGTCCTTTTCCATAACCCCATTCCCTCTCCCAGGAAGCTCAAGGGGATCGAAGAGCTGAGGGGCTCAGATGTCTGACTTTGAACTAACTGTCCTAATATTATATAAATATATATATATACTTTTCAAACTATTGTTATACAATATTGCGATATAGGCATGTAAACAGTGAATGTGTTGTAAAGCATATGTTTTTAATACGGATTTTTGTAAATGAAAATATCCATGTGCTTTCTTATTATTTGTTCCACGTATTTTTACCAAATTTGTCTGGTCTTTTTGTTGAAACCATCTGGAACTCTTACTGAGATCATAGTTGAAATCTCCCACGAAGTTAGGAAAAAGAGAGAAATCACAGGAGCTACACATCCGGGCTGACTTAACTGTCCATGTAACCTTTGGATTCATCCTCTTCCTCTCTGAAGAAATGGAGCTGGGCTAAAAGTTTCCATAGTTTCCAGAATTTTGTCATGATTAGGATCATCTGAGGTACTTGTACTTACTCAAAATACAAATTCCGCAATTCACTCCAAGCCCACTGAATCCGAATTCTCAGGGGAAGGCCGGGGAGCCATGCATTTGACAGAATCTCCAGGTGATCCTTATCCTTGGAAAGATGAGAAACAAAGAGTTGAACAACTCCAACAGCCGTTCTAATTCAGAAGTTCCATGATTCCCTTCATATTTCTTGGATAATAAAATATTTTAACTGAAGCTATGGAGCCTGGAGTGGAGATGGTGGGAAGAAGAAAAAATTATTCCTTTTATATAAAAATGATGTTGGACTTGAGGATATGGGCAGGGGGAAGGGTAAGCTGTGACAAAGTGAGAGAGTGGCATGGACATATATACACTACCAAACGTAAAATAGATAGTGGGAAGCAGCCGCATAGCACAGGGAGATTAGCTCGGTGCTTTGTGACCACCTAGAGGGGTGGGATAGGGAGGGTGGGAGGGAGGGAGATGCAAGAGGGAGGAGATATGGGAACATGTGTATAACTGATTCACTTTGTTATAAAGCAGAAACTAACACACCATTGTAAACCAATTATACTCCAATGAAGATGTTAAAAAATAAATAAATAAAATCATAGTTTAAAAAATGTTGAATTTGGCATTTTCTATGAAATATTAAAATAATTTTATAATGCTGAATAATTAGAAGTTAGATTTTTATCTGAACTTCACACGCCTTTTCTTATTTTTCATTTATTTTTTTATTGTGTGTTGCTTTAATGTTTTTTTCTTGTTAGTTTTTCCCTTGCATCTGTGCTTTTAAAATCTGATTATTTATCCTTATAAATCTCTAGAAAGGATGCTACCATCTTTCTTTTAAGTACCATGTTTCAGATTTTCTTCGGACTTTTGGCAGAAATTTCCCCCTAGTTAACAATAAAGTTGAGTTAACGTCTCAAACCAAGACAGGGCATTTGTAGGCTTTAATCACTTAGCAAACATTTACTCTGCACAGTCAAGGTGACAACAACTTAGTCGATTTGAGGATCCCATCTACGTTTTCTATGTTCTCATTCAGTTTTGAGTCTTGCAGGAACTACAGAATAGATGTCTATCTGGCTCTAAAAGACATCTATTCAAACTAGCATCTTTGGAGGCATCCATTGGCTTATTTGGAGCTCAGCCACCAGTCGTCACATGTTACCAATAACGTCTTTTGGGCTCCCCCAAAAGCTGACTGCTGCTTTCCTTCTTTCTCTTCTGCCACTCCTGGGAGCATCAGCAGCTCAAGCTTCTGGGGCCCAGGAAATCTCTGAGAACGTGTTTGAGGTGCACATGACTAGATCCCTACATAATCTACAGTCATTTCCTCTTTGGAGCCTTGCCCCCTTTTCTTGGATGTCTCCCTCAAAAGTAATGCACAGATTCCTTTTATTCTGGAATCCCACAAAATCATGTGGGATTTTTACTAAAAAGCTATCTTAGAATGTTGTTTTGCATTTAACATCAGTTTCAAAAGCTACCTAGCTGACATATAGATGCAATGTGTTATGCTCACCTTTATTTGTAATATGTGGTGGACATCAGTATATACTTTTTTTCTACCGAAATCTTAATTGCAACAAATACTTTTCAAAAACTTCTTTTTTGAAAAAGATAACTAAGTATTTGTTGCCATGTGAACATGAATTACTAATTTGTTAAATAGATTTTTTTAAAGCTTCACTCTAGATACTTCAATGATTTCATCATAGTTCAAAGGTAGCAAACAGTTATAGGCTGGGGGGATAGAAATCTAAGGATTAACCAGTTGGTTTAGCTCAAAGTATTTTTCTACAATGGCTTCAGGATAGAGAGATGAGAAATGAATTTCACACACAAATTGAATACGCAAGCATCAGTTTAGAAACCATTTACTTAATATCATTGTTCATCTATAAAAATGTCAGTGGCATTCGGAAAAAAATCAAAATATTGCATAATTTTTTCCATGGCTTAATTTTTACTTTTTAAATTTATGGCTTTGGTTATGTTATTTGTCTTTTTATAGGGATTCATTCTGTTTTCCGTGATTTTGGAAGCGATTTCTTTAATCTGTTTCATTTCTTAAGAGAAATTCCTGATTTTTTTTAAACAGTAACTTTTTCATATCTTACATCTTGTTTGTGATACCAGAGACATCATGTTTTTAACGGAACTAGCTAACACAGTGAGAGAAACAAAACGCCACGTAGCATAAATCAGTAGTTTTCATTTTCTGGCTTTCCCTTCCGTGTTCCTCACATGCTGAAAAAGACATGATGCCAACAACCATATGTATTCTATTTTTTCACATTTTGTTAAAACATAAATGCTTTTTCATATTAACACCTGGTCTTTTTTTTTCTTTCTTTTGCGGTACACGGGCCCTCTCACTGTTGTGGCATATCCCGTTGCGGAGCACAGGCTCCGGACGGGCCTAGCCGCTCCGCGGCATGTGGGATCTTCCCGGACCGGGGCACGAACCTGCACCCCCTGCATCGGCCGGCAGACTCTCAACCACTGTGCCACCAGGGAAGCCCAACACCTGGTTTTTAAATTATATTTTTTAATAGCTATAGAACATGCCGACAGTTGCTTTATAGTTTAGTTCCAAAATTTCTAACCAGTTACAATATCCAGATTTTTGATATTAGAAAAAAAACTTTGTAATAAGAAACTTATATATATATTTTAGCCCAAACTGAATGGGATGATATTACTGGGTTACAGAGAGCTAGTTTTTCAGGGCTTAATGTGAAGTTTTTTAGGGCTTAATGACTTTACAATTAACCACATATTTTGAAGTCTAACCATTTCAACATACTAAGCAGATATCTTGTACGAATTTCATAGATATAAAATGATGTTTCATTGTTTTAATTTCCATTTATTTGATAACTATCCACAAAAAGAAACTAACAGTATCTCCTACTATGTAAATTGATACTGGCTTCTTGTTATACTAAGCATAGATGTCAGTATAAACATTCTGACATAAAAAGGTGAAATAGTAAACAGAATTAAGTGAATATTGAAACAACCATATAGTAAATAATTGTTATAAAATTATATAAACGATTTATTTTTTTGCTTTTGAACTCATCCTTATATTTTACATTTTTTCTATGTAATTTTCTAGTTAAACTTAAAACGATGATATTTTAGGGTATAATTGCCTTTTACTTAAAATTCATCCATGGAATTTTCTATTGTAACATCCTTTCTAAGTGCTGAGAAAAGTTAGGTGATAAGGTTGGTATAATTAGTAAGATAATTATAATGCCATTGGGATTAGATATAACGATATTACTGCCCATCACCTTAAATGTTAACATCTTAGTTTGGCCTTTATGTTTATTTTTAATAAATGCTGTACCTCACAAATTGCTCTTCAATATCAGAAAGTTAAGCTGTCAAGTGTCAGAAGTAGATTGGCTTGACTGCCTAATTAAATACAGATTCATCTGGAAAAGTGCTCTCCTGCTCTCACATTTCACTCTAATATCCGCTCAACTTCAGAATGACCCCTACATGGCCTGAACTTTACAGCAAGAGCAAACAGACAAAAATACCAACCCTCCCCCGTGCTCCTGTTTAGTCAATTCTTGACCTGAGAAAAGCAATGCCAACTTAGTATAAACTGGAAGACTTAAACGGGGAGTGGAAGGGGCGCCCCCCAAATGGGAAAGGGCTATGCTGACATGAGTCAAACAGGGAGTCAGAATGCACCCTCGTCCGCCCTCTCAGGGGTCCCCACTTTTCCCAAAACTGTCGCAATGCATTGGGAGGAGGAGAAAGCAGCAACTGCCTGCTCTAAACATTCTTCCCTGCTGACGTCATGCAGAAGGTGGAAGGGAGCTGGAACTGACAGGAAAGGACACTCAGTCAGAAAACATGCACTCTAGCCATGAGTCTGCTCCGCTCACACTGAGTGGGATAAGAAAGGCCACTCCACTTCTCTGGGATTGAATTTCTTTCCCTGAGAGATAAAGGAGCTGGTCTACAGAAGCTAAAAGATGTCTCATGGCTCTAAATTTCTGAGATTCTCTGATCACCAATATAAGAAAATATCATTTCTTGAGCCCTCTGGCTAGCCTTATGGTCGTGTGAAAAATCACACAAGGCTGGGCTTTCTACATGGCAGCATCGGCTTAGCTGGTTCTCTCTCAGGCTGGTTATATAAGTTGAAGATGCAGTGCAACATCAATTGGTCTGAAGAAACATCTATCCTCTCTATATATGATGCGTGTAAGGGGAGAGGATTAGGAACAAGCTTGGAGACTGGAAATTGTTTCTGGACTGCCAAAACCAAAGGTTACTCCTGGGTATATCTGAAGAAAACAAAACATTAATTTGAAAAGATACATGCACCCCAATGTTCATAGCACCATTATTTACAATTGCCAAGAGATAGAAGCAACCTGTGTCCATCAACAGATGAATGGATAAAGAAGATGTGGCATATATATACAATGGAATATTACTCAGCCATTAAAAAGAATGAAATTTTGCCATCAGCAACAACGTGGATGCACTAGGAGGGTATTATGTTACGTGAAATAAGTCAGACTAATACAAATACTGTATGATATCACTTTTATGTGGAATCTAAAAAACACAACAAACTAGTGGAATATACCAAAAAGGAAACAGACTCACAGATAAAGACAACAAGCTAATGGTTACCAGAGGGGAGAGGAAAAAGGAGAGGGGCAAGATAGGGGTAGTGGATTAAGAGGTACAAACTATTAGGTATAAAATAAGCTATAAGGATATATTGTTGTACAATGGCAAATATAACCACTACTTTATAATTACTATACATGGAATATAACCTTTAAAAAAACAACAAGGGTCACCCTGCAGATAAGATATAGAGTTGTATGGTACCACTAGTACGACATCTGTTCCTGAGAAGGCCAAGCTCAGACAATGCCCAGACCACACTCCAACATGGGCAAAGACTGCTCTCTCTCTGCAAACTGCTAGTAGTGGAGGGGACGCCACACAGAGAGAAGGCATTTTCACTGTGTGTCTTCTTTGCTGGGCTCTGGACTCTGGACTCTGCAAAGTCAACTATTATATTTTAGATTTTTTAAAATAGGCAAATACTTTGCAAGCAGGTAAGAAGTCAGTATCTAGCTTAAAACATCTAGTTTCAACATTTTATTGAAAAGTACAAAGTAGAACCCATTCAAGCATATTTTTCTTTCCTTTTCAATGAGTCAGCTTGGGAGCGGGGAGAGGTAATAATCAATGTGTCAGACATAAGTAATGACTAATGGAGAATTATGTAATTGCTAAGCTTGTATAGTTTTTGAACAAAATAAGGCATTTTTATATTGATAGATCTATTCATTTTCTTTCAAATACAACAGGTGAATGTTAGGTATTTTATATTTTAAAATGAATAGAGAATCAAAGTTTGTTGTATGTGAAATTATAAACCACAGGCAGATTAGCAAAGGGTAGGCAATCTTATACTATATTTATTCTGCCCTAGTTAAATAATTGACCTCTCCTAGGCTTTTTTTTTTTTTTCCAGTAGCGTCTATTCCAGTGAACCATAGACTTCAGAAGGATTTTTCAAAATAGATACAGCATTAAAATGCAAAGAAAAATATCCACCGAAGGCTTAGGACCTACTGGGAGCAACACAATACTTAGATCCCAAAGCATTCAAAAATCACATCATAATAACAATAGTAGTGTTGAGTTAAATTAATTTAGGAAACAAATGCTGTTCTACGTTTCATATAGAAAAACTAATATATATCTTTGCTGTGTTGAATTACATAACTAGACACCACTGCTCACCACCAAATGAATGTGGATAACTTATTTAACCTTTCACTGCCTTGGTTTTCACTTTGTAGAACAGGTTCCATAGTATGATGTACTATAGAGAATTTTTATCAGGGTTAGATGAAATCAACATGGAAAGTCTCACAACCTAAACGTACTAAGAATTCAATTGAGTGTCTTTAAAATAACAAAAAACCCCCACATTTTATAGCTAGAGACCTGTAAAATTTTAGCTTCTCCTTGTACAAGCATTATAACCTTGGGCAAATTACCCCTCTGGATTTAGTTTCCTCATCTGCAGAATAAATTAAAAATATCTAGCATAGGGCTTCCCTGGTGGCACAGTGGTTGAGAGTCCGCCTGCCGATGCAGGGGACGCGGGTTTGTGCCCCGGTCCGGGAAGATCCCACATGCCGCGGAGCGGCTGGGCCCGTGAGCCATGGCCGCTGAGCCTGCACCTCCGGAGCCTGTGCTCCGCAACAGGAGAGGCCACAACAGTGAGAGGCCTGCGTACTGCAAAAAAAAAAAAAAAAAAAAAGAGTATGTATGGCCTGGAGACCATTCATTTCAAGATGACTCACATTGGAGGACTTTCTTTTCATGTCTGCATCATGGGGAGCCAAAATATTGCAAAAACTTCTGCAGAAACCTCTTGATATTCTAATATTTCCTCTAGTGTTGGAGCTTTGGAATTATTGGAGTTATTAGACTGCAGTTATTTATGCAGTTGGACCTCTTTAAAACATTAATGTTTAGCCCTTTATGCATGTATTTGATTTTATTACAACTTCACTCACAAAAGCAACACCAGAAGGTTTTGTTTCAGAGTTCAGTTTCTAGAAGATGTTCCATAAAGTCATAGAGCTTTTAGTAGAGCTTAAACGTCAAAGCACAAATTATCTATATTGGAAAACTTTCATGAATATTGTGTTTTTGAGCAGCAACTTCACAATGAGATTTTGCTTTAATTTCTAAAAAATATCTGGACTTTTCCCCATTAGATACCAGCTCATTGACAATCCACAACACTTTTGCAATAGTACAGTTTCCGGTGGTTACCGACAATTATTAAAGGAATTCATCCACACACTTTTGACTCTTTAGATTGCAAAATTACTTAAATAAATACTGCCTTTTCATGCAACTGATTCTGAAATGGAAGGTAAATGAAGAAATCTAGTTTCATTACGATGCATCATACAAGTAAATGAATTAGGAAGACAAGTGTGTACTTCGATATTATGCAATTTTTGAATGAAGCCTAGGAAAAATAAATATATTTTCACTTGTCACGGTTATGGACAAGGGAGAAGACTGAATCTCCTTGCACCATCAGTAAATGGCTGCATTGCCCAATCTCATTAAGAATGGATGTGCAACTGTGGGTGCTCTGAGAAATAATGCTTTGCGTAAGGCACCAGTTGGTCTGGGGTAGCATAATTTAAAAGCTAATAAAAACTAGTCTGACACTGTGACATTCGATCATCCAGCCTCAAGTCACATTTTACCAGAGATAAATATCAATAGAATTTGTTTAAGCTGGCACTGAAACATGTTTATATCATTTATCTCTTCAAATTATGCCAAGATCAAATAAACTGAGTGAAATATTATTGAACATGAACTAAATTATGGTATAACAAGTAAGATCATATTTCTCCAAACACATAATCCATTGCTGAATTGTTAGATATAGTGTACTCCTTTTAAAAGAAATCCATTCTTCAAAATCTATGTTAAAAAGGACTCTATTTAACAATAACTGACACATACTAATGTGAGTGACAATAAAGGAAAAAACGAACCCAGGAGTTTTCCAATGTTTAAAGTCATATCGTTTAAAATATTTAAAAATAGAAACTTGACCAAGCAGTTCCGTTATTCTGTTATCTTTTAATTTAGATTTCAGTTGAACTTGGGAACAAATACATCACCACAGAGTGAATCTAAATATGTAGTTGGGAGTGGGAAAGGAGGAAAGACTAGATTCAGTGGTATTTTTCAGTAGGAAGTACAACAGAAATCATAATCATCACTAAACTATTTAGAGACAGGCCTTCTTGGTTAATACATCCATGAATCTCAGCGCATTTTCATGGAATCCTAGGATTATGTGGAAAAGAATTCATGAAACCTTAACCTAGCAACCCAGTTCCATAAAAATTTTTCTTTTTTTTCTGTTTCTTCTCTAACAGATAGAAAACTTCCTTTAAAATAAACACAATTGAGAGATAACAAACAGCTCCTGATGACTATGTTTTCATTTATGACCTTTAAGATGTAAAAGAAACTTTTAACAGGAACTCTATTTCGGGTGGAGAGATTCTGTCTTATCCTGACAGGAAGGAAATGGCTGCTCGGTCTCTGCCTTCCCTGGAGAAGGGCAGAGGAGATCACGTGCGTGGAAGTTCTGTGGGTCTGTAAGTTGCTATATAAATGTTACTTGTTTAAAAGCCCGGCAATCCAAAGGGTGTATTTACCTTTCTTGTGATTCTACTCCCCATGAGTTTTTTCTTCTTTCTTCTGCCTTGTCCCCAGATGAATTAAAGAACCGTACAAAGCTGACTGATGCTAAGGAATTGCAATTTCTTAACCCGATACATGTAGGAGAGCCATTCATTGAACACAAAGCAGCAACCTGGATGCCTGTCTAGCTCCATTCTAGTATTCTTTATGGGCCCTCAATCCAGGTGAAGTACAGTCTACAATAATAATCATGAAACAAATGACTCCATCCATTCAGCAAACCTTTCTTCAGGACTACCAAGAGTGAGACTTTCTTCTAGAGTCAGAGGTATCAGCAATGGACCAAACAGAAACAAACAGACAAACAAAAATCCCTGCTATCATGGAGCTGATATTTCATTGCATACTTACTTTTATATCTTACTTTTATTTGGATAAAAATGTTCAGTTTCTGGGCTTCCCTGGTGGCGCAGTGGTTGAGAGTCCGCCTGCCAATGCAGGGGACACGGGTTCGTGCCCTGGTGCGGGAAGATCCCACATGCCACAGAGCGGCTGGGCCCGTGAGCCGTGGCCACTGAGCCCGCGCGTCTGGAGCCTGTGCTCCGCAACGGGAGAGGCCACACACACAGAAGTTTAGTTTCTTAGGTGGCCTGTCCTTTCTGTTTCTTTCCCTGAGATGATATCCTGGCGTATAAATAGAGGATATGTGCTTATATGACCTCATGACAAAGGTGAAGAGTCAGTGGTTTTTGTATTTTTTAATTGACTTCTAGTCTCAGGTGTGATGCCCCTTATCTACTTAGTGAAACAGTGAGAAAGACAAGTCAGCAGGCAATTACATTACAGTGCAGTTAGCACTGTGATAGAGACATTATAGGTATGACTACCACATTGCACAACTTCAGGGGCACCATTTACATAGACCAATGTGAAGAGCGCCCCCTACAGTTGAACAGTGTACAACCTGTGCACCCATTATGTGGCAGCCTAGGAACAGCACAAAAGAGGGGTATGATAGAATTCAGACTTGGGAATGAAAAGAAACAATATATACAGTGGGCAGAAGTTAACTGGATAAAGGGGAAGGAGAATGAGTAAATGTAACAGCATCACATGAATAAAGTCCTAGAGGCCTGAGAAAACATATCTAAAGAAGGAATTGAAGTTCACTTTAGCTGGAGCGCTGAGTAGAAGAGGAAGGCACAGTAAAAAATGGGGAGGGGAAAGAGGCAAACATCACATTAGAAAGAACCCTGTACCTGTATTGAGAAGTTTGACCTTTATCCTAAGGACAAGTAGGTACCATTGTAAGATTTTAAGCTGGGGACATACCAAGGTCAGATTTGCATGCTAAAAGCATTGCACTCGGAACATGCACAGTTAGGTTTGCTTTTTAGCTTCAATGTGGGGAATAGATGAGTAGTTAGGAGGCTGTGGTAATAATCTGGCCTGAAGACAAGGGGGCTTGGGCATGGTTCCACATTTGGAATGGTGAGAAGAGGAAGGCTGAAATAAATATTTGACAAGTGAGATTGAGAGTACTTTGTTTTGTTTTTTTTTTTCAGTACGCGGGCCTCTCTCACTGTTGTGGCCTCTCCCGTTGCGGAGCACAGGCTCCGGACGTGCAGGCTCAGCGGCCATGGCTCATGGGCCCAGCCGCTCCGCGGCATGTGGGATCTTCCCGGACCGGGGCATGAACCCGTGTCCCCTGCATTGGCAGGCGGACTCCCAACCACTGCGCCACCAGGGAAGCCCGAGAGTACTTTGTAATTGGATGTGGGGACTGAGGAAGAGGGAGGAGGTGGGGAACCTGTCCACCGAGTAATCTGTTAGATGGCTGAGCCATTCTCTGCAATAGGAACCTGAGGCAGGCAAGGAGCAAGGGAGGCAAGGCAAGATGAGTTCCATCTTTCACTCGTTAAGTTCTAGGTGCTTGGTGGGCATCCAAGTGGAAATATCTAGGGAACTATAGCAATACGCAGCTCTGATATCCAAAGGAGCAGTGTGGGACAGGGAGACAGATTGGGGTAAAGGGGATACATTTACAGATGTTAATTAAAACCATGATATGGGAAGAATTTCCTGGGGAAGAAGGTCACTGTTACTGTCTTTTGAATTATTATAATAGCTTGATAAAAGTTACCCAGAAAACACAAATATAGAAGATGTATTTTGTGTATGGGGTGTTATGGACTTTTGGAACTGGGAGGAATTGGTGGTAGTTTCCATCTACCCAACTTTATTACATACATATGTAACTGTAAGCAACATAGCATTGAATTGTGTATTGTAGACATTTTACTCTGACTTGCTTTTTTCATTAATTTTATTGTTTTGACATATATGGATCTACCTTATTTAACTTCTTTTTCGTATTCTATGTGAAAATAAGACACCATTCATCCAGTCTCTTGTTGATTTGTTATTTCTAGTATATATTTGTGTTAGGAAGCCACAATGAGCATGCCTACGTACGGTTCCTTGTGCACCTATGCAAGAGTTTATGTAAGGTAAATACTAAGAAGTTGCTAAATCAAAGTGTTTGAACATTATAAACTAATTACATATATCCAAATTGGTCTCCCTGTTTTTTTGACCAACTTAACCACCAGTCAACATTATGTGAGATTTACTTCACATTTTCTCCAACACTTGGCATTATTAGACTTAAAATTTTGCCAGTCTAATGAATATGAAATGTTTTTTTGTTAACTGGTTTAATTTAAACATTCTGGTTCATTTCTGAGCATGAGCATTTTTCATTTGTTTATTGGTGACTTGGATAACTTAGTCTCTCAATTCATGCTTTGTCCATTTATTGATTTGGGGGTATTTTTCTTATTGACTGATACAAACTCTTTATATATTATAAATACATACTATATAATAATCTTTGATTCTTTGTATAAAAGCAAGTATATCCTTCCCTTCTGTGCTTATCTTTTATATTTAGTTATGATAGCTTTGGTAAAGTAAATCCATCTTTTCTTTTATATTACTGTTTTTCTTTAGTCCTTTTTAAAAGAAATGTTTTTCATACTATAAGGTCTTAAGTATATTCTCTTAAATTTTCTTCTAAACATTATAAAATTTTTCTTTTAAATTTGGGCCTTTAGACCATCTGAAATTTCTTTGGGTGTAAGAGTGGAGATTTTTTTTCATAATAAGAGCATCATTTTAAACAATCCAGTCGTCTATTGAAGAATCCATCCTTTCTCGACTAATCTGTAATGCTATTTCTGTCATATTGCAAGGTTCTATATATGCAGGGTTCTCCATTATATTTCACTATTGTATTTGTCTCTCCCTCTGTCAATACAATACTTTTAAGTACTATGGCTTTATAATAAGCCTTGACATTAGATATAGGGCTTATTGATACAGATTCTTCCTTCTCTTCCAAAATATATTGGTTATTCTTGGCCTTTGGTTCTTTCATGTCACTATATGATCACCTCATCAAATTCCATGACCTTCCTATTGGGGAGTACATTGAATTTACAGATAAATGTGGGTAAAACTATATTATTTTTTTAAATTAAAGAAAAGCATTTTGAAGAAATATGCATTTGTAAAATTAAAAGTGCCCTATTTTACTATCCTGTGCTATCCTGGGGAGCCAGAGGCAGATTTCTCTTTACCTTTGCCCCAAGGGCACAGTAGCCAACAGATGCTGAACAATTAACTTACTTAATTAACTAACCGAACTGACAGAATGAATAAAGGAGCGAATGTAAGCTTCTTTGTGATCTTGTTAGTCATGAGGATAAATTACATCTATAATAAATGACTAATAGGGATAAGGATGGCTTATTTCCTTGGTTCCATAATCAGTTATGATAGACTCCCATTATTTCTACTGACATTGACAAGAAAATTTTACAAGAGGTTTTGTCATTTCCTTCTAAAGAAGCCTTTGACATGTAGGCCATGAATCTTAGAAACAACTTGCATATTCATCCATGCAACATCTTTTATTTAATGCCTACTAAGTTCCAGGGGCTGTTTTAGGTGCTGGAGATAAAGCAGTGAACAAGAGACAAAATCTCCACTTCCATGGGGCTTGCGTTCTAGAGGGGTAGAGACTAAAAACTTAATAAATAATAAATAATTCAACTCCATTGTGTGTTAAAAGTATTATGTGTATAAAAAGTACTATTTTATGGAAAAAAAGATTAAGCAGGGGAGAGTTGGGGTTGAGGCAACTGTAATGTTATGTAGGATGGTAGAGGGAGGCCTCAATGAGTAGATGATAATGACTTGAAGGAGGGCACAGAACAAGACATGAAGAAACCTGGGGAAAGAGTATTTCAGGCAGAGGGAAATAAGCAATGCAAAGTCAAAGGCAGGACCTGTCTAGTGTGTCTGAAGTGTAACAAGGAGCGCAGTCTCGCTAAAGTGGAGTGATCAGGGAAAAAAGAGTAGGAAAGGGAAGGTGCTGGACATAGTATAGGGCTTTGCAGGCCGTTGTGAGGATTTTGGCTTTCCGCTCCTGGTTGCATAAACCTGCCTTCCAGTAAAAATTGTTTCTGCAAGATTGCTATTCTTCTAAAGGAGGTTTCATTCTTTGTCCATTGTTTTTTCCAAAAAATTTTGCTCACATTCTTTCCATGAGAATTTTGAAAAGCTTTGTATCATCATAAATGTTTTTAGGTTGACTTCTAAATTTTTTCATAATTATTTTAATTGGTTGCCAAGGATATGACTTCTGGCATATTGTATATTTTTTTAAATCTATGATTACATTACTCTTTCCAGTGTAATGGACTCCTAAGGTCTTAGAAATTTGTGATGTAGTCACAGTATCATCCCTTTAAATGATACGTGAACATGCTCTTTAACTGTTGAAAACTTGACATATTTCTTTCTTTTTTTTTTTTTTTTTTGCCGTATGCGGGCCTCTCACTGTTGTGGCCTCTCCTGTTGCGGAGCACAGGCTCTGGACGCGCAGGCTCAGCGGCTGTGGCTCACGGGCCCAGCTGCTCCGCGGCACGTGGGATCCTCCCAGACCGGGACACGAACCCGTGTCCCCTGCATCCGCAGACGGACTCTCAACCACTGCGCCACCAGGGAAGCCCGACATTTCTTTATCTCCTTGAATTCCTATTTCATTCCAAATCCTTGGCAGAATTTTATCTTTATATAATATAAACCTATGCTTTAAAGTATTTTATTGATCATCTTAGCATATTTTGCTACATTGAAAATATATATGCAAATTGACATTTAAGTCTTTGTTATTATTTTTAGTAGTAGTAGTATTCCTGTGACTATAATGCTCTAAATGTTAAAATATATTTTCAGTATTAAATTACATTTACGATAGTAAAAGCATATAATTAATCAAAACAACTTAAATGGGAAATAAGTTTTGACATGGGAATATTTAACATAAAGTATAATTTTATTGCTAATGATTTTAAGATGCGAGTTGCTTCTTAAGTTGAAATAGGTTCAGCATCAATTTTATTTCTGTTTTTCCTTTTCAGTTTTTTTTGAGGGAGAAGGCAAATGCTGAAAAAATTATTCATAGAAATTAAGTACATGGGAATAGAAAGATTTTTGTTCAAGCAGTGTTTCTCAATTCTTTGAACTCCTTCAGAATTATATGCCAAAATCAGAGTGATACGCCATAAATATTTCTAATGATCTGTCAGTGGGCAATTTATTTGGGTCCTCCTTCATGTTTGTTGAAATAAAATCATTGGTAACAACTTACATTGCAAAAAGATGTTTTAAACTGAGTCTCTGGAGTAATTCACTTTCTCAACACCAACACCAATATATTAAAAATATTCCTTTGTGTGTCAGAGATTTTTCTTCCTTGGGCCAATGCACCCTAGTAAGATTCAAGATGGATGAGAAGGGCAATTATAAGAAGGGCAATTCAGTGGGAGATGGACAATTATGAAAGGAAAAAGGGAAAAGGATGACCCTCTTACTTCAGGAATGTTCTCAGGCAGATCAAATTTAGGTAGATTATTCCAGAAGGGGTAGAAATTTTGTCATAAAGTGGTAGAAAAGCTGTGGAAAAGTAATACATGAGTAACAGAAATGATTGGTATCATTTATTCTTAATGTAAATACTAACATTCCATTCCATAAATACAAATCTAGTAAACTGATACTTCCTGCTAACCAAACATTCTACTAAATCACACTGGAAGATACGCTGCTGATGTAACATTATTTTCAGTCTTGAAGCCAAATGGACATTGTCTGTTTCAGAAGCCTATTATTAGAAAAGACTGTGTACTTTACTTCAAATATTCAATTTATTTTCAAATATTATCTTTTAATGCAATTGAGAAAGTAGAAAAATTTCTCTTAGACCAAGTAAGTGTATTCACCATGCTTCAAGAAATCAAATACAGGAGAAAACAAGATGCTTTTCTAGGAAAAACAATATTGAATAATTTCCTAGTAGACTGAAACAGAAACTGATTTGTACCTCAAATATAAGACAACCTCTCGTTCTCTAGTTCTTCCTTAGTTTAAATAAAATGTCCCAGCCAATGTGAAAGCTTGTGTGAAACTACTTTGATATCGCCATCTGATAAGGCATTACAATACATTAAAGTTCTTAAAACCATATTCAAATTTCAATAAGCAAATTGAAATCACATCCCCTACTCCGTTTATTTAGTATCTATAGGAAAAAATAAGCCCCTATATCCATTAACTCTTCATTCGCTGTGTTGACATTTTGCTGGGTCAGTTCACTCACTAAGCCCCCCGTCACGGAGGCATTACTGCTTGCAGTGAGTGATGTGTTAGCTGATTGGTATACGTCGGCAAGTTACTGAGAACGTCCTGACTCCGCTATGCTCTGATGGAGAAAGTGTGAGACTGCGTGTTTGTGTACATGTGCCGTAGTGGGTATTAGAGAATCTACTGTCTGAGTATTCTGAGTAGCTAACAAGTTCCTGTTCATTACAAATATCCCTGAGAAAAGTGTAAGGATCGTTTGAAACCAAACACCCATTGTTTTGAAAGCTCTACATCAAGCTGAGCCAATCTCTCCGTCTGTGAACTTGATTGTGAAATGTGTGAAAGGATATAGAGGGGGAAAAAAAAGGAATCGAGGCTGATGTGAAAGCTCGTGCTCCATTATCTGTCAGAATCACTTACCAGGATTCCTCCCCAGCCCTCCTTCTCTACCAACTGGTCTCTCCTTCTGGAAGAGCCACCAGAACACGTTCCCCAGGAATTCCAAAGTTCTCTTGAAATTTCCTTAAACATACTATGTCTGAGGTTTACACAGTAGTGTTCTTTTGAAAGTTATTAAAAATAAATTTAGATGGAGAAACTGAATTTTGCATTTATTTAAGGAATAAAGCTTTTTTAAAAAAATTAACTTTTGGCTTACTCTAAGCAGAATATTGTCATAAAATACCTCATAATAACTCCATAATAAATGCTATTGTAATAAAATCCAGACTCCTTAACTTGGCCTAGCAGGCCCTTCGGGTTTGCATTTTTGAATTCTGACTACCTAGCATTTAGAATTCTGACTGCCTAGTGACTCTAGTACTTCCTGCCCTTTCCCTCACAACTTTCCAGATACACTCACGGCTTTTCAATTCTTCATACTTGCCAAGATGCTTTCCATCTCAGGACATTGTTCATCCCTTATCCAGGAAAACTGGTTCACCAGTTCTTCACTTAAACCCACTCTCGTTTAAGTCCGTGTTCAGACGCCGGCACAACCTTGGAAAACTTGCTTGAACACCCCTTTGAAGGGAGTTTCCCAACTACTCTCGATCGAAGCACTATTTCCTGACAACCTGTATTAGTTCATTAATTTGTTTACATATTTTTCTCTAAGGGCCAAGAACCTCATCTGTCTTGTTCACTCCTGTCTGTTCAGCTTGTAGAATCATACTTGATCCAAGGTAAGTAGTGAAAAATACTGGTGTATGATTGAATGAAAAATAAAATGATTAAACCAAAAATACAGAAAAATAGTTGGTGCAAACAATAAAAATTTATCCAAATGAGACAGTGTATTTTCAAAGCACTCACAAATGTGGTTTATATTTATTTAAATTTGTATCCTTATATTGGGATATCTATTTTCTACCCTCAGCGTTTGTACTTATCTGTAGTCAGGATAGCTGCTGTGTTTTGGTTGCCATAATGAATGTGGCCCAAGATGTATTTCGTGACCCAGACGGTTTAACAGAAATCTATTTGAGTGGTCCAGTATTTCATCAGAAAAGGTACACCCCCTCTTCCTCATCTCAGTTGGCTCTGGTGTCTATTTTTCCACTTCAGTGATCAAAATATTTAACCACAGATGGCCTTATGGGAAGAGTATTGATATCTTCAGGAAGAACTTGGGCATGGCATATAATTTATGACTCTCGGTTTGAGACAGGAAAATCAATACCTAACTGTGTTGCCTTACTTCTTCTGAGTTGCTTTTAAAAACTTACTAGGCTAAAATTAACCAAACAAGTTTCCTGATTCACCCTCCCTTATGCCACGAGGTAGACAAAACTCAACTATAGACTGATAGTCTAAACTTCCCCATAGCTGTTAATAAACAGAAGGGCATTATTGTGGAAGATGGATGATTTTGCTTGCCTCTTTACCTTCTCTTTTGGATAACATAAATCTCACTCACTCCTGCTGTTGAAAAAATTAATCTCTTTGTCTAAGTCTTAGCATATCCCCATGCAACTGCCTCTTTTACAAAAACTGTTCAAATAATTACAGGTCTTAGGAATAACAAATTATTAAGTCAAAAATTATGCTTCTAAAAGAAGTGCTACCTATGTCGACTTCATTAAATTTTCACCAGGAACTAATAACTTAATTTTAGCTTCTCTTTCTTTCTATAATTTTGGAACATGGTACTCTTCGTGGGGCAATGCCAGCTAGTTGTTTTCATTTTTATTTTAAAATTAAAGTTATTAGTTATTTTAGAAAGTCACATATTTATTGATTAAAGGCTTAGGGCACCTTATGAAGTAATAGGGGAAGCACCAGTTGGGGCTCTACATGGATGGATCTCTGAATGCCATATTCATTGTAAGTCTGAGTTTCTAAAATTAAAGAAACTTTAGTATATTCTAGTGTTGTTAACAAAAATTTGCCCCCTCACAATCTTTTGGGTAAAGACTGACAAACTACATAGATTTTTTTCTCTTTTAAGCACTTAACATTTTTATTATTACTGTAAATGTTAGTGTCAGAGAGAGAAATTTTTTTCAATTCGTATTTGATTATTAGAGTGGTTTTGATCACCGGTATTCAGAGTTTGTTTTCTCTCTTTTTTTTTTTTAATGTGTAACATCAAAGTGGGAAGAGAGGGGAAAAATATAAATAGGAATTTATATTCTAGAGTTAATTTTTTAAACACAGTACATCTAGCCTTAATTATGTAATTAGTAGTACATGCCAACCCAACGTAATCAGACTTATGCTATTGCTAATATGACCACAGAGCCACAGCTTTGTTTCTTTCTTTTTTTTTTTTACTGAAGTATAGTTGACTTACAATATTATATTAGCTTCAGGTATACAACATAGTAATTTAATATTTTTATAGATTATGCACCATACAAAGTTATTATTGTATAATAGTATTGATGATATTCCCTGTACTGTACATTACATTCCTGTGACTTATTTAGTTTATAACTAGTAGTTTGTACCTCTTAATCTCCTATGTTTATTTGCCCATTCCCCTACCCACCTCCCCTCCAGGTTGTAGAAGCAACCTAAGTGTCATTGATAGATAAATGGATAAAGAAAATGGCGTATATATATATAATTGGGATATTACTCAGCCATAAGAAAGAATGAAATCTTGCCATTGGCAACAACATGGATGGACCTAGAAGGTACTGTGCTTGGTGAAATAAGTCACACAGAGAAAGACAAATACTTTGTGCTTTCACTTATATGTATAATCTAAACAACAAAACAATCAAGCTTTGTTTCTTTTTATAACTGCTCTTTGTATAGCCATTTTCATATAATTTTAGAGTGCCTGTGGATAAACTTGAGACTGATAGGTATCTGGAACTATAGGAATCACAGAGATGTGGAAGTCTTCAAAGTGTTACCAGTTTTATCATCTGGCCTAGATTGCTGAATTCCTCTGCCACTCAATACGATAGACCTTATTATCTGGTTTCTCACTTTATACTTAAAATCTTCTTGAATCATGTCCAAAAATCAAAGGTTTTTTCAGTTACTGAAAATTATATAATGCTTTTTAAAATAAATCTTTTACAACATATTGAACTATTTTAAATTGTGGCTAAATTTATGTCAAACATATTTATATGTGTCCTGTTAGGTGATATTAAACAGTTGTAATGGGTTCTACTAAAAACTGTACATAGCAGGATTGAAGGCTCCTTAAGGGCAGCACACAGAGTATTCACGAAACCGTTATTAACTGACATATCAGTTCCTTCAAAACACTTGAATAAAATTATATGTTAGGCAATATCCATGTGATAGAATGAATACAATGACAAGAAAAACACCCATAATTTTTGGTGCTGCATGCTGTGCTTTACACTTTCAAAGCAGAGCGTAACCGTGGATAATTACTACTATCTCCCATCTTATGGATTAAAAACTGAGGATCAGAGAGGTGCAGTAATTTTGTCAAGGTCTCACAGCTGAAAACTAGCAACTAGCCAAAATAAAGATTTAAACCCAAATCTTCTGATTCTCATCCACAATATAGTTCTGCCTCTCTTATAATTTTTTTAAATTCTTCCATTCAAGCAGATCAGTCAATGATCATGGAAGATTAAGGATAGGGAATTTTAATTCCAAGCCAAACAAACAGGTTCCATCTTCCTCTGAGAATCTGAAAACTAAGAGAGGATGCTATAATTTGATTGCATTGAGGGAATAAGGGGCAATCAATTAATCCAATCAAACAAAAAAGAAGGTACAGTGAACAACCAATTTAAGAAGAGGATTTTTTTTTTTTTTTTTTTTTTTTGGTGAAGGCTTAAACTTACAGCGGTTGGGCAACGTAAGGTATTTTACAAAATATCTAATTGATGCTAACCTGGTCTTTCACGTACGTTTTGGAATAGAAAATAGAAAATACATTCATCGTCAACCGACCTATATTGTAGCTCTTTTATCATGCTTGACTAAAAATCTTACTTGATTCATTTACTTAAGAGGTGAACAAAGCACAGTTCCATCTTCGAGCCACAGAAAGGAACTATTATTATAGCTGAAGAAGTGTCTAATGCTCAAACTATCCTTAGAGTAGATAATTTCATGCCATGAAAAGTTCAAGTCACAACTGGATCTCTAGCTTCCCGATACCCACTTATATTTTCTGTACACTTGATAATTTGGCCATTGATGTTAAATTAAAATTAGAAGCACAGGAAGACCCTTGCTTTGCTAATATAATTACAAAAGACAAAGGAACAAAATAAAAACAGCTTCTAAAACACATCAGTGTTAGATATTTGTTACTTATCTTCCCAACCTTTGTTGGGTTTCCATCTTCCCTTCTCTCTGTTTTTATGCTTATATTGTGTGTGGTAAGTTCAATAATGTCCCTCAGAGATACCCAGGTCCCAATCCCTGGAACCCGTGAATGCTATTTTATGTGACAAAAGTGATTTTGCAGATATGATTGCTAAGGATATTGAGACTGGGCGATTATCTTGCATTACCTGAATGGGGCCTAAATGTAATGACAAATGTCATTACAAGAGGGAGGCAGAGGGCTTCATTACAAGAGGGAGGCAGAGGGCTTGGCGCAGTGGTTGAGAGTCCACCTGCCAATGCAGGGTGACACGGGTTCGTGCCCTGGTCCGGGAGGATCCCACATGCCGCGGAGCGGCTGGGCCCGTGAGCCATGGCCGCTGAGCCTGCGCGTCCGGAGCCTGTGCTCCGCAACGGGAGAGGCCACAACAGTAAGAGGCCCGCGTACTGCACAAAAAAAAAAAAAAAAAAAAGAGGGAGGCAGAGAGAGAGTTGCTTACAGAAGAGGGCAATATGACCAAACATAACACTAGGCTGCTGGCCTTGAAGATAGAGGAAGGGGCCGAGAGCAAAGGAATGCAGCTCTAGAAGCTGGAAAAGGCTCACAAATGGACTCTCCCCTAGAGCCTCCAGGAGGAGCACGGGTCTCCCCACAACTTGATTTTGGCCCAGTAAAAGTGATGTTGGGTTTCTGACCTCCAGAACTGTAAGAGAATAAACATATTATTTTAACCCACCAAGTTGGTGGTAATTTTTTACAGCAGCCATAGGAAACTAATACAGATGGGGTTCCGGAGTGAAATGAGTGACAGCTCTAAGCCAATCAATATGCTTCATTCTCCTCTTCCTAACCATGGATAGTTCAGTAATGGTTTATGTTACCCCATCAGAAGTGAAAGTAAGAATTCACCAGGAATGCTGAGAAGAGACAGGGGACTTCTCCCTCCTGCTAGACTGAACCTCAGAGGATGTGAGATCTGGGAAAGCTGAAGCCATCTTCTGTTCGAGGTGGGAAACCTGCACAGGTATGAAGGCAAATGGAGACCTGGAAGAGATGCAAAAGAGAGGAAACAGGAAAGAATAGAAGAAGCAAAGGAGAAGGAGAAGGAGAGGAGAGAGACAGAGGGAGAGAGGGAGCCAGCCCTCCCCTATATGTTTTAGTTAAGCGAGTGAATCAGCTCCTTTTAAAAAGCCTGTTTGGGCTGGATTTTCTGCCAATTGTAAGGGAAAGTTCTTTGGACACATCTTTTAGGTTTGAGTTTTTAGGGTTTTTTTGTTTTTGTTTTTTTAATGACAAAGGTCAGTACAACTTTATGACTGGTAACATGTGTACTTCAGTATGTAAATATAATTAGAGGTCACGTTAGCGAGCACACCTTATGTACTTAAGATTATAAGCAATAAATATTAGAGCTGGCTAAATAATCCTTAGGGAGAGAGCTGGGAAGACAAAGCCTAAGGAAGGGGATTGATTCACTTGGCAGAATTTCAGCCTTATTTAGTTAGGAATCCTTTTGCCAAATTCTACTATGGGTCTCTCAAATTTCTCATACCTAAAGTATCCAGACATTATTCAGTCCCAACTGATTTGTTCTTATGAACAAAACACTGCTTTAACTAGCAATGAATTTCTTCTGGTATTAAATACCTGTTTAGGAATTTATTTTGGTACTGCTTAGTTTATTCAATCCCAGAGTAAATAAAGAAGATTACCTTTTGTTTTCCCCACACTTACCGCTAGCATAGAGCATTTTTCTTCCATGCAAAGAGTGAATATTGCATTAAAAAATTAAAAGTCCATTGCTTGATGTAGGCTTTGGAGTCTGCAATGTTCCTATGGTGAAGTAAATGACTTGACGTGAAAGTATTGGATATGTTCCACATTAGCTAAGAGACAAGAAAGATGATCCACATACTGTACTTGCAGTTTTTGTAGGATGCGATCTTCTTAGGGTTATTTCTTTATGATCTCCAAGACATGATTTTTCTAAGTAGGAATAGTGGAAATGGAGTGGTGGAAATGTCCAAGATATTAATACATTTTTTAAAGTTTGCTTGAAAATATGAATATTATATAAACCAATCACTCATGGTCTCTTAACTTTCCCTGATCATTTGATTTTCAGATTACTACCTGCTTTGCAGAACGTATATGATAGCAATTATTAGTAATTGGCAACACTTACTGCTCCCTGAAAAAGTACAAAAGGTTTTTTGTTCTAAGCCTTCCATTCGTTGAGGCCATTCTTTCTTTATTAGTAAAAAGTTAACAAGTGGAAATCTATTTTTTTCTGTCAAAATATAACAGAGTATTGATCATATACCATCTAGATGGACAATTACATGAAAGAAAGGAGGAGGTCGGGGAGTACAGACCAGTGGCAAATCAATGATTCACACTCAAGGGTGGTTGGTAATATTATATTGATTCCATTTCCCTTGTAAATGTAGGAGAGTATAGAACAATCACTCTGGCAGGAAAGATGGGATTCAAAGTAGCTAAGAATTACCTATCAACTCAGAACTTTTTAATATTCTTAAAAAATTAAACTTCATTTTGCTGTAGTGATTTGTGCTCTTTCATTAGCTGACAGAAGCAGATCATAATGCTTTCATTAAATATATCTACTTTAAAGTGACCACTGGGTTATCAAATACCCAAGATATAATTTATCAGTTTCATTCCCAGGTGGCTTTTTGAAAACATTAACTTACCAGTTCCTAGAGACATCTTCTAAGTTTTGTGATTGAGAACTCTTTCACTTGGGATTTGTAAGTGCAATTTCAGTATTCTTTTTTGCTCTGATGAAAGTTTTCATTATAAATACAATTTTCAGATCATACATGGATAATCTCTAAACCACCAAAGAAATATTCATAGGCATAGTTTGTAAGACTTAATCCCCACTTGATCCAAATACAACGAAGTACAAAACTCTTTATGTACTGTATTAAACAGAAGAGTACAATCAATGTAGTATGTGATTAAAATAGTAGTCAGCCATACACTAAGTACTTACATTTTGCAGTTAGACACAATCTTAAAAACACTTTATGCACAACTGACGAAGGTAAAACTACAGTGTTTCATAATAACAAAATTGACTCCTTCCTTAAGAAATATCAAAATGAGACTTTTAATTTAAATTTTCTATAGCTAAATCAACTCAAAAATCTTACTTTACTTATTTGCTTTTCTGCAATCTGAGAAAATAAAAATAATAAATCACTGATCAAAAGAAAAATGTCTGAGCTTTGTTTCTCTCACGCTCTAGATTAGATACATATCTGTTACAGTCTCTTACACAGTTTCCGTTTATATAACCAAGTTGACATCCCATAATGACTGACCCTGAATCGCTACTGAGTATTGAATCATCAGAAATAAAATTACTTGCTCTACACAGTGTACTAATTTTGCTTTTAATAAACTCACCAAAAGCTTCAATTTTTAAAATTACAGTCTGGGACTTCGCTGGTGGCGCAGTGGTTGAGAGTCTGCCTGCCGATGCAGGGGACGCGGGTTCGTGCCCCGGGCCGGGAAGATCCCACATGCCGCGGAGCGGCTGGGCCCGTGAGCCATGGCCGTTGAGCCTGCGCGTCCGGAGCCTGTGCTCCACAACGGGAGAGGCCGCAACAGTGAGAGGCCCGCGTACCGCAAAGGAAAAAAAAACGGTCTGTACTTTTACCTTTGATTATATTTGTTTTAATTGGTCTTTTGTTTGTTTCTTTTTTTTGTTTTGTTTGTTTACCAGTCATTCATGCAAGCAGGTAAAACAAACAGAGCTAAAGGGTGCATAGTAAACTCTATCAAACTTTCTTTTTTTAATATTTTTATTTTATATTGGAGTATAGTTGATTTACAAGGTTGTGCAGGTGTACAGCAAAGTCTTTTAGTTGTACATACACATATATGTATTCTTTTTCAGATTCTTTTCCCATATAGGTTATTACAGAGTATTGAGTGTTATACAGTAGGTCTTCTATCAAACTTTAAATCCTTCTCTCCAGAAACAGTTTCAACTTTTTAAGCTCTTTCTTTGGGTATTTATCTCAATATTCAGTAATGTCTATCGTGCTGATTTTTCAATTTTTACACTTTGCATATTGGCTTCCAAAATCTCCATTAGAATTTTTTATGTAGACTATTACTGTTAAATTACTATCAAGTATTTTATGTATACTTTATGGTTATATCATTCTTTTGTAGTATTACATTCCTTTTTTATGGGTAGAATATTTTCTCTTAACTCACTGAAGATGTTACAGTTTAGGGGTTTTCTTTCACATTTTTGATTCCTTCACTATCTTTGTCCTTCTTTTTGTAGAAATTCTCTCTCTGTTTTGATCCATTCCTTTCAAACGAAGGCTGTCCTTGAGGGATTGGAGTACCTTGACTATATATTCAGATTTGAAATTGAGAAATGTCAATATTTAGAAATCGTTCTTTTGGGTGAGGAGTAGGGTTGAAGGAAGGGCCTTTTGGACACTAGAGAAGAATCAGTGCATCACGTGCTTGGAGTGCAGGTGGGGGCCCGGGGATGGACGGCACAGCTATGCTGCCTGCTAGTGTGCTTGCGAAGAGGCCAAAGGCCCATCAGTTCACAATATGGTTTCTGAACTAAGTGTCATGGCTTTGGACCTAATGTCACCACAGTTTTCTATTTAACCTGATGTCTCCTGGTGCTGAGTTTCAGAGCTGGTGGTTGACAGGAAGAGAAGGAGTTGGTGGAAGATGAAAGTTCCTCACTGTGCAGAAGAATTGGAGCCTAGGTTTCCCTCCTCTGTCTTGTCCAGATTTTCAGCCAATCCCCCCGTTCTCACCCTCTCTCAGTACCTGATGTTTCCAAACAGTGCCCCTTCAAGTGATCAATTCATTAATTTCCTCTAGAAATTCTCCACTTCAAGATACAGCTTTCTTCTCTCTCCTAAGTCAGTTAACACCAGTACCAAAAATGTGTTTAAATCTCTCATCTCTTAATGTCTCAGCCTTCTTTCTTTCTTTTTTTTACCTTTTGTGGGTTAATCATTTTTTATCTTTTGTAACTATTTTAGCAGTGTATTGCCAAGGAAAGGAAGTATCTACAATATTTAAAAAATAATTTTAAGGTCAACTCTTGAAGACTTTTTATAACACTGTTCTGAATATACTGTTACTCTTGATTCTCTCTACTATCATTACACAGTTATTTAACTTTTAGTTCTTGATTTTGACTTTTATGTAAAAATGTACATTATCATTTTAATAAAAATACATTAAATATTTATTAGTGAGGGTTCAAAATATGTAAGCTATTTAATTTCCCATACATAACCTGTAATTTATAAATATATTTTGAATAAATTAATGAATTTTTTATAAGACAAAATGAAAATGTTAGCTACAATAAACATCTCATTGTTGACTTTTTAAAAATTGGCTCCAACAAAAGAATAGAATTTGAAAAACTCCAGGAATTACAAAGAAAGTAGAAGGATCACTGCAAAAACAGTAATTCCTTCATTAGAAACAGATCTTCACTCTTCCCAGGATGCTGGGAAAGAGGAATTTGAGAGTTGTCATTTAGCTAGTGGATATTGAATCTATCATTTTCTCCTCTTCTTCCTCACTCCAGAGGTCCCCTCAGGGTGCAGACTGTAAAGCAGGGGGCTTCCCATCAGGCAAAACAACAAAGTGGGAGGGAAGAGAGTTTGAACATTGAAAACAATCGCATGAAAACAAAATCTTTGAATATTATAGGGAAGTTAAAAATGTATACAAATAATTGTTTTATTATTGGCTTTGACTATTAGATATCACATATAAACATACATACATACATAATACACTTATATATGTGTATTTGTATATATATCAGTTTTTCACTGCATCAGTTCTTCAAGGTTTTTAAAGAATAAAAAAAAATGGAAAAGGCAGAGACGACAGTGAAAGGAAGAGCAAATGACATGAAAAAGTGAGACCAGAATTATCACAGGATACATGGGGAATAGAACGACATTGCCTTGATTTAAGGACAGGGTTTGGAAAGGAAGACTTGGGGCTGTTACAAAGTCTTTAAAAATCCCAACTTAATGAAATTGGGAGAAAATATAAGTCCTTTGAGCACAGAAAACATAATGAAAGTCCTATTTTAGGAAAAAGAAATAGAATGAAAAATATTTTTTGCTGCATACAGGTTCATATTATCTATTTTCTTGTGTTTCAAAAGAATTAGCCTATAATAGAATAATCATCTAGATTCCATGTTATTAAGTATTAATGTGGTAAATAGTAAAAACCAGTACTTAGGGCATACTTTTATGTTAGATGTTATACAAAGAATACATATTTGACTGAATATAACATCTCAAATAGCTAAATACGTTTTTTTTTCTTTGCAAGACACAAGATTTTAAACAACACTTAAAAAAAAAATTATGTACCATTGGTTTTTCCAAATAGCTCAAAGAGCAAGTTCATTATCTAATTCTCAAAATATTCAAAGAGGTGACTAGATATAGAAATTAATACTCCCAAGCTGCACAGGGAGGTTAAGTGCCCATTGTCAGGCAGTGGGAGAGCTGAGGTTAGAATCTAATATTGATTCTACTTTTCACTTACTCACTTAGGTGATATTTGTGTACCAAGGGTTTTGAGTTCTAGGTAATTTTCATTTTTATCCTTCCTGCAAAGTCATCCAAATTTACATCAAAAATACCTCATCTTGTTACTTGTCTCAATTTTTAAAAATTCACAGGAAAAGAGACATAAGAGTTATATTGGAAGGTCAAATTGCTGATTTTAGAGAAGCAATGTTTAAGCGTTACTGAGAAATGGAGAATTATTAGATATTGGCACACTCTCTGCTCTGAGGATGAAGGGGAAACTTCTATCATTTTTGAAGCCCCAATGTCTTTAACTGTTGAAAAGCACAAAAATACATATTATAACAATTCCGTTATTGAGGAAAAGCAAACATCACATTCAAAGCAGAGTTGCTTACCCTAGCTAGAAAAGAAGGCAGCCATTCTATCTTGGTGTCTTTATGCCTCAAGAGGAATAGCCAGAGAGAACCAATTTGTGAGTCTCCTATTTTTTTTTAAATTAATTAATTAATTTATTTTTGGCTGTGTTGGGTGTTTGTTGCTGCGCGCGGGCTTTCTCTAGTTGTGGCGAGTGGGGGCTACTCTTCGTTTTGGTGCACAGGCTTGTCATTGCTGTGCCTTCTCTTGTTGTGGAGCACGGGCACTAGGCGTGCAGGCTTCAGTAGTTGTGACACATGGGCTCAATAGTTGTGGCTCGTGGGTTGTAGTAGTTGTGGTGCACGGGCTCAGTTACTCCGTGGCATGTGGGATCTTCCCGGACCAGGGCTCGAACCCGTGTCGCCTGCATTGGCAGGCGGATTCTTAACCACTGTGCCACCAGGGAAGTCCCTCCTAGTCTTCTTAATTTGATACCATTACAAGGAAGCCATTGGAATTACCCTTGCATCTTCAATACCTTGGGCCTAATGGATCCTACTTCCTCATATTCCAGAATTTAGCAAATGAAATAGTGTTTGTGTTCTGATGTTTATTTTCTATATGTAATATTTTATCTTCATATATTCACTGAATGAATATGAAATATTCACTTCATATATTCACAGTTACAGATGATATTTAAAAGTACTACTTATGTATGCATTTATTACTTTTCCCCAACCAACAATTTGCATGGCTCTGAAAATCAATTTCTTATATTTTCTTTTCCCTTCAACTCATTCTTCCTCCTCTTTTCTATGATGTGGTTTTTCCCATTGGGCACATCCTCCTGTTTCCTTCACTCATTTACAGGCTCCTGCATTTCTGCTCTCCCAGAAGGATTTTATCCCCGTGATTAGGCCTTTTGGATCCTTTCTTTTCCTTCTAATAATACCCAATGAATTTGTATTTAAACCTCCCTCTTGCCTGCTTCTCCCAGCTCCTGGATGTGACTTCTCCAGTTAATAACTTCAGCCACCTGGCTCTCAAATCTTTTCCTATAGCGCATTCCCTTATTAGGAGGTACTTTATACTTACATGCTTCTTTTGGAGAACTGCCATGTGTTTCCTATATTGGTTTTAATTAGGAGTTTTGGGGGTTTTACAAAACGTTCTGTGTGGTAACTCTGCTTTGCCCTAGTTTTATTTCCTGTAGCTTCTTAATGGATTTTTTTTAATACGTTCATCATCAAATTCAGCAGCCTCTATTTTGTAGATATTGATTTACTTTGACATTTCCTTGTATTTAACTTACTTTATGTTTCTGTTTAACTTTAGGGTCTTTTCCTGTGTCTCAATGCTTTTTTTCTCCCTTATCTTTTCTGTTTTTGTCTCTTTTCCATTTCTAGAAAACCCTGACTCTTTGGCAGAGAACTATCTTTTTATCATTAAGTCCTTAGACTTCCCACAGTAAGTGCTCAGAAAATACCAGCTATTATTCTTATAACTATCCTGGTGATGGCTGTGAATAACTACTACGTCCTGAATCACCCTATTTTCAAAAACAACTTTTTGTCATTTCTCATTATGTTTGCTTTCCTGTTTCCAACTTCTAATTTATCTTTGAATCTTCCTTATAGTTTCCATATAAATACAATTTTTTGGCTCTTCTTTGGGGTTTAATGTCTCTTACTACAACTTATTGTATAGTTTATTAATGTATTAAATACTTCTTCCTTATTTTTTTATTACCTTAAACATTTCATCTTTGTCCTTGTAATGAATTCAGACTAAATATCCATCTCACTTTTGCACCTTAAATGTTAATTCTTTTGTGTTTGATTTTTTTTTCATTTCATGTAGAACTACATTAAAATACTACATATCCATGCCATCTGCCATATTGATTCTTTTCTATCTGAAAACTTCTGACCAGGGAATATTGGGATATAAAGTTTTTGCAGTAACTTAAGAGGTAAGTGCTTTACCTTTGTTACTGGAAAGAAAATTATTGTTTTCCTGATTCAAAGTCTTGATCTAAACTTAACTGATGCACCATGATATCTCTTAAGGAAACCAAGTTCCCTTTGTCCCTTTACAGGGCTTCTTTGTATTTTATGTATCAAGTCCTCTGTTATTGTGTCAGACTTTCTTGTTTAGTAATGCCAGGAAACTATTTATCTAGTTTTCTTTCCTTTATCCTTTCAACTACTAGTAGTGTTCTGTCAGCATTAAGAAAATGGAAAGAAATGGTAAGATAGGTATATATACATATATTTACATCCTGGCAGGAAGGCAAGATACAATTATATAGTACCCTAGTTTAAAATATACATATAAATATATATTCACATGACAATATTTGAAAGGAAAAATCTTTGGATGAGTAAATGTTAATATTGGTTGTCCCAAGGTATAGAATTTTGCCTCTGTTTTTTCTGAGTGTGTGTGTGTGTGTGTGTGAGACTTATCTGCAGTAACTTTTCTTCCCACAATAATCCTGTTCTTGGGTAATTAGTTGAGTAATTTTTATTAGAAATTAAATACATTTTAAAAATGATCGGTGAGTCTCTTTATTTCATCATACTTGCTATTCTAATAGCCTCCCATAAACCAACAATATAGGAGACAAGTCAGTCAGGCAGTCTACAGAAGGAATTCAGCTGAGGCCATTAACCTAGAAAGAGTTTCCTCCCTAAAAAAGCCATCAGGTCATTCACTTCTGGAATGTTGAAGTCTGGTAATAATTAACTTATTTCTTTCTTCAGTGTTGTCACCATGGCATTAGCCACATTTTTTCCCAATCACATTTTAGATTATCCACATGATAATGGATAATCCTTCTTCAACTTCCCTAACTGAGGAGCCACAAGTCCTCCTTCCTTCATTTTCAATCTTGCTCCTTTCTCTAATACACACACACACACACACGTGTGTGTGTGTGTGTTTATATGTTCAGACACATATACGCTTTTCATTTCAGAGTGCAATGTAATCGATCTTCTGAGGCCTGAGTTTTTTTTATTACATACTGTAACTTTAAGTTCTGCTTTATGCAGAGTTATAGGAACTTTATCAACCCTTAAAGGTTTCTTTGATGACCAATGTTTCTTTTATCATTGACTGATTTCTCCTTCTCCTTCTCCTTCTTCTTCGTCTGGCTCTCCTCACTGCCTGAAAACTTACACTGTATTTCCTCTTAGATTTCCTCATATATCACCATATACCATATTCCTCATATTCCAATTTCCTCATATAATCTTTTAATACTTAATAAATTTAATACTGTGTATTTACATCTTTGAGATGTGATATTCATTTTCTTCAGTCTTTTACTCCATGAGAAGAAAGCGGTGGGTTCCCTTCCCTTCCTCATATATTACTTCTAAGGACTTCTGAGCAGAATGGCCTTCTCAGAGGTAAGGAGATTTTGTCTCTTTCCTCATAGCCCAGCTGATTTACAGACCTTCCTCTTGTTCATCGTACTGACTATACCTGTTTCCCTCTGCCTTTTTTCCTTCCATGGCCAGAGTAGAACTGCTTTATTTCCCCTTCTGCTCTTGAAAAGCTTGTCCCACGTCATTTCCTTCTCTTAGAGCTCCACAACTGTTTCCTGCAGTTATTCTGAGCAGGAAGAACTCTTGCATTGATTATAATGTAGCATATAAAATATATTTTATTATAACATACAGCATGCTTTGGGGTGAATGCTATAAAGTTGACCTTCTTCCCCAGAACAACTATTTACAAATTCTTGCTTCTCCCCTCCCTTTTTTTGTAATTAAAGAAATCAACCTTATCCTCCATTGCTGAACCACTTTTCCTTACTTACCTAACACTCATTTCGTGACTTTGTAAAGTCTATCTTTGGCCAATTCCTGAGGATCCCCATGCGAGTAGTAATCTTTGCCTGTTTCTAAATGAAAAGTATTAGGTTGGTAGTCCAACGCTGCTTCCCCTTGCCACACCTGTCCTTTATACATACACTTTCAATCCAAACCCTTACCAGTCTGCCACCTTCATTGGAGATGAAATCTAATCTAATCTCTCATGCTATCTTGCTAAAGCAAATTATAATGTATCCTACAGCCACAATTTCATGCCCGAGGAGAATGAACAGGGCTTTCAGCTATGAAGTGTTCACGCAATCACCACAAAGTTTTTCCAGACTTGCCTTCCACTTTCTTCTGAGGCACTCATTCTCTGAATCAAATTCAATTTCTCTGCTGCTCCGAAGCTCACGTCAAACTCCTTATTTCCAAAGACTCAAATTACTGTAAGTATGTCCCTTGGTTTCCTCCCAACTGAATTAATAATGAAGGTCCCGGGAGAAATTACCATACCTTGGGGCTGGTTTCCATCATGGAAGCAGAACCTCCTAATTTATCTTTGATTGAAGGAAGACTTTCATTTTCCTGGCAGGAATGCAAAGATTCTTTTTTCCTTCTTTTTTTTTTCATCCTTTCTTCTATACGTCCTTAGCAAAGACAAAAGAGGTAAGACAACAGGATTTTTCTGCCTTCTGCCTTCTTAGTTCATTCATTCTGCTCAGTTTTTCCATATGCTCTGTAGATCTCCACTTGGGTGCTCCCATTGGGAGCTAACTCTCAGCAACTTCCCTGCCAAAGCAGTAGGTTCCCAGGGCCTTGTCTCACCAATCTTGGAGCACTGTTTTCTCCACCAGGCTCTGAATGGTCCCAGGCACAATACTCTAGCCTCCTTGAAGCTCTGGAGTTTGCCAGTCACAACTGTATTCCTGAAACCCTTGTTTTCCCTCTTCCTCTCCACCCATCAATCACACCCATGGTTGTACTGCCTTCTATACCAGAGGTGATAACAATGTCACTCCTTGCCCCCATATTTCCTCCTAAGACAGGTAGGCTATACTTCTCTTTCTCTTGGAGTCTGTCACTCAGCCCTGGAGGAAGGCTCTGATCGCCTGGCTCAACCCCTTCACCTCCAGGCCAAAGTGAATTTGACCGTGTCAGTCCAGAATCTTTCCCTAGGAATTTATTATTGGAAATAATGCTAGGCTTTGGGTTGCCACTTTGAGTCATATCCGTGTAGGAAGAGAAAACTGTTTTGCAGAGAGAGGGAAGAGGAGAAGAGGAAGAAGAAAGGAAGAAAAAGAAGGAGGGAGGGAAAGAAAATCAGTGGCTGAACAGAGAAAGGCAGAGAACAGAGATCCCATGTCTTTAGAGAAGTAGAGAGAATAGGCAAGATACATGATTTTCAAGTTCCTATACCTTCTCTCTTCTAAAGCCCCCACTCCTGTACCCTTCCAATAAAGTCACTTATTTGTTCAAGCTGGTTTTGATGAATCTGGTTTCTTACACCCAAAGGCCCACTTATCAAGTTATATCCATTAAGGTAAAAATGATAGTATTATAAATAATAATGATGATAATAGCTAGTATTCATTACACACTTACTATGTACCAGGCACAGTCCTAAACACTTTACTCACACAATCACATTCTTACAGCTATCTTGTGATATAGGAGTTATTTGATAAGAACATTGACACGACACAGGTTTGGCCATGTGTCTAGTTGCACAGCTATTAAGTGGCCCTAACTGACCTTTGAACCCAGTTCTGTCTTATTCTCCAAAACCACGTGCTGTGAGCTAATACATAAAAAGCATTCCAAACAGCACGTGGCATATGCATACCACAGTTCACGATTGCTAAACCCTTAACGTGTTTTAGTCACTGGATAGGAGCAGCTACAGCATTTTTAAATTGCCATAGTAAAGCAATGTCAGGCAGGATCATGTAAAATCTTGCTACTCAGAGTGTAGTGGTTGGATGAGGAGCTTGGACATCAAACAGAACTTGTTGCAAATGCAAAGTCTTGGGCTCCACCCCATACCTACAACTGCATTTTAGCAAGATCCTGCCACTGATCTGTATGCCCAGTCAAGTTTGAGAAACTGTGCTAAGAGACTCAAAGCAGACGTTGCTGGTGAGCTAAGATAGTATTTAATTACATGGTTATTATAACTATGATACAGTCTCTAAGATAAATATTTAGCTGCAATATCAGGTGTCTAGAACTGAAGCTGAAAGATGAAAATCAGAACTAATGTTGAGGTTCTGCTAAACCCTGTCATTGAAAACGTAAGAATTTGTCAAGGAGTAACTGATTATTTCTCCACTTGAAGCATAACCTACACTATTTGAGTTCTCTTCAGCTATAAATAACTGTTTCTATATTGAACTATATTTTATTCCATTTTATTGTTTCTATAGACAAAACATGGGTCTATTTCACTTTAGTATTTTGACATATTAGATGCTTTCTTCAGCTACCCAGGTATCTTTCCAGCAGAGTATCCAATCTTGTGCTTGTTGTAAGAAGACCCTCTTGGATAAGCCCATCCTGCCAGCTTTTCTACAAGAATCTAAATTAAGAAATTATAAAAATGGACACAATGCTCATCTGCTTAAAATTGGTTCACACTTTGAGTGCCATGGGTGAAAACTTATCAAATTTTCAGAAAGCCAAATTCCAAAATCTGAAGTTTGAATGACAACAACTGCTATTAAGTTTAATCTTGAAAAATGTGTACAGCACTATATAGCACAGAGAACTATATTCAGTATCCTATGATAAACCATAATGGAAAAAATATGAAAAAAAAGAATATATATATATATATATATATCTGAATCACTTTGCCGTACAGCAGAAATTAACACAATGTTGTAAATCAACTATACTTCAATTAAAAAAATGTTTAAATTTAAAAAAGAAAAGAAAAAGAAAAATGTGAAACTCTCAGGACATAATTGAGATCAACATCCCAGGAGTGAGCTGATGGAATCTGTGACTTAACATGAGGAAAACAGGTATTTCTTTATTTTCACACATGGTTTTCATTTACCTATTTGGGATTTAGCTTATGCACTCAAAATATGGATGTATCAGAAATCAACAATTTATTTATGGTGGATATAATAACGATGACAAATGACACTCAAATAATGTCATATTTTTACCCTTTGTGCTACCATGGAAACCCTCCATGGGTCCATGAGTATGGTGTAAGATCTTGGATATGGGTAACTGGCTTTAAAGATACTTCTGCACCCACAGGCTTTACAAACACTTCCTATCTCCTGAAAAAGCTAAGTGTATAATGAAATTGTAGGGACCTCCCTGGTGGCGCAGTGGTTAGGAATCCACCAGCCAATGCAGGGGACACGGGTTTGAGCCCTGGTCCGGGAAGATCCCACATGCCACAGAGCAACTAAGCCCATGCGCCACAGCTACTGAGCCTGTGCTCTAGAGCCTGTGAGCCACAACTACTGAGCCCATAAGCCACAACTACTGAAGCCCGCGTGCCTAGAGCCCATACTCCACACCAAGAGAAGCTCCCCAATGAGAAGCCCGCACACTGCAACGAAGAGCAGTCCCCGCTGGCCACAACTAGAGAAAGCCCGCATGCAGCAATGAAGACCCAACACAGCCAAGAATAAATAAATAAATTATTTTAAAATAAAAAAAGAAAATTGTAGAAAAACTGGCATGTAATATAGCATTTCCAATCTATTATCAGTAAATGTTGTGAGACATGCTTTTGTGAAACCAGAGAGGTCAGATACAAAGAGAACAAAGGGAATATTTATCATATATAATGATTAGAGAAAGACGACAAGCCAGGACTGGCATTTTTATTCTGGATTTAACATAAATTCTTTTAAAACTATTATAAAGTGACCAAGACTAGGGACTAGGGCTTCATGTGGATGGGAATAAGGAAAGTAAATACTAAAAAGGGCACTATAGGGAAGCAGTTTCCTTGACTATTCTTAACTTCTGGGAGCAAGAAATTTTGTGAAGGATGAAAAGATTTAGGTGGCCTGGGATTTTACAGGTCCTTGTAAGTGATAGCACGCAGATGGAAAACCTAGCCTATATATATATATATATTCATATATATATATTCATTCATATATGTATTCATATATATGAATCATTTTTCTGTATACCTGAAACTAATACAACATTGTAAATCAAATCAACTACACTTCAAAAAAAAAAAAAAAGAAACTTCATTGAACTGAAACAAAAAGAAAGAAAAGAAAACCAAGCTCAATGTCATCTGCGAAGGGGCAGATACTCAAACGGCACATTATTCTAACCACGGGACCCCTCAGCCTGTGTCATCTCACCACCTCCCAGACCCCTTCCCCCACAGCTACCCAGATTCAAACCTAAATAATTGGAAAGCAACGCTCTGTGAGATTTCCAAAGTTCCCTATCAGTTGTGTGCAAGCACCTTGCTTTCTCTTCTCCCCTACACAGTTCCCCTCTTGCACCTTCATCTCCTTCCTCCCTTTCCTTTCCCCTCCCTCTTTCTTCAGCCTCCCTGGTCCCTTACTCACCTCTCCTCTTATTCATTCCAACCCTGGAGCAACCAGGCTATCTCCTATTCTGTGTCCTATACTGCTGAGGTGATTCTTAATGAAATAAATTTCAGGACCCCTACTGACTGGATCCATGACAAGTGAATCATTTATAGGAGCAGCCGGGCCCTGCCCAGCACAGGACCGTCTTTCATCCTTTCTCTGTGTGCTTTTTCCACTCCTGCCCCACCTTAGCCCTCTCACCTCTAACTCACTGGAGGATACCAGCTGTGAATTCCTTGGGCTTCTTTCTTCTTTCTTTCTCCTATATTCTTCTTGGAGAATAGAAGAGTCTCCTCACTTTCTTAAGGTATATCTCAGAAGTTATCACACTTTAGTTATTATTCTTGGAGGGATCTCTCAAAGGATTCCCTCGTCTCCCAAAGCAGAGTCTCATCCTCTCTCACCTGCAAAATCCTGAATTGGCCTACCCATTAGCTCTCCCTTCTCTCTGCCACCCTTTACATTTTTTTTTTTTTTTTTTTGCAGTACGCGGGCCTCTCACTGTTGTGGCCTTTCCCGTTGCGGAGCACAGGCTCTGGATGCACAGGCCCAGCGGCCATGGCTTACGGGCCCAGCTGCTCCGTGGCACGTGGGATCTTCCCGGACCGGGGCACGAACCCGCGTCCCCTGCATCGGCAGGCGGACTCTCAACCACTGCGCCACCAGGGAAGCCCCACCCTTTACATTTTATGTTTATCAGAAGTTTTTTTCTTTTTATGCTTGTAGCCCTCGATTCAAATGTTTTCAATAATCTTTCCATCCTCAATGATTGTTGGATTTTCTGTGACTTAAGAAAAAGGGAAAGAAGAACCTTTGTAAAGATGGTTATTAGAAACTTTGTAACAAGAAGGGCAGCCTTTTTGTTTATGAGTCTGAAACTGAACAGGTTTAACTTTCCTAGAATTGTCTGTCACTTCTCAAATTATATATAAATTGTTGGCTATTTTTTTAAAAGCCTAAGGAGAGCAGAACATTTGGGAAGCTTCTGAAATACTCTGACTATCAGTACCTTCAAGATCTGGCTCAAAATTTTCTCTCTTGATAGAAGGCTTTGGGAATAACACTTTCTATACTCAATCTTTTTTAGTAGTGGCCACTAACAGTTAATTTTCCTATCAGTGCCCTGTACTAGTGTGTATTTTATCATAGAATGGTGGTTAAATGTGTGGCCTTTAGGGATAGATGGCTTCAGTTTAAATCCCAGTTTCTACTGTATGACTCTGAATGAGTTACTTAACCTCTCTGTGCCTTCGTTTCACCACTTATAAAATAGGGATATTGGGGCTTCCCTGGTGGCGCAGTGGTTGAGAGTCCGCCTGCCGATGCAGGGGACGCGGGTTCGTGCCCCGGTCCGGGAGGATCCCACGTGCCGCAGAGCGGCTGGGCCCGTGAGCCATGGCCGCTGGGCCTGCGCGTCTGGAGCCTGTGCTCCACAACAGGAGAGGCCACAACAGTGAGAGGCCCGCGTAGCGCAAAAAAAAAGGGATATGACTGTCAATTACCGTAGGATATTTTAAGGATTAAAGGACCCAGCACTGTGCATAGTGCTGAGTATATAGGAAAGGCTTATTATTATTGCTGTTGTTATATGTTATTATCATGGTTAACCCTGTAAGTTCTTTGCATTTCCAACTAAATTGTTAATCTCTTCAAGTCAGACATTTACATCATTAATGAAATAAAAAACAAATTAATACAAAATGTTTGAGGTAAGTCACTTAAAGATATGAAACATATTCTTTTCATAACTTTAAGGCATTTATATTTGGTATTTAAGCATCAATAAATACTTACATGTTATTGGGTTTTAGATGGTATTTTATTTTTTCCTTTATTAAATCTAGTCCAATGTATTACAAATAGAAAGTTAACACAGTCAACAAACAATAACTGAATACATAAATTATTTCTCAAAAGCACAATTTTGATTTAAAATACAACTTAAACATATTTCAAATCTAAAATATGTGGCATGTAAAAGCAGTGTTTACAAAATCAACCTTTTTTATCTCATTTTAAAAAGTCTGTGGTGGGGCTTCCCTGGTGGCGCAGTGGTTGAGAGTCCGCCTGCCGATGCAGGGGACACGGGTTCGTGTCCCGGTCGGCGAAGATCCCACATGCTGTGGAGCGGCTGGGCCCGTGAGCCATGGCCGCTGGGCCTGCGCGTCCGGAGCCTGTGCTCCGCAATGGGAGAGGCCACACAGTGAGAGGCCCGAGTACCACAAAAAAAAAAAAAAAAAAAAAATCTGTGGTCCACTTAGGACAAGTATCTTCTCCAAATGCCTAATAAAGTGTGAAGTTTTCTGAAAGTACTTAATGGTATTTAGACTAAGTGTACTTTTCCAAACACTCACATTATGGGTTAATGCATTTGCAACAGACTTCTGAATGAGGTTACATATTGCTTATGTTGCAAATGAAAAACAGGAAGAGTGAGGAGTTAGGACCTATTGAGTACCAATGGAAGTCAATGTTTTCTTCCACTTCCCTCTCTCTCTTAATAGAAAATAATCCCAGTCAGTACCATCCTAATCAAAGAATATGAAAATGTTTCATGTTAAGACTTGGAATTATAGAATCATATATGGATGGGAAAAAAAATCAAATCCAACTCCCTTATTTTATAGTTGAGAAAACTGAGGCCTGTAGCATTCATTTCAATTGAGACTTGTTTTCAAAACAACATTCATGCCCTTGAGTTACTTACTCTAGTTTTATCATTTATTTTCATGCTGTTTTATTGACCACAACTCAAAATACCAGTGTGCTCACAATGCCATGTGTTTGGATATGGTCCTTTCTACATGTGTCCCTGGAAAGGACTGTCTGGTCCTTGTGGGGAATTTTCCTTTGTGGTATCAAAGCCAGGAGCTCCAGGTTTTCCTTTGAGCATTTTTTAAGAGAACATTATCATGTAACATCTGGGGCCAGAAAGAAATCTTTATGGTATATATTTTACAGATATTTTCTTCTGGGATTTTTTTCTTCAAAGAGAAAAGCCTTTGTGACTATTTCACATAAAGCATATGTTAATTAATAAATTGTCAAGATTGCTAGATTCATCCCTGTGTGGGCCCATTTAAATATGTCCCTCAATAGCTAATTCATTTTCCAATCAAACTTGCTCAACTACAATGTTGAAGTGCATTGCTCTAAAATTTGATACATTCAAGCCATGAAAATGAGTTTTTGAATAAATGTAGTATTCAAGGAAGTCTCAACCAGTATTGTTAGGGTACTTACCAGAGATATTTGTGACTAATCACTTTCTTCTTTTTTTTTTTTGCGGTATGCGGGCCTCTCACTGTTGTGGCCTCTCCCGTTGCGGAGCACAGGTTCCGGACGACGCGCAGGCTCAGCAGCCATGGCTCACGGGCCCAGCCGCTCCGCGGCATGTGGGATCTTCCCGGGCCGGGGCACGAACCCGTATCCGCTGCATCGGCAGGCGGACTCTCAACCACTGCGCCACCAGAGAAGCCCTGTGACTAATCACTTTAACCTAAAGAAATAGGATTGGTAATAAAACCCCCAAAGCACACCTTAATCACTTTGGAGTTGAAATTGTCTTTACATCTATCTATATAAATTTATATTTAATATTCGTTATTTCCTGAACAATATGTTTTTATTTATTTTTTATTGCAGACTTTGATCTTTAATTAAATGTACTGGACAGGAGGATTTGGGCACCCTGCGTTGTCTGTAAGTGGTAGGTAACAAATTGTGCTGAAGCAACGTCAAGTATCAACTACTAATACTTTTACAAAGCCCTTTTAGAAATTTTCACGTTGATGTTACCAATTGACGTCGGTTTATTAGCATTTGGTTAATTAAGAGAAACCATATTGAAATAAAAGCGGAAAGGCAGACTAGAAGGACAGAAAGAGACTCTCCCCATTTCCCTCCCCACCCTCCCTCCTTTGAAAGCTTTCTGGGAGCAGCAGGTTCCTGCAAGTGCCAGGAATCCGGTCTCTGGTGAAGCGCGGAGCACTGCAACGCCAGGGCTTTCCCAGTTGGGGACTACAGGGGGACTACAGGCTGCTTGGAACGTGCAAACACCTGGCGTGGTTCTTGAGGGCCCTAGAGACTTGAGTCTCATTCCGGTCCGCTCCAGGGTTGTAGGCAGAAGGCTCTGAGCGGTCAGAGGGGTTTCCTGTGTGTCAGCAACATCACTCTGCCGAGATAGCTGGCGGAAGAGCCACGGAGCGCTCTCGGACCAATCGCTCTCCAGCAGCCAGCCCTACCCCTGACCCTGACCGAGCGCGCCCTGACCGCCGACTCTGGTGAAGACCGGCTCTCCCAGAAGCCGCCTCCGGCCCCGGGCGAACTTCGCGCAGGCACGCCCCTCGCCTCCCGGAGGAGCGCGGACTCGCCCGGGTGCCCAAACTCCGCCCATCCTCGCGGGGAGCCCGGCTCGCCCTCCCGCCGCCTGCACTCAAGCAGGTCTCTAGAAGAGCCTGCGAGCTAACACAGACGGCGAGCCGGACGCGATCCAGAAGCACACGAGTCTGCGACCACGCGCGCTCCGATGGCCCCCAGACGCTGAGAGCCGGGGGCGCGGAGGCGGCGGCGCGGGCCCTAGAGCCGAGCTGCTGGCTTGCAAGGTAGGGCGCAGGAAGATGCCCAAACGAAGTTGATCTTTGGGGGAAGGAGGTTGGGGCGCGCCCTCCCCATCTCAGCGAGTTTGGCTCGACCTCACTGAGCCCCCGGCGCGCTCTCCGGCGCGAACCCGCGGTCCCTCGGGAAAGCGCAGTCCGAAAGTTGGCGGCGGCGGTGTCCGTAGCGCCCTGTTGTGTCACCTCGGCGCTGCCAGCCTCACCGGGAAGTTGCTGGTCCTCCGGCCAGCCCGGTTCGGTCGCGGCCCGGGGCAGATTTCATGGCCCGCGGCGAACGCGGGGCCGGAGCCGGCGTGGGCGAGCCCCTGCTTGACCCCTCCCGCAGAGTTCCCCGGCGCCCCCTCCCGTCTGCTCGCCCGCCTTTCCGATGCTCGCTGCGCCCCTCGCCGCCGCCCTCTTGCCGCCGCTCGCCCCTTGGAGCCGCCGCCTAAGTCGGGGAGGAGAGAATGACCGAGGTGCTGTGGCCGGCGGTCCCCAATGGGACGGACGCTGCCTTCCTGGCCGGCCCGGGCTCGCCCTGGGGGAACAGCACAGTGGCCTCCACCGCCGCCGTCGCCTCTCCGTTCAAATGCGCGCTGACCAAGACAGGCTTCCAGTTCTACTACCTGCCAGCTGTCTACATCTTGGTGTTCATTGTCGGCTTCCTGGGCAACAGCGTGGCCATCTGGATGTTCGTCTTCCACATGAAGCCGTGGAGCGGCATCTCCGTGTACATGTTCAACTTGGCCTTGGCGGACTTCTTGTACGTGCTGACTCTGCCGGCGCTCATCTTCTACTACTTCAATAAGACCGACTGGATCTTCGGGGATGCCATGTGCAAGCTGCAGAGGTTCATCTTCCATGTGAATCTCTATGGCAGCATCTTGTTCCTGACCTGCATCAGCGCGCACCGGTACAGCGGTGTGGTGTACCCGCTCAAGTCCCTGGGCAGGCTGAAGAAGAAGAACGCAGTCTATATCAGCGTGCTGGTGTGGCTCATCGTGGTGGTGGGGATCTCCCCCATCCTCTTCTATTCCGGCACCGGGATCCGGAAAAACAAAACCATCACCTGCTATGACACCACCTCAGACGAGTACCTGCGAAGTTATTTCATCTACAGCATGTGCACGACTGTGGCCATGTTCTGTGTCCCTTTGGTGCTGATTTTGGGCTGTTACGGATTAATTGTGAGAGCTTTGATTTACAAAGACCTGGACAATTCGCCTCTGAGGAGGAAATCTATTTACCTGGTGATTATTGTACTGACTGTTTTTGCTGTGTCTTACATCCCTTTCCACGTGATGAAAACAATGAATTTGAGGGCCCGGCTGGATTTTCAGACCCCAGAAATGTGTGCTTTCAATGACAGGGTTTATGCCACGTATCAGGTGACAAGAGGTCTAGCAAGTCTCAACAGTTGTGTGGACCCCATTCTCTATTTCTTGGCAGGAGATACCTTCAGAAGGAGACTCTCCCGAGCCACCAGGAAAGCTTCCAGAAGAAGTGAGGCAAATTTGCAGTCCAAGAGTGAAGACATGACTCTCAATATTTTATCCGAGTTCAAGCAGAACGGAGATACAAGCTTGTGAAGACGCAAGAATCCCCCAACACCCACTTTTGTAACATGGTAGGATGCTTAATAGAGCCAAGTGCTTTTTTCCCCTTTAAGTTTCTAGTAAGATTAGAGAAAATTCAAACCAAGAAAGCAGTGAGTTTAAAAAAAAGAAATAGAAGTGGAAATGCCTACACCCACACTTAGCTTGTTTGGGTTTGCTTTCAAGGACTTCCTTCTTTCTCACCAGAAGTATGTAACATAAAATAATACTATCCTTAAATATTTACTTTCTCTTCTGCCTTTAAAATTTGCAAGCTCTTCTGTTTCAAGTTTACATGAGTACTGGAGCTATTTGGATATTAATAACTTCTCCAAGAAAACTGACCACCTGAAACTTGAGTTTGTGATTCATCTAGTCTTTATTGTTTTTAATAATCTGAGGTGGGAACAAATTGAAACTTCACATCCTCAAATTACTGTAGTACAGCAGAATACTAAACTCGGTTCACTCGGTAGCAGATGAACAGATTGCAGCTGGGTGTTTCTTGGTCCTGTAAGCATAGGTAATGGCTGGCTGAATTACTTTGGAGAATTGAATAGAAAAATCAAGTCAATGAATTGACAAGTCTCAAAAGTGATTATCTCCCAGTGATTTCTAGAAAACTGCTCACTCTGCGTTGGGTGCTAAATGTTTGGTGGTGGAATCCTGTATATATTATCTGACAGGTAAAATGCCTTCAAAATAATCAAAGTGCATATACTTTCCTTTGTAAACACCACAAACTCTGTTAGACTTCCTGTGACAAAGAGCATTTACTTGCACCACTGCTGTGCAGTGCCCTAGGAGTGTGTTTGTGTTCCAGTACAAATGCTCACTTCCATCTGTAAAAACAGTTTTCAAAATCACAGATAAATTACAGACCAAGGTTGAATAACTGTTAGCGAGTTGAGGGATGTTGGGCAGGCGGGAGAGCGGCTGACAGTCATCCATAATGCATAGCCGGCAAACATATTCTCGAACGTATGAGGCAACTGGGAGTGGGGAGAAGACATTTTTAGAATAAGGACTTTAGTTTAAATTAATTATGGTGTAAAGGCCCTTTTTTTTGTTTTGTTTTGCTTTTGCTCCTTCCAAATGCTGGAAAACATTAAATGCAATATAAAAAGAAGAAGGAAGAATGTGTATGGGTTGTGTTGGTAGAATGAAATGCTGTGATGCTTCACTGGATCTTACAGCCTCATATTTGAAGGAAAAAACTCCAGACATATGGGAAAGGGAAATATGAGGAATTAAATTCAAGTACTTGAAGTACCACAGCACTAAAGAGTAAGGTATAGAAACTACTAATCAGACTAGCAATAGTTTAACCAGACAGTGTTTTCTTTTATATTTTCCCTCTGCTGGGCAGTAATGACAAATCTGTAAAATACTTCAATAACTTTAATAACGATTTTCAGTGAATATTGAATTGTGGCATTTCTAGCCTTTGAAATGGTCAAATTCGATATAATGCCGAATAATGAGGTGAGGTGACAATTTCCAACACCAAATAAATAAATCCAGTGTCAAAGGAATTTTTAATGGTGAAGGTACCCCCAACAAAGCCAATATCAGAGTCTGCAGCTGATGGTGGGGTAACTTGTTTGAAAGCACTTTATATGTAGAGCAGTTTGGGGCTGTGCCTCAAGGTGAGAACCCTAGCGCCCTGTGGGACCTGGTGACAGGGAAGTCAGAGCTGGGCTTCAGTTCTTGCAGGACCTCAGTGGACTGCAGATTTGTGAGCCCTAAAGTTTCTTCCTAGACTTGCTCCAGCCACTAAGATCAATGAAGAAAAGCTGTGTTTAGCCATCCTAAAGAGTGCTGCTTTTTCACAGGTTCAGTCTTAAAGCACAGAATTATAGAAACCAAGTCAAGAAGAAACCTTCTAGATGTCCTACCTACACCTCCCCATTTTGAGAAAAGAGAAGGGTTAACTAGGTTCTCATTTGGTTAGGGCCCTGCAGTGTTGTCTGTTGTGGAATCCTAAAAGAAAAAGACTAAGATATGTCATGAGTGTGTTACCCCTGTCAAATATCATGTTCAGTGAGACACAATTAATATCACTAAATTGTCCAAAATGGAAATGTCAAAGCCCGTATCATCCTTAAACTCGAAGGCTAATGGTACACATTTCTATAATATTCCCTCACCATTTACTTTAGTGTTCTTCCTTTTAGGTCTGATGCCCAGGCTGGTTTACAGTATGTGTTAAGTACGTTGTTTCAGCTTCCAGAGAACTTTCTTTTGGTCCAGTGTGGAGGTGAACAGTGACTAGAAGTGCTATTTTACTCCTTGGCATGCTTCTTCCAGAGTGTTTCTTCTTTAGCTTCATACATCACATGGTAGACAATGATGACATGCAGATGCCTGCCTAATAGTGACAAGAATGATCTCTCCAACCCCTTCCAGGCACAAATTGGTCTCTGGGACGAGTCTGCTAATGGTGATCTATTGGCTGAAGATCTGATTCATGATATATGATAAGAGTAGGTATTTTAAGAGTAAAGGCAGAAATCTACTGGCATTTTGATAAAAGAGTCAAAATTACAGAACTTAGCAGTTAACTAAATTTCACACTACAAAACTGTTTGAATGCCAAGCTCAAGGCGTTTTATGGCTCATCAGTTGGCATCTTTGACTCTTTGAACATCAATGTTTGCACCTGTTTGCAAACAATGTTTGCACTTGTTTGCATCAGTGTTTGCACTGAAATGCTAAAAACACAGACCAAGAAGAGATACAGCATGAGAGTAGGATTTGGAGTTAAAATGGTGACACTGCCACTTGGCCAGTTGTGGAACTCTTGACCCTGGCAAGCCCACTCTCCGTGGATTAAAAGGGTTAGATGACATCCATCTGTTGGGGCCTTAGGGGATGTGGTAAAGCCAGAGGTGCATGAAGTCTGCTACTGTATTTTCCAGGACTGTTCAATTCCAGTCCTTGACTGAAAATTCATACAAAGTTCACCGACTGTGATATGGATATGACCTGTAGGTTTTCTCAGTCTCCTCAGGGCAGTGCACTACATTGCCTTTGGATACAAGAGATGTCAGTGCTTATAGCACTGTCAGCTTGTAGCAGCTGGAATTGGACTAGTGACAATAAAGATTTGTAATTAGTTAGAGATATAGTGAAGCTTTAACTTTGCTGGTCAAATTGTAACTATCATAATAGTATTTATTGATGAAGCTCACAGCCCTCCCATTGTACAGACTGAAGAACTTTCTTGAAAGTTCCAACATACTGAGGTGAATTATATTTATTACAATGTATAATATTAATATGTCACACTGGTGTATTTTACATAATATATGATGCATAAAAAATGAGAGTTACTGTATATTATGATGCTTTCCAAATATCAGTATCTTGAAATGTTTAGGTCTTCAGATTTCTTTTATCTAAAATACGAAAATCTGTTTTGTGATACAAGTGATTCATCTTCTCTACAAATGCTTTTGCACGTTTTTCTTTTTATTTAGGGTTCTTTCTACATAGACACAGTTTGGTGCCAATCGATAGTAAATACAAAATATCTTAGCCAGACTGGGTCTGTACTGTCTACATTTTATATACTATTGTAGAAAAGTTTATATTGTCTTTTTAATACATTTGGAATTGTGTCCCCAAATACAGTCAGAGCTTCCCATTTCCAAATGCAAAAGCCTTGTCCTAAATTCAAAGGAGATCTCTTACGTTTTAGAAGTATGGTGAGATGGGCATTACAGATACAACATTAGAGTTTGAGGAAATACTTTAGGGAGATGGGGAGAGAAAGAGGCAGCTGATGTAATCAGTTACTGTGCTCAGTTCCGCTTCAATTTTTATTTTGTGTTTCAAGGTGAAATAGTATAATCTTAATTTCTGTGAGATGGAGTTTCTAAGTAACACACTACCAGCAAGTTCAACACTGCTAGTAATTTTATTGTTTTCTTTGTTCATTTGATAACTTTAATTCCAATTTTTACAGTAATAACTGTATATTATTTAGCTGCTGAATCCTGTTTCAGTTTTTTAGTTCTGTTGTACATTGTATTATACACATCATTACAAATTAATATGAAGGGGAATATATGTTACATATCAAAAATTGTGAATTTGAATTCTAGTATGTTTTAGTGCTTTTGCTAAAATGTTTATTTTTATAATATCTGTAATTTTAATATAGATAATTGAACTAGATTTCTTTGTGATTAATAGTGCCATTGAATGAGCAGTATGGAAACAGTGTTACTTGACATTTTGAGCTTTCTCAGGTTTATCGAAATCAATGGTAGCTTAACAGATTCCAGACTAATTGTGCATAATTGTGTTTTAAAGGAATGTATATTTCCTATAAGTTTGCATGCAGGAGTGTACAGCTTGGAATGTGTGTGTGTGTGTGTGTGTGTGTGTGTGTGTGTGTGTGTCCATGGCATGGCAGCCAACTTCGTATCTGCTGTTGGTAATAACAGCAGAGCTTTGATATAATCATGGTCATTAGAATTGTACCTACCATAGACAGTTAAAACTGAAAAAGTCTCAATAAAACTATGAAATGTGGTCTGGTGGCTTCTATGTTATTATAGTACTAATACTTACAAGTTTCCCCAAATTTTGACATGTACCATTATACCAGCTGGCAAATATTGGCAATACTACTTACTAGTATCCTACTAATACTAGGATATATTGAATCAGCGCAGGCATCTCTTAACATGTAGCCTGGACTGTAAGAAGTGAAGTGTTAAAGAAAGAATCCTGGTGCAAGGTAACTGATAAGATCATCATTATTTGATATTTAAATATTAATAGGAACTTGATTTAATTCTTTGAGGAAAATATGGAACACAATCTTAATACATATTTCTCATACTAGTGTTCTGTGTTTAAAATGTTAGCTGTAATCTAATATAATGTAATGCCTCCTCTAATTTTTTAATCCATGGAGGTAGTGATTCTAATAATCCTTTGTGGTTTCTGTTTATCTATTAGCCTACATTGCCTACTTCTCTCAAGTTTATATATTGATAGACACACACACACACACACATATGCACACATATATATGTTGCTATGCAGTGAAAAGCTGTACCTGGAATGGACACATGCTTAAAGCATTACTTTTTTTCCTTAGTGGGGAAGGTAAGTGCACTATGGTCCTGCACTGGATTTTTTGGTTGTCTGCTGAGACAGGTGCCCTATCACAGAATCCTGTGGGTAGAAAAATGCAAATCTCTTGCAGCCCCTAAGATACTGTCACTCAGTTTTAACTCCTTAATTGACTATACTATCCAGACTTCACCACTCAGGAGTCCTCACTTACTAACATCAGCTTTGGCAGAGTTTTGTGGCTATGTATATGTGTGTGTGTGTGTGTAAGTTTGTTTAGTGCATACACAGAAATTATACAGATAATTATCTTTCTGACTTAAGAAGAATTTACCATAACGCTTTGGGCACCCTGTGATTTTCAAAATCACTTTGGGATTATAGTCAGAGAAACTTCTCTATCCACAAGTAAATATACTGTGTTTAAATTCTCTTTTTTACTTTAATGAACTGGGAAGTTTATATTTTCTTTTCAGGAGGTTTAGACTTTTGCTGCCAGATATGGTCAGAGTTTCTATTTCCAAATGTAAAAAACATGTCCTAAATTCAAAATAGATCTGTTATGGTTTAAAAGTCTGATGGATGGGCCATTAAAGACACAACATATGTCACTAGAAATCCATGTAAATATTAATACTGTGCTTACTTGATTTAACCCTGCAAGGTTATATTGCTTTGGGGTAGACCCTAGGGCCTAACATCCCCAGCCAGCATGGTTTCTGGGACCGATGATCCAAACAACAGCTGTGGATGGAGTCAGGCCCCTGGGCTGAGCAGCTGACAGCACTGAAGCCCCATAGAAATGGACGTGGGTAAGGAGTAGGGGTGATGGGAGGCATGTGGGAGCAGTCAGTACTGCACAGAGGGGGAAAAATGCACTGCCTTTCCTGTTTACCAGATAAAGGGAGATCGTCTGTGTGAAGGTGGAAACTCCCTGATGATAGATTAAAACAGAAGGAGGCCTTGGAGATGATCCAATCCAGTCACCTCAGTTTGCTCCTGGGAGTCAAATTTTCACATTTAAAGGTGGAGGTAGCAAAAAGAACTGAGGGTTCTAACTCCTATTAACACATTCCTCCCACATCCCAGGGCTCTTCAAACTGTGGATCTTGACCCATTGGTGGGTCAGAAAATGAGTATAGTGGGTTATGATAGGCACTCATTCACATAATGGAACATTATAGATCACAGTCCGTAATCAGTGAGCAAGTCTTTGTGATTTTAACTTCAGACACACACACACACACTCACACAACACATATATTTACATATATTTACGTGTATTTGTGCCCTGGGTCACAGTGGACATTTGATTTCTTATTGAGGACCTGGTCAAAAAAGTTAAAAAATGACACTACTCAGCAAAAGGTAGCGTGGAGTTATGGAATAGGACATGAGAGATTGTTTTTTAAAAACTATTTTTAAATCAACACAAAGAATCTTAGTTGTTGAGAAGCTTCAAGATGGCGGAAGAGTTAGACGCAGAGATCACCTTCCTCCCCACAAATGCATCAGAAATACATCTACATGTGGAAAAACTCCTACAGGACACCTGCTGAACGCCGGCAGAAGACCTCAGACCTCCCCAAAGGCAAGAAACTCCCCACGTACCTGGGTAGGGCAAAAGAAAAAAGAATAAACAGAGACAAAAGAATAGGGACGGGACCTGCACCAGTGGGAGGGAGCTGTGAAGGAGGAAATGTTTCCACACACTAGGAAGACCCTTCGCGGGAGGAGACAGCGGGTGGCGGAGGGGGGAAGCTTCGGAGCCATGGAGGAGAGCACAGCAAAAGGGGTGCGGAGGGCAAAGCGGGGGTATTCCCGCACAGAGGATCGGTGCCGACAGGCACTCACCAGCCCGAGAGGCTTTGCTCACCCGCCGGGGCGGGCGGGGCTGGGAGCTGAGGCTCAGGCTTCGGAGCGACGGGAGAGGACTGGGGTTGGCGGCGTGAACACAGCCGGCAAGGGGTTAGTGCACCACGGCTAGCCGGGAGGGAGTCCGGAGAAAAGTCTGGACCTGCCGAAGAGGCAAGAGACTTTTTCTTCCCTCTTTGTGTCCTGGTGCACGAGGAGAGGGGATTAAGAGCGCTGCTTAAAGGAGCTCCAGAGACGGGCTCGAGCCGCGGCTATCAGCGCGGGACCCAGAGATGGGCAGTAGACGTTAAGGCTGCTGCTGCCGCCACCAAGAAGCACGTGTGCGAGAACAGGTCACTATCCCCACCTCCCCTCCGGGAGCTTCTGCAGCCCGCCACTGCCAGGGTCCCGTGATCCAGGGAAAACTTCCCCGGGAGAACGCACACCGCGCCTCAGGCTGGTGCAACGTCACGCAGGCCTCTGCCGCCGCAGGCTCACCCCGCACTCCGTGCCCCTCCCTCCCCCCGGCGTCAGTGAGCCAGAGCCCCCGAATCAGCGGCTCCTTTAACCCCGTCCTGTCTGAGCGAAGAACAGACGCCTCCGGGGACCTACACGCAGAGGCGGGGCCAAATCCAAAGCTGAGCCCCAGGAGCTGTGAGAACAAACAAGAGAAAGGGAAATCTCTCCCAGCAGCCTCATAGGCAGCGGATTAAAGCTCCACAATCAACTAAATGTACCCTGCATCTGTGGAATACATGAATAGACAACGAATCATCCCAAATTGAGGAGGTGGACTTTGGGAGCAATGATATATATATATATTTTTCCCTTTTTCTCTTTTTGTGAGTGTGTATGTGTATGCTTCTGTGTGAGATTTTGTCTGTACAGCTTTGCTTTTACCATTTGTCCTAGGGTGCTATCTGTCCACTTTTTTTTATTACTTAAAAAAATTATTTTTCTTAATAAATATATTTTTTTTATTTTAATAACTTTATTTTATTTTATCTTCTTTCTTTCTTCCTCCCTTTCTTTCTTTCTTTCTTTTTCTTTCTTTCTTTCTTTCTTTCCTAACTTTTATTCTGAGCCGTGTGGAGGACAGGCTCTTGGTGCTCCACCCTGGCGACAGGGCTGTTCCACTGAGGTGGGAGAGCCAAGTTCAGGACACTGGTCCACAAGAGACCTCCCAGCTCCACATAATATCAAACGGCGAAAAGCTCCCAGAGATTTCCATCTCAACACCAACACCTAGCTCCACTCAACGACCAACAAGCTCCAGTGCTGGACACCCTATGCCAAACAACTAGCGAGACAGGAACACAACCCCACCCATTAGCAGAGAGGCTACCTAAAATCATAATAAGGCCACAGACACCCCAAAACACACCACCAGACATGGACCTGCCCACCAGAAAGACAAGATCCAGCCTCATCCAGCAGAACATAGGCACTAGTCCCCTCCACCAGGAAGCCTACACAACCCACTGAACCAACCTTAGCCACTGGGGACAGACACCAAAAACAACGGGAACTACGAACCTGCAGCCTGCAAATAGGAGACCCCAAACACAGTAAGATAAGCAAAATGAGAAGACAGAGAAACACACAGCAGATGAAGGAGCAAGGCAAAAACCCACCAGACCTAAAAAATGAAGAGGAAATAGTCTACCTGAAAAAGAATTCAGAATAATGATAGTAAAGATGATCCAAAATCTTGGAAATAGAATGGAGAAACTACAAGAAACGTTTAACAAGGACCTAGAAGAACTAAAGAGCAAACGAACAGTGATGAACAACACAATAAATGAAATTAAAAATTCTCTAGAAGGTATCAATAGCAGAATAAATGAGGCAAAAGAACGGATAAATGACCTGGAAGATAAAATAGTGGAAATAACAACTGCAGAGAAGAATAAAGAAAAAAGAATGAAAAGAATTAAGGACAGTCTCAGAGACCTCTGGGACAACATTAAATGCACCAACATTCAAATTATAGGGTTCCCAGAAAAAGAAGAGAAAAAGAAAGGGACTGAGTAAATATTTGAAAAGATTACAGTTGAAAACTTCCCTAATATGGGAAAGGAAATAGTTAATCAAGTCCAGGAATCACAGAGAGTCCCATACAGGATAAATCCATGGAGAAACACGCCAAGACACATATTAATCAAACTATCAAAAAATTAAATACAAAGAACAAATATTAAAAGGAGCAAGGGAAAAACAACAAATAACATACAAGGGAATCCCAATAAGGTTAACAGCTGATCTTTCAGCAGAAACTCTGCAAGCCAGAAGGGAGTGGCAGGACATAATTAAAGTGATGAAAGGGAAAAAACAACCACCAAGATGACTCTACCCAGCAAGGATCTCATTCAGATTCGACGGAGAAATTAAAACCTTTACAGACAAGCAAAAGCTAAGAGAATTCAGCACCACCAAACCAGCTTTACAACAAATGCTAAAGGAACTTCTCTAGGTAGGAAACACAAGAGAAGGAAAAGACCTACAATAATAAACCCAAAACAATTAAGAAAATGGTAATAGAAACATACATATCGATAATTACCTTAAATGTAAATGGATTAAATGCTCCAACCAAAAGACATAGAGTGGCTGAATGGATACAAAAACAAGACCTGTATATACGCTGTCTACGAGAGACCCACGTCAGACCTAGGGACACATACAGACTAAAAGTGAGGAGATGGAAAAAGATATTCCATGCAAATGGAAATCAAAAGAAAGCTAGAGTAGCAATTCTCATATCAGACAAAATAGTCTTTAAAGCAAAGGCTATTACAAGAGACAAAGAAGGACACTACATAATGATCAAGGGATCAATCCAAGAAGAAGATGTAACAATTGTAAATATTTATGCACCCAACATAGGAGCACCTCAATACATAAGGCAAATACTAACAGCCATAAAAGGGGAAATCCACAGTAACACAATCATAGTAGGGGACTTTAAAACCTCACTTTCACCAATGGACAGATCATCCAAAATGAAAATAAATATGGAAATACAAACTTTAAATGATACATTAAACAAGATGGACTTAATTGATATTTATAGGACATTCCATCCAAAAGCAACAGAATACACATTCTTCTCAAGTGCTCATGGAACATTCTCCAGGAAAGATCATATCTTGGGTCACAAATCAAGCCTTGGTAAATTTAAGAAAATTGAAATTGTATCAAGTATCTTTTCCGACCACAACGCTATGAGACCAGATATCAATTACAGGAAAAGATCTGTAAGGAATACAAACACATGGAGGCTAAACAACACACTACTTAATAGCCAAGAGATCACTGAAGAAATCAAAGAGGAAATCAAAAAATACCTAGAAACAAATGACAATGACAACACAACGACCCAAAATCTATGGGATGCAGCAAAAGCAATTCTAAGAGGGAAGTTTATAGCAATAAAATCTTACCTTAAGAAACAAGAAGCATCTCAAATAAACAACCTAACCTTACACCTAAAGCAATTAGGGAAAGAAGAACAAAAAAACCCCAAAGTTAGCAGAAGGAAAGAAATCATAAAAATCAGATCAGAAAATGAAAAAGAAATGAAGGAAACGATAGCAAAGATCAGTCAAACTAAAAGCTGGTTCTTTGAGAAGATAAACAAAATGGATAAACCATTAGCCAGACTTATCAAGAAAAAAATGCAGAAAACTCAAATCAATAGAATTAGCAATGAAAAAGGAGAAGTAACAACTGACACTGCAGAAATACAAAGGATCATGAGAGATTAGTACAAGCAACTATATGCCAATAAAATGGACAACCTGGAAGAAATGGACAAATTATTAGAAATGCACAACCTTCTGAGACTGAGCCTGGAAGAAATAGAGAATATGAACAGACCAGTCACAAGCACTGAAATTGAAACTGTGATTAAAAATCTTCCAACATACAAAATCCCAGGACCAGATGGCTTCACAGGCAAATTCTATCAAACATTTAGAAAAGAGCTAACACCTACCCTTCTCAAACTCTTCCAAAATGTGGCAGAGGGAGGAACACTCCCAAACTCATTCTACGAGGCCACCATCACTCTGATACCAAAACCAGACAAAGATGTCACAAAGAAAGAAAACTACAGGCCAATATCACTGATGAACATAGATGCAAAAATCCTCAACAAAATACTAGCAAACAGAATCCAACAGCACATGAAAAGGATCATACACTATGATCAAGTGGGGTTTATCCCAAGAATGCAAGGATTCTTTAATATACGTAAATCAATCAGTGTCATACACCATATTAACAAATTGAAGGAGAAAATATGATCATCGCAATAGATTCAGAGAAAGCTTTTGAAAAATTTCAACACCAGTTTATGATAAAAACCCTCCAGAAAGTAGGCATAGAGGGAACTTTCCTCAACATAATAAAGGCCATATATGACAAACCCAGAGCCAACATCATTCTCAATGGTGAAAAACTGAAAACATTTCCACTAAGATCAGGAACAATACAAGGTTGCCCACTCTCACCACTATTATTCAACATAGTTTTGGAAATTTTAGCCACAGCAATCAGAGAAGAAAAAGAAATAAAAGGAATCCAAATCAGAAAAGAAGAAGTAAAGCTGTCACTGTTTGCAGATGACATGATACTATATATAGAGAATCCTAAAGATGCTACCAGAAAACTACTAGAGCTAATCAATGAATTTGGTAAAGTAGCAGGATACAAAATTAATGCACAGAAATCTCTGGCATTCCTATACACTAATGATGAAAAATCTGAACGTGAAATCAAGAAAACACTCCCATTTACCACTGCAACAAAAAGAATAAAATATCTAGGAATAAACCTACCTAAGGAAACAAAAGACCTGTACGCAGAAAATTATAAGACACTGATGAAAGAAATTAAAGATGATACAAATAGATGCAGAGATATACCATGTTCTTGGATTGGAAGAATCAACATTGTGAAAATGACTCTACTACCCAAAGCAATCTACAGATTCAATGCAAACCCTATCAAACTACCACTGGCATTTTTCACACAGCTAGAACAAAAAATTTCACAATTTGTATGGAAACACAAAAGACCCCAATAAGCCAAAGTAATCTTGTGAAAGAAAAACGGAGCTGGAGGAATCAGATTCCCTGACTTCAGACAATACTACAAAGCTACAGTAATCAAGACAGTATGGTACTGGCACAGAAACAGAAATATAGATCAATGGAACAGGATAGAAAGCCCAGAGATAAACCCACACACATGTGGTCACCTTATCTTTGATAAAGGAGGCAGGAATGTACAGTGGAGAAAGGACAGCCTCTTCAGTAAGTGGTGCTGGGAAAACTGGACAGATAGATGTAAAAGTATGAGATTAGATCCCTCCCTAACACCATACACAAAAATAAGCTCAAAATGGATTAAAGACCTAAATGTAAGGCCAGGAACTATCAAACTCTTAGAGGAAAACATAGGCAGAACACTCTATGACATAAATCACAGCAAGATCCTTTTTGACCCACCTCCTAGAGAAATGCAAATAAACACAAAAATAAACAAATGGGACCTAATGAAACTTAAAAGCTTTTGCACAGCAAAGGAAACCATAAAAAGACGAAAAGACAACCCTCAGAACGGGAGAAAATATTTGCAAATGAAGCAACTGAAAAGGGTTAATCTCCAAAATTTATAAGTAGCTTATGCAGCTTAATAACAAAAAACAAACAACCCAATCCAAAAATGGGCAGAAGACCTAAATAGACATTTCTCCGTAGAAGATATACAGATTGCCAACATGAAAGGATGCTCAAAATCACTAATCATTAGAGAAGTGCAAATCAAAACTACAATGAGATATCATCTCACACTGGTCAGAATGGTCATCATAAAAAATCTACAAACAATAAATGCTGGAGAGGGTGTGGAGAAAAGGGAACCCTCTTGTACTGTTGATGGGAATGTAAATTGATACAGCCACTGTGGCTAACAGTATGGAGGTTCCTTAAAAAACTAAAAATAGAACTACCATACGTCCCAGCAATCCCACTACTGGGCATGTACCCTGAGAAAACCATAATTCAAAAACCGTTATGTACCAAAATGTTCTTTGCAGCTCTATTTACAATAGCCAGGACATGGAAGCAACCTAAGTTTCCATCAACAGATGAATGGATAAAGAAGATGTGGCACATATATACAATGGAATTTTTCTCAGCCATGAAAAGAAATGAAATTGAGTTATTTGTAGGGAGGTGGATGGACCTAGAGTCTGTCATACAGAGTGAAGTAAGTCAGAAAGAGAAAAACAAATAGCGTATGCTAACACATATATATGGAATCTAAAAGAAAAAAAAACTCATGAAGAACCTAGGGGCAAGACGGGAATATGATGCAGACCTACTAGAGAATGGACTTGAGGATACGGGGAAGGGGAAGGGGACGCTGGGAGAAAGTAAGAGAGTGGCATGGATATAGATACACTACCAAACATAAAATAGATGTTAGTGGGAAGCAGCTGCATATCACAGGGAGATCAGCTCGGTGCTTTGTGACCACCTAGAGGGGTAGGATAGGGAGGGTGGGAGGGAGGGAGATGAAGAGGGACGAGATATGGGGACATATGTATATGTTTAACTGATTCACTTTGTTATAAAGCAGAAAGTAACATACCATTGTAAAGCAATTATACTCCAATAAACATGTTAAAGAATAAAAAAAAGAATCTTAGTTGTTAATTTTGTTACATGTGTTCTCGTTTTTTTAAATGTTATTTTCTTCTGAAGATTTCACTTGGAATTCCCAAAGAAATGAGTAAAGCAGCATTTACCCTACATCTAAGGATGGTTAATTTTAGTTTAAGATGGTACAATTGAAACTCATATTTATGTAAACTTCGACAGTCTAACTCTTCATTCTATTCCCTCTGGTTTGAAAGTTAACATCAAAATAGCAAACGTCCACTACGTGTAAGAGCATTGGCTTTGCAGTCAAAGCGCCTTAGGTTTGAAGCTACCTATCGCTGCCGTTTACTACTTCTGTATCCTGGGCAAGTTACTTAAATCCTCTTGGTTGTGTTTTTCTCAACTATGAAATAGGCATAAACATTTGCAGCTCAAGGATGTTAGGAGAATTAAGTGAAAAAAAAAAATGCAAAGCCCCTACCATATAATGCACACTTAATAAATGGTAGGTATACCATTCTTGAGGCTGCTAAGGTTTCGCCACTCCACATGCCATTTTCTTATTGTTATTATTATTTCTCTTTGTATTAATACAAATATTATGTCTACCAATAGGGATATTAAAATTTCTGTTTTCTTTCATGCCATGGAGGCTTTGTGTTTCTCCTGGAAACTTACATTGTGGGATTGAGAGTGAGTCTCTTAGAAATTCATGCTATGGGATTGAGTGCATTTAACATTGCTCTTTTCAGAGAAAGACAAATATCACTTCTATGTGGAATCTAAAAGAATGATACAAATGAACTTTTTTTAGAAAACAGAAATAGACTCATAGACAGAGAAAACAAATTTATGGCTACCCAAGGGGAAAGAGGGGTAAGGGATAAATTAGGAGTTTGGGATTAACAGATATGCATTACTGTATATAAAATAGGTAACCAACAAGGACCTCCTGTATAGCACAGGAAGCTGTAGTCAATGTCTTGTAATAACCTATAATGGAAAAGAATCTGAGAAATATATATTTTTTAATTGCTCTTTTGGACATTCTACTGAATATCTGAGGTCAAATAATAAGCAAGTATTCAATTTTTTGATGCCTTTGTACCACGATATTCACTGTGTGGGACAAAGATATATAAGGCCAAGTATGTACAGCTAAAAATATATCCTCAAGAATGGTCTGCTGACCTCCTTAACTGGGCCTCACCTTCAGATTCATGGTCTATTTTCAGTCACCACAGTCCAGAGCCTGGTCTTCAGTTTTGCAGATCTAGAAACTTGATCTCAACAGTTCACCTAGAGGTCACCAACTCTGGGGCACTGACTAACACCAAGTAAACTGACAAGAAAATCATTTACCAACTAGAATGTCACCTTAGGAGTATACAACAGCTATATCTCAGTCACAATAACAGACATCTGCCTTTTTGTTTAATCTAATTATGTATCAGAAAGTTGCCTGCAGAGCTTAAAATAAGAACAAAGAGAGGCACTATTTTTAATAAGATAGAGAAGCTAAGAGAATTGCTTATCCCTAGAGATATTGGTCACGACAATCAGCATTCACCCTGTACTTGAAGAAATTCCACCTGCTTGTGACAGCTTAGCAGCACATAAGTAGAAAATTTCACATCTGCTTATTTTCTTTTAAAATCAGTCACCACCATTATTATTTCTTTACTTGCAAATTTTGTTGTAGTAATGTCTCCCAATGGTGGTATAGGAAGAGGGGTATGGTAAAGAACATTGCAGCGCTTGCTAAGTTGGAGATAATTAAAAGACATCTAGTTGGAAAGGTAGAATATGTCATTACAAAGACCATTCTAGTGTTGTAGCAAGAGATAGAGGTTGTCCATGTGCAAATGATAGCTGTAACCAAGTAAGTAGGTGTAAGCACTCAGGGAGAATGTGTCGGCACAGAAAAAAAAGGGCCAGCAGAGGCGGATGGAGTTGAACCATAAGCAACACCAGCATTGGTGGGATGGACAGAGAAGAATACTGAGCAGGAAGAATTGGAGTCATAGAAGATCCCTGACAGCCTCCTGAAGAAATCAGTCTCAGAAGAGGATTTCAGGGAGGAGGTAAATCTGTGTCCCTTGTTACAGCAAGGGCCATAAAGAAGTCTGCTGGATTTAGAAATTTGAAAGCATTGGTGTTTAATTGAGAGCATTTTCAAACCATAAAAATAGCAATGATTACTGATCACCCAAGAAGTGTTTTGGTGAGGATATTGAGGAAAAGAGCTTAGTAGTTTGAGGAGAAGACAGGGATTAGAGATAGAAAAAGGTATAAAGAAAGAGATTGCTTTATAATGCCAGAAGAAACAAGGTCTTGGGGAAACTAGAGTAGATGGATGACATCAACAGGACAAAGGAGAAGAAGTGGCTGTGGTTACTGGAGTTCAATGGCAGTAAAGGCTGTCACAGTAGAGGAAAGACATAATTGTGAGGCTAAGACACTTGGTGGGTCACTGAGTGACAGGAAGACTGTAGGAGTTGTGGAGGAAACTGATTCAAAAGTTGGTGCGCAAGAAGAGCACTAAGTAGGGGAGAGGTAGCAAGAATTAGTTGGCATTACTCTCAAAAGAGAGAGTTACATAGTGGTGGAGGAATAATGTTAAGATGCAGTGGGGATCTGGGAGAATGCCTATCCCTTTTCTGGTGGGTTAGGGTAGTGAGATAAAAGAAATGGCTTCTACTGGGAAAAAGAGCGAGCAAAATATTTTACTGGAAAGTTGTCAGCAGCTTTTGGTAAAAGAAGGTTGAGGGTACAGAAGTTTCCTTTGGAAAGAATTGTGTCTCCAGAATACATAGCAAACAAAAAAAACAAAAAGAAAGAAAAAGGGTAGGAAGCGTGGTCAAAAGACGGTAGAAATGGGAAGAAAGGGAAATGAACTGGATGGAGAAGAAAAATTCGGTGACAAGCAAACTTGTACCCAGGAGGTCATGTGAGATCATGAGGATAAAAGAGGCAAGCTGTAGAAAGATCCCAGGGTGGAAATAACTGATATCTCAATAGGAACTTTGGCAGTAAGTTTCCCCATAGCCTAGGCAGATTGTCTTTAGATAGATGGAATCAGGGAAGAAGGAAATAGATTGGCTTTAGACAGTGATGGAGAGCTTGTGTGGTGGTTTTAAAACATGGCTATAAATCCCTTGCCATTTCTTTCCATTAAAAATTGGGGTCTACAGGGATTCCCCTGGTGGCACAGTGGTTAAGAATCCGCCTGCCAATGCAGGGGACACGGGTTCGATCCCTGGTCCGGGAAGATCCCACGTGCCACGGAGCAACTAAGCCCGTGCGCCACAACTACTGAAGCCCACATGCTCTAGGGCCTGCGTGTGCAACTACTGAGCCCGCGTGCTGCAATGACTGAAGCCCACATGCCTAGAAGCCCACGCACTGCAACGAAGAGTAGCCCCCACTCGCTGCAACTAGAGAAAGCCCACGCAGAGCAATGAAGACCCAATGCAGCCAAAAAAAAAAAAAAAGAATTGGGGTCTATGTTCCCTCCCCTTGAATCTGAGAGGGTCTGTAATTATTTTGACCAACAAAATATGGCGAAGTGATGCACTGTGACTTTTAAGACTAGGTCACAAAAAAATTACATAGCTTCTGCCTTGTTGGTTGGAACATTCTTTCTTGGAGCTCCGAGTTACAGTATAAGAAGCTGACTGCCTTGGGGACACATGCTGGAGAGACCATATGGACAGGTTACTTGGCAAGGCCCTGAAAAGAGAGGCAGAGGTGTGTGTTTGTGAGAGAGATAGAGAGAGAGAGAAAGAGAGAGAAAATGAGAACCCAAGATCCTCTAGCACGCAGATCATACCAGCCCAGGCACCAGACACGTGCATGAAGAAGCCTCAGCTAAACGCTCAGCCATTCTAATCCCTCCAACTGGTTGGCTCTTCTTAGCTGAGGCCTCCGACATCACAGAGCAAAGCTAATCCATCCTTACTGAGGTGTGTGTGACAACCTGACCCACAGAATCTATTAGGAAAATAAAATTGTGGTTATTTATGAGTTCGGGGGTAGTTTCTTACACAGCAATAGGTAACCTGAAAAGCCTAAGTTAGACTACAATTGGAGTGTGACTGCCAACGCAGTGTTATCTCTCATGGTGATTGCTTTTTCTGTCTTTACATAGGTGTGGCCAAGGTAGTGATAGAGGTTCGTGGTGGGATTGATTTAGGGATATATAGTGTATCCTCAACCAGGGATGATGTTCAGTTATATGCATCAAGAGAACTGGATGACTGGCCAGATGCCCATTCAGATTGGATGAAGTTAGTGCCTAATTGTGGCTAAATATTTCTATGATCACAACCCATGCCTCCAAAACAGTGCCAGGCATTTAGAGGGCACTTAAATGGGCACCAAAAAACATCTCACATGGAGAAGAGTTAAGAGGTAAAATGTATCAAGAAGCTATGAGTATAAAAGGATTTCACAGGGCTTCCCTGGTGGTGCAGTGGTTGGGAGTCCGCCTGCCGATGCAGGGGACAGGGGTTCATGCCCCGGTCCGGGAGGATCCCACAGGCTGCGAAGCGGCTGCGCCCGTGGGCCATGGCCGCTGGGCCTGCGCGTCCCGAGCCTGGGCTCCGCGGCGGGAGAGGCCACAGCAGTGAGAAGGCCCGCGTACCGGAAAAACAAACAAACAAACAAACAAACAAAAGGATTTCACAGAGAAGAGAATTTCAGTTAACTCGAGTAGACGGAGAAAGCATATTCATGAAGGCAATTGTTAAGTTGGCTTTAAAAGTAGAACAGAATTTAATATTCAGGAGGGGAAAGTATGCCAGGCTTGTTATTCATTTGGGTGTAATGGAAAAATGAGCAAAGGCAGCAGATTGGAAACAGGATGAACTTTGGTAGAAGAAAGGGAGAAAACAGATTCACTGTGGCTCAGTGGATCCGAGAAATTAAGGTTAAGTAGGCAGAATAAAACCACCCTGTGATGGAACAGGCAAAGAGGTTTGTATTCATTACAGAAGGCAACAGAAAGTCATGATAAGTTTTAAATCAAGAGAATGACATCATAGGGAATTCAGCAAAGGGGAGCAGAGACATTGTTGCTCTAAGCAAGACATTCAAACAATGGTGGTATGGTAAATTAAGGAGGCAGAAGCATAAAAGATTTTGTAGGAAGAAATAAGGGTATATGAATAAAGTGGAGAAGAGAAAAAGAAAAGTCAACAATGCCTGAGGTTCCATCTGGAGAATTAGGAATAATGGTAGTGATTCTGATGGAACTAGGATGTTGGAAAGGGAAGCAGGAGAGTACCAAAAAAAAAAAAAAGCATGAAAATAGCGTGTAAGATGCGAAGGCCCCTGTGCAAGATATAGCACTCCATTTATTTTTCTATACTTCAACTTAATTTTTATGAGCCTCTCTTCTGCTAATCTGGCAGAAATTTAACTTCACTTTGTTCCGTTCCTCTGCCCTTCTCTTTGAAGCTGTGACTTAAATCCATAAGGAAATTTAGTTGTTGAAAGGGGAGCATCTGGTCCACACCATCATCTCTCAACACTGGCAGTCACGAAGCAGCCTGTGTCCGCAGTGCACTGCTTAGTTACCCCCCTGTTGCCATTCGCATGAGCCCTTCATTTATGGCTCTCTGAGCAGATACCGTGCCCTTCTTGGAATAGCATCTTACTGCTGGGGCCTGAGGTTTCATGGGGCATCCTGTGAGTTCTCCTAGGCCATCGCCTTAGATATACCACATAGCTATTTCTATTCAGGGGTTTTTCTGCCTCTCAGGAAAATGTAAAAAGAATTCATCTTGGTGATACAAATGAACTCATTTACAAAACAGAAATAGAATCACAGACATAGAAAACAAACTTATGGTTACCAAAGGGGAAGGGGGACAGAGAGGAATAAATTAGGAATTTGGGATTAAAGTATACACACTACTATATATAAAACATAAAGCCAGGGCTTCCCTGGTGGCGCGGTGGTTGGGAGTCCGACTGCCGATGCAGGGGACATGGGTTTGTGCCCCGGTCCGGGAGGATCCCACATGCCGCGGAGCGGCTGGGCCCGTGAGCCATGGCTGCTAAGCCTGCGCATCTGGAGCCTGTGCTCCGCAACGGGAGAGGCCACAGCAGTGAGAGGCCCGCGTACCGCAAAAAAAAAAAAAAAAATATATATATATGTATACATATATATATATATATATAGCCAACAAGGACCTACTGTAAAGCACAGTAATAACCCATAATGGAAGAGAATGTAAAACAAGAATATATATATATATATATATATATATATTCAGTTATACATATACATGTATAACTGAATCACTTTGCTGTCCGCCTGAAACGAAAACAAAATTGTAAATCAACCATATTTCAATATAAAAAAATATATATATTTTTCCTCCTTTTCAGTTTTCTAAATTGTTTGATGATTGAAGCAATATTATAATACTATTTGATTTGGTTCTAAACATATGTAGAGAAAATATTTAAGATAATTATAAATGAGGTAGGGTAAAGAGACATAAAGGAGAGTTAAGGTTTCTACCCTTAAGCTGAACTGGTAAAATAATGTCAACAGTAAATAGGAAAAGTTATGTCCATATAAAGTAATAGCTAGAGCTACAAATAAAAAGTAGTTATACAAAGCAGTGCACTCAAAAACAATGTAGATAAAACAAAAATGGAATTCTAAAAACACATTCAAGTAACCCATGGAAAGGCAGAAAAAAGAAAACAGAAACAAAAAAAAACATGGAGAATAAACAGAAAACCAATGATTTAAATACTAACATATCAATAAATGTAAATGGGTCTAAATATACCAAGTAAAATGCACAGATTGGCAGACTGGATTTAAAAACATGACCCAACTTTATTCTTTCCATAAGAAACTCACTTCAAATATAACAATATAGCAGATTGAAAGTAAAAGAATGTAGATATGTCATATAAACGCTAATTAAAGAAACATAGGAGTAGCTATAGTAATCGCAGCTAAATTACACTTTAGAGCAAAGAAAATTATCAGAGATAGCAAGGGGTGTTTTGTAATGATAAAAGGGTCAGTCCACCAAGAAGACATAGCAATCTTAAACGTGTGTGTGTGTGTGTGTGTGTGTGTGTGTGTGTATGTATATATTGCAAAATGTGTGAGGCAAAAACTGATAGAACTGAAAGGAGAAATAGACAAATCAAAAAATATGGTTGGAGACTTCAACATTCCTCTTTCAACAACTGATAAAATACTAGACCAAATATCAGCAAGGATACAGAACTTAACAACACTATCAACAAGAGGATCCAATTGACATTTATAGAACACTCCACCCAACAATAGCAGAACATACACTCTTTGCAAGCACGCACATCCTGAGCTATAGAACAAATCTCAAAAAGGTTAAAGGAATGGACATTATATAAAATGTGTTCTCTGACTACAGTGGACACAAACTAGAAATAAATTAGAGAAAGATAACAAATCCAAGCACTTAGAACCTAAAAAATACACTTATAAATAACCCATAAATAACCTATGGGTCATGAAGAAGTCTCAAGGGAAATAAAAAAAAATAGATTGAACTGAATTAAAATGAAAATGTAAAATATCAAAATTTGCGGAACACAAGAGCATATTTTCTTTAAAATTATAGCTAACATCATATTCAGTGGCAAAAGACTACTGAAAGACTACTTTCCCTCCCTAAGATGGGGAACAAGGCAAAACTGACGCTAAACCAGTAGTAAGAGGGGAATTTATAGCATTAAATTTATAGTATTAATTAGAAAAGGGGAAAACCCTCAAATCAATAATCTAAGCTCCCATCTCAAGAATCTAGAATAAGAAGAGCCAAAAAGAAAAGGAAAAACAAATTGACATTACATAAAATTCCTCCAAAAATACTAATTTATCCAACTCACCCAATTTGAGTAGTCCTGAGACTATGAATGAAAGTGAATTTGTAACTTAAACCCTGCCCCCCCCCCCAAAAAAAAACTCCAGGCTTGGTAGGTTTCATTGGAGAATTGAACCAATGTTTAAAAAAAATTTACACCAATTCTACCCAATTTCTTCCAGAAAACAAGAGAGGGAACACTTACCAATTTATTATATGAAACTAGTATTACCCTGATACCAAAACGAGACAAAGAGCACCAAAAAATAAAAAATAAACTATAGACTAATATCCCTGATGAATATAGTCACAAAAATTCTTAACAAGATATTAGCAAATAGAATACAAGAATATATAAAAAGATTTTCATGACCAAGTGGGACCTGTGATGCAAGGCTGATTTAATATTTAAAAATTCATCTATATAATCATTAGATTAACAGACTAAAGATCACATGATCATATCATTGATGAAAAAGTATTTGATAAAATATAACATTTATTCATAGTAAAAATTCTCAGTGAAACAGGAAAAGAGAGGAATTTCCTCAACTTGATAAAGAGCATCCTTTAAAAACAAAACAAACAAGCAAACAAAAACCACAGCTAACATTATACTTAATGGTGAAAGACAGAATGATTTTCCCCCAAGATTGAGAACAAAGCAAACAGTTCTGCTTTTACCCCTCTTAGTCAACATAGGACTTGAAGTTCTAGTCAGTGTAATAAGGTGAGAAAAGCAAATAAAAGATATACAGATTGGAAAGGAAGTAACAAAACTGCCTCACTATTTGCAGATGATATGACTGCCCTGTAGAAAAACCCTAGAAATCTCCAAAATAAAAGTCCTGAATCTATTAAGTGAGTTCAGCAAGGTCACAGGACATAAAAAACACACAAATATCAATTGTATTTCTATATATTAACAATGAACACATGAATGTTGAAATTAAAAATACAATACTATTTATAATAGCTCAAAAATGAAATGAAATCTATCAAAACATGTACAGGACTTGAATACTTAAAACTATACAATGTTGGTGAAAGAAATCAATAAGCTAAATAAATGAAGAGACATAACATGTTAATGGATTAGAAGACTCAATATAATAAAGATATCAGTACTCCCCAAACTGATATATAGGTTTAACATAATTTTTATTGAGATTCCAGCAAGACTTTTTGTAGATATAGACAAGATTATCTGAAAAATTTATATAGAAAGGCAAAGGAACTAGAATAGCTAAGACATTTATGAGAAGGAAGAATAAGGTGGGAGAAATCAAAACTACCTGATTGCAAAACATATATAGTTATAATAATCTGTTTGCTACTGGCATAGGAATAAACACATAGATTAATGCAATAGAATAGAGAACGATGACACAGAACCAGAGAAAAATATCCAGTTGCTTTCTGGCCAAGGTACCAAAACAATTAAATGGATAAAAGATAATATTTTCAACAAATGGTGCTAAAACAGTTGGACATCCAAGACCAAGGTGAAAGAAAGAAAGAACGAAAGAAAGAAAGGGGGAGAGAGAAAAGAAAGAGGGAGGGATAAAGGAAGGAAAGAAGGAAGGAAGGAACAAAGGAACGAATGAAGGAAAGAATGAAAGGAGAAGCCATCACTGCAAACCTCATTCCTTATAGAAAAATTCACTCAAAATGGAGCAAGAGCTTAAATGTAAAACATATAACTATGAAACTTAGAAAAATCACAGGAGAAAACCTTAAAGATCTAGGACTAGGAAAAGAGTTCTAGATGACATCAAAAGCATGATCCATAAAGGAAAAATTGATAAATTGGATTTCACCAATCTTAAAATGTTTGCTCTGTAAAAGATCCTGTTAAGAAGATGACAGACGTGCTTGGGAGAAAATGTTTGCAAACCTCATATCTGACAAAGAACAAGGAATGAAATATCTAAAGAACTCTCAAAACTCAACAGTAAAAACACAAATAATCCAAGCAGAAAGTGGGCAAAAATATAAGGATGTAGAAATGGCAAATAAGCACAAAATGCACATTCAACATCATTAGCCACTAGGGAAGTGCAGATTAAAACCAGAATGAGATAACAGTACATACCTATCAAAATGGCTAAAATAAAAAATAGTGACAACACCAAATACTAGTAAGGATATGGTGAGACTGGATCACTTATACATTGATGGTGGCAATGTAAAATGATACAACCACTCTGAAAAACAGTTTGGAAATTTCTTTAAAAAACTAAACAGGCAACTACCATATGACCCAGAAATTGTCCACTGGACATTTTTTCCAGAAAAATGAAAACCCACAGCCACAGCAAAACCTGTACAAAAATGTTATACACATTTTATTCGTAATAGACAAAAATTGAAAACAACCCAGGTATCTTTCAGTGGGTGATTAGTTAAACAAATTGTGGTACAAACTATGTCATGGAATACTACTCAGCAAGAAAAAGGGGAAAAAAACTATTTATACAGCCAATGTTCTGGATGAATCTCCATAGAAATAGACTGAGTAAAACAAACAAATCCTCAAAAGGTCAGAAGCTGTATTAGTCCATTTATCTAATTCCTGAGATGAGAAAATCAGATGAGTAGTTGCCAGGGGTTAAAGAAGGAAGTTGGGAAATGAATATAACTATACAATGGTAACGTGAGGGATTCTTGCGGCGACAGAAATGTTACCCTTAGGGGAAACTGGGTAATAGGTACGTGGGCTCTCTGTATTATTTCTTAATAACTGCATGTGAATCTACAGTTACCTTAAAATAAAAGTTAAATTAAATAAAAAGAGAGAGAATGAGAATCGTCAAACCCGGAAATAGCTCAAATATCCATCAACAGATGAATGACAAAACAAATTGTGACACAGCCTATTTGGCAACAAAAGGGAGCAATCCACGAATACAACATTGATGAATCTCAAAAATGCTATGCTGAGAAAAAGAAGCCAGACACAAGATTACGATCTAGAACAGACCAGTAATTGCCTACGGCCAGAACTGTGCATGTGTAAGGGAACCGCGGCAAAGCTGCGTAAGGGAATTCTGGGGCTAAAGATTGTGCCGTTTTATATCATGATTGCCGTGATTGTTACAGGTAGCCACCTTTGTCAGTACAAAGTTCACTTTAAAGAAAGAGAAAGAATGTGTGCAATTGAGAAATTAGAGATGATACTGTGGGGTTTATTTGTTTGTTTGTTTTGGTCAGAAGCTATAGCAAGAGAGAAGCATACCCAGGAATCTCTTTTCAGAGCAGCAAGACTCAGAGTAGGAAAAAGAGTTTAAAACAGTTACTCAAAGCTAGATAGATTTGTATGTGATGAGAACATCATGAGAAAAGCATGAGAAGGGAACCATCGCTAAGGAGATGTGTGCAAATGAGGAGATGGCAAGGAAGATGCTAGCAAATACATTTCAAGGGCTGGTGAAGACAGGCCTGTCTTCTTCTCACAGATTGGCCTATTAACCTTAGGGTGGAGGGTAGGCTAGGAGGCTGAGGGCTAAAAGAGTTGTCCGTGAGTGAGGAAGATGTGGGCAGGGCAGGTCATGCGGAATGCCTAGCGAGGTTGATTGTCACAATTGCAGGCAAATTACCTATGCGATGGCTAGGTTTTAACTCATGGTACCGGTGAGGACAGCCAGCCAGGGGTGGACTGGAATGGTGAAGTCAAGCATGCAACGGGAGTGATAGATGAAAAGGAAACCTAGCCAGGGAGGGACCTAGCCAGGAGTGTGGGTAAGGTCCGAACCAAGACATGACACAAGAGGAGAAACCAGCTTGTGAGACACCAACTGACTAGATCAGGAGAGAGTTAGGGAAGGTCGGGAAGAAGAGGGTGTTGTAACAAAATCCACGCTGCCATGCTGCCATATTCTGTCACAAAGCTCTGTGGGGACACTTGTGCCAAGACTGAAGCTGTCCCTTCCGAGAGTCTAACATTGACCTCTCCCCAATTTACCAGTCAGTTTTGCATCAGGCAGATAGTCTGTCCACTTTACTAGGCTGATTTGTGAGGCAACACCTGTCAGTTCATACCTGGGTTTCCAGACCCTGAAATGTCATTACAAGACAGGACTCTGCTCATCAAACACTTGGAAGATGCAAAGAAAGGCTAGACTTTACATGTCCTTCTCTTTCCCGACTTTCCCTGGTCTCCCTTGGCCAGGCTAAGAGGAAGAGGAGTTACAATTCAGAAACTCAGATATAGAGGAACCCAGACACCAGTACAAGATGGAAACTATGCTTTTTGAGTGAGGTGAGAATGAAGAAAATCGCAGCATAAGGTCAGTGCAAGTCTTGTATGAATGCTTAACAAATTGGAGGCTAATATTCTATGGTGTTTAATAGTGAGACTCAATGGGGTCCAGATCCTAGCACAGACAATTATTAAGCATGAGAAATTGGGCAAGATGCTTAACCTTTCTGAGCCTCAGTTTTCTCATCCAAAAATAGAGTGAGCGATACCCATCTCATTGGGTTCTTGTGAGGTATGAATGAGATCATTTATTTGAAACTCTGTACAACTGCCTGGCACTTAGTAAGTGCTCAACGAATAGTCATGCTGGAGAGTGAGGCTGGGAACCTAGGAAGTGGAATTGGGCAGAGGCTGCCTGAGATGGTCAATGGAATCAGCTGTAGGGAGAGGGAAACTTGAGAGGCTTGGAGTCAAACTAAAAGGACTCAGGAGACCAGGATAGACTATCCAGGGAAGCAAAGAAGGGAAGGAGGAAATAACGGCATCCAAGAAACCCATAAAGAAGTAGTTACAAGCAGGGGTAAATGAGGAAAGAGAATGAGTTTCGAGGGAGACAAGAGATGGACTGAACAATAAGGAGAGGATTAGAGAGGAGAGGAAGTAAGCCAGAGGGCAGAGGGTCAAGAATGAAATATTAAGAAACACTGAGTTCTCAGGGATGGGTCAGCAGAACCAGTGGCCCTGAAAGGTCAAGTAGCACAGTGTATTGATTCTGAAGTGTGATGTTGTTGAGTATGTCTTTGTTTATACTGCTGTTGTTCAAATCTCAAATTCTAAAAGAACAGGCAGACCCTGGTTGCCAGGATATATTATTCCTGCTGCTTCAAAATCCAATTCTGGCAAGCGCAGCCATTCCCCATGGTATTCCTGTTAGCGTTCATACAGTACTCATTAGGACTTGAAATCTTTTCAGCCTTGTCAAATTCCATTATATGGCACAGCAAGTCTTAACTTGTAGATTGCTGTGTTTCTTTTCACATCTCCTCAGTTTTAAAATCAACTACTGAAAGTAGTATTAATCTTATATTGAAGTTTTTCTCCATAATAAGAAAATATTCACTTTATTAGGCGTTTAGCAATTTAAAAAGTAAACTCTCCTTGTGAATTTCAAAAAAAAAAAATTGAAATGACAACAGTGGATTTTTTAAGCTTATTTTAATGTAAATTTGTAAAGTATTTCAAGTAGTTCCTTGTCTTCTATATATTTAATTCACATCAGAAGTGTTCATGAATCTTTTGATCCGCCAGAAGAGCAAGTAAATAAAAATAATGATAATATTTAATACCACAAATATCTAGAAGTTTCAAAATTTCTTTAAAAAAAATTTGGAGTGAAACTAGAGTTGATCCTAATTATATGCAAGTGATAATACTACGAAACTGCCTAATTACACCACTTGAACAATTTCCCATAGTGCATTTAGCTCCATATTGCTACTATTATTTTTTCCAATATTACTTAAAATTAAGTCTGCCTTTGTCATGAAAAGTACCCTCAAGTAATTTTCTCTTTCAACTGTTTGTTTTAGGAATATTAGACAAGAATTCTTAAAATACTACATTGCTCGCTAACAGCAGCATATGTTCTTCAGTACAAAACTGAAGAAACTTCACAGTTTCCAAATCTATAACAAATAAAAGCTTAAATTAAACTTTTTTTGCAATTATATTTGATACCATTTAGAAAAATCGTTCAAATTCTTTGAACACTAATGTATCTCAGAGATCTCTTTGACCTTTTGGATAAAAAAACTGTATTTTTCTTAAAAATTAAGTTATACTTGACATCTATTTGCCTAAAGGTTTGTACATTTTTACTAATGATATCTAGAACTGTCTTTGATTTTTCACTACGACTCTTCCTTTAAAAATACTGCAAAAAGATGAGAAATTTAAACTACATTTTAAAGTATGAAAATTTTGGCTTTTAAAGCCCAAATAGGGAATATTTCAAATTCAACAAAATATATTGAGTGCACACTAGTTGAGACATGATGAGACCAGAACTTTTGAGTGGGTGCCCTTGTGAATGACCGGAAAATATTAATAGGAGGCATGAGCAATAGGACTCATTGAAGATGGAGGGCATGAGGGAGACCTCATATGACTCCCAAATTTCTAGCTTGAGCAATGAATGGTGCAAATGGTGGAGCTATTCACCAAGCCTGAGAAAGGGGATGGGGAATTCATTGACTTCCTCTTTTGATTAATTGGGTCCAAAAGTGGAGCTCTAATAAATATAATTTTGTGTTTTCCAGCCTACTCATTTGTTTTTATTTAAAAGTGTCTTGTTATAAATAGAGCAAGATTTAAATATTCTGAAGAAATACTGGTGAGAGGGCAGTTGAAATTGTCATATGATTGCTAAATATGATTGCTAGAGTCATCTGGTTCAGAATTGGGCCAAGTATCCAATTTTTTCAAGGAAAGAAACAATTTTTTCTACATTCAATAGGTAGATTTTGAGTGCCTACTGTGTATCAGGCACCACTGAGAGCTGGGGATATAGTAGGGAAAAAAACAGGCACAATTCCTGCTCCCATTGTGTTTACAGTCTACTGCAAAAATAGAAATGATGAGTAGACACCAATGAAGATAAATTCATCTCAGAAAGTTACACATGCTATGAAGAAAATAAAAACAGTATAGAACACAGTAAGGAAAGAGTGACAAGAGTGGGGAAGAAGAACGTGAGATTATGCCTCTCGGAAGGGCTGGCATTTGACCTGAGCCTTGAAAGATGTGGAGACAGCTCTGCAGAGAAACAGGAGAAGACCTTTTAGACAGCAGATTCCAGAATTCCTATAAAGAGGCAGCAATCTGATTGGAAGAAGTTTGAGGGGACTTTTTTGGAAGTGACATTTGAAGAGAAAACACACTGTTTTACTGTTTAGTTATAGTGCGTACTTATTTGAGATGGAAGGAGCTGATACAAAAAACTCTCTTCACACCTCCCAAATGGTACTTTGGGTTACCAGCAGTTCCAAGCAGAGAGAAGAGTGAAAGAACAGGCACAAAAGCAGAAACTAGCTTGGCTCTCCTAGGGGCTGGAACAGGTAAAGAAACAGAGGAGTGAGTAGTAAGAGACGAGCTCAGGGAGCAGTGGGCTGGGAGGGTCACATAATGCCTGGCCTGGTAGACCCTGGTAAGAGGGTTAGAGGGTCTAAGCAGGGAAGTGATGGGGGTGTAATTTCTGTTTTCTTATATTAAATCCTCAAGTCATCATCTCGTGCAGTTACTGGTTTTAGTATATACTGATAGTAAAACAGTACGTTTAGAAAGAAGCAGCACAAAATATTTGTTGTTATCCTTTCAATATTTTTATGTAAAATACTCGCCTTCTTCAGGCTGTATCTAAGAGACGCCATATTACTGCTTATCACTAACACCTTCCAAATGTGTGTAAAGTGCTAGTCTTCAGGAGGAGAAATATAGCATTGTCTCAAAATGGCATTTGCTGACACTGAAAGGTATACCTAACTCATGTTCTGGAGACGTGTTCTATTTGTCGCCAATGAAATAACAATACACTTAAGATTTGTTGAACTCCTTGTTAAAGAAAACCGGTATACCTAAAGCAAGTTGAAAAAACAGACAAACTCTGTGATTGGGGAAGCTATGTGTTTGCCTCAAGACATCGGTAATGCTCTTCCATTCACGGTACCAAATACCTGATGATGTCGAAGCATTTTCCTTGGGGCAGAGTAGGACTATTCCACTTTAAAATTGTTCCTTGACTTTTTTACGAATATGGGGAAATCTCTCACCTGCTCCAGCAATTTCTGATCATATGTGCAAGTAGAGGGATGAATTGCCTAAGAACAACATGATGGTTTTCTTAAACGATATTGGGAAAATACAGGAGACAACTGTTTTTTTCTTTTAAGTTACAGAATCTATAACAATGAAAATGGGATCATTAAAAGCAAGAGATTTTTTTTCTCTCCTGAAAACCCAAACCCATGGACTTTTAGGGTGGAAAAATGTTTTTAAAGTACGGTTAATGCCAGGTACTTGAGTTAATTAATTGATGGATTGGACCATTGATTCATTGATTCATTCTACAAACAGTTACACACCTACTGTATTTTGGATGATATCCAGGAAAAATTCATTAAATGTAGCATCTGTATAATCAAGTTGTTTACAGCCTAGCTGATGAAGCAAAGCAGAAACATATAAAATGTTTACATGCAGGAGAATTCATATGAAACAGCAGTAGAAGAGATATCACAAGGTAGTACAGGTTTTGAATACCAGATAGCACTACAGACCATTTAGGCAGTGGGAGCCTTTAGAAAGCTGAGTTCACGCAGCTGGGCTCCCTCCTGTCTGGACATTTTCTCCAAGTGTGTAGACAGATTTCTTCAACAGTATACACCTCACTGAGGTCAGATCGGGGTTAAAGTTTATATTTGAACAGCAGAAAATGTACAGGTCCCAAGTCAGTTTCACAATAACAGCTCTATAGCCTTAAAAGGGAATGTTTTTTCACCCATAATCAAAAAGATCTTTCATATATTCCATGCTCTATTATTTTCTTTAGTGAACAGACACTTTAAATTGCATACTTGTAAAGCTTCTGAAAGAAGCCTTTCAGAAATCCATCATTAGTCTTCTCTCCTTCAAAGGACTAGCTCCTCCCTCAATGTGCTTTAATGCAGACTCAGGAGGCAGCCATGGACAAGCACAGAGATTTATTTAAAAGAAATTTAAAATAAATATCTGACCACTATGCTCAAATAGAGATTTGAATTGCCTGAGGGTGACTTGATGTTTTCCTTATATGAAATTGAGAAAGCATCAGAGGAAAAAAAAATTTTTTTTAAGTTGCAGAATTTTGAAGCTACACTACTTATTATAAAATTGTAACTCTGGCTCATTTTCCCTCTCCTTCCCTCCACTCCTTTCACCCTTTCCTTCCTAAAGCCATTAGGTGGAACAGAGTGAGGCAGGCATCCATGCCAGTCTGAAGGAGTTGCAGTGGTCCAGATCGGGGTGCCAGAGCCCCAGCGGATTGAGAGGGCGTCTGTGCAGAAGGGCAGCTGGGCGCGGTCTGTAAAAGCTTAAGGAGAGTGACGAGGGTGTCCATAGGAGTGGTTGTCCCTGCATGGCCCAATCAGGATCAATACAGATACCAAAATAAATAAAAATGGCGAAGAATAATATAGAAAACCATGAGTCCATGCAGATACAAATAAATAAATGAACAAGCTGAAAGTTCGATGAGGAATAAGATAGTAATAACCCAGTTTCAAAGCACCAGCCCACACAACACTTACTGATTACTAAAATGAAAACTAACTTTATAGTGGAGAAGCTTTGCAGACTCCACCTTAATTTAGTGAACTTCTTTGGTAATGGAATTAATCAAAATTGTGTGCCAACTGCAACAAGAAGAACACAGCATTCCTCCTGTGATATTCCTGCCGAAGATGTACAATCTGAATCTAAACACGAGGAAATATCAGACAAACCCAAACATTCTGCAAAACATGAGAACGTTCTACAAAATAGATGGCCTTTAAATTTCAAGTGTCAAGATCGTGATGGTCAAAGAAAGATAGGTGATTGTTCCAGGAAAAGGAGAGTAAAAGGACCTGACAACGGAATGTACCCTGTAATTCTAAGCCAGATCCTTTTACTATAAAGGTCATTATCGGGACAACTGGTGAAAGTTAAACGGGGTCTGAGGATTAAATGTTAGTAATATTTTTGTGCTAACTTCTTGATTTCACTGGTTGTATTATAGTTGTATAGGAAAAGGTCCTTGTTTGTAAGAAATATATCAATACATTCATAGTATTCTGGGGTAATTGGATATCAGGTTGGCAACTTGTCCTAAATGGTTCAGGAAAATAAAAAGTTTCCTGTACTGTTACCTCCAACTTTTCTGTCAGTTTGTGATTGTTTTAAAATCATAATTTTGAATTTGCTTTTACAACCAATGGCAATCCTTCAGTATTGAACACGTACACCGTTGGTGTACATATCACATTGTTTAAATAGGTAATCCAAGGAGCACTGTAAAGCATTTTATCTGACCGCCTGACAATGATGACAGCTCAGACTGCCACTGGGGTTTTATTAGTATTCATATAGTCATGTAGCATATTCTTTCTCCATTTTAAAAAAGGGGAAAACATCTTGGTGATCAAATGCATTGTTAAATAGAAAATGGGATGATTTATTTTAGTATTATAAGTTTATTTTCAGTATTGTAGTTGAAAGCATGTGATTTTCTTTCAGATTCAGTCTTACGTTCAAAGAAGGTCATTTTTACTCATTAAAGAAATCAGAGCCAGATAAGACATATATTGCAACCTTGGCTAATTTGCCAGCCCAATCCAATTTTATAAATTAATTTTATACTTTCTTCTATAACTTCAAAATTATTCTTGCTTTTGCCCTTCAAAAATACATAGAAATTTAATTAAATTGGACCAGTGATAAAAATATCTACCTAAAGAGATTTAAACAGAAATTATAACCCCAACTCAAAAGAAATAAGAACAACCAACACTTATTAAGCAGTCCCAATTGAAAGGATCTTTCCCTCTAGATAGATACACACATACATACGTGGATATAAATATACATCATATATACATATTTATAATACCATAATGCTATTAGGTACTATTATTAGACCTATATTTTAATAAGTAAATTGAAGTCTAGAAGGTTGCATAAAGTTATATAAGTTGTTAAGTGAAAGGCATAGTTTGTCATGTAAAAATGTATCTCAACTATCCATGCTCATAAATCTCTTCACTAACCAGCCTTCTGAGGCAGTGTGGCTGTCTTCGGAATTGCATAGGACCTGGAGCAATTATGCCCCTAAACCACTGTACCCTATTACTCCCAGATATTAGTGTTCAAAGAAATCCGGTTAAGTGCCATATCTAAAGGAACTCAGAGTGGATATAAGTAATATAAGAACACCATCAAGCCTCTTATAGGTGGACAAATGAAGTAACTCATTTGAGGGATGGTGGGAATTGTGGGTTGATTGTATTCATCTAAACCTTAAGTCTTTTTGACACAAATGCGCTAACATATCATTTTTTCCCTCAGTTAACGGTGGCCCTGTTTCACTGCCCTAAGCAAATAGAACAGAAGCTCCAAAGGAAGGGACACAATATAATCTTCACCTCCTCCCACTCACCCCAATTACCATAGTCATCTGCATTTACATTGACTGGAGAAGGAGGCAACGTTAAGGGGAATATTGATTATCCTTGCAATTTCATGTCCAATCAATTTTAGAAACTATATGACATCAGTTTAATTTGAAGTAAGCTAAGAATGCTAATAGAATTCTATGTTATGGCCTACATTTAGAAATTCATAAAGCAGTAATTGCTGGTTTATTTTTTAAGAAACTTTCTTGGGTTATTATTTCTATTTTAAATATAAATGTGCTGTGATGAAATTACTCTTGAATAAAGTCCAGAATAATTTTATTTTACCAATCTATTTGGGAAAAAAGTAGTTTCCTGCTATGGACTAAATGTGCCCCCCAGATTCATATGTTGAAGTCCTAACCTCCAGTGTGACAATATTTGGAGATAGGGCTTTTAGGAAGTAATTAAAGTTAAATGAGTTCCGTAAGGATGGGGTTCTAATTGGATAGAATTGTTGACCTGATGAGAAGAGGAAGAGATCTTTCTCTCTTTTCAAGAACAGGCACACACTGAGGAAAGGCCATGTGAGCACATCTGCTAGCCAGGAAGAGAACTCTCTTCAGAACCAACCACACACCCTGATCTTGAATTTCCAGCCTCCAGAACTGTTAGAAAATGTATTTCTGTTGTTTAAGCCATGTAACCTATGGTATTTTGTTTTGGCAGCCTGGGTTAACTAACAAATTGACCTTCAATTTAAAGAGAGAAATTCTATGTGGTTGTATTTAATTCCTAGTTTCACTCTCGGAAGCTGCTGAAATCATTACTTCTTTTACAAAAATCTCCATTTCTTTATTTCATTTCATAAGAAGAAACTTAGTTAGATTTCTTTCCCTGTGACAGAGTTGCCATACATTGCTATTAGAATCATATCTGATGCAAAATATCTTCATAGTGCCACCATTCAGGAGCTGTGCAGTATTTCAGGAGGATGTTTTTTTTTGCGGTAGGTGGGCCTCTCACTGTTGTGGCCTCTCCCGTTGCGGAGCACAGGCTCCGGACGCACAGGCTCAGCGGCCATGGCTCATGGGCCCGGCCGCTCTGCGGCAAGTGGGATCTTCCCAGATGGGCACAAACCCGTGTCCCCTGCATCGGCAGGCGGACTCTCAACCACTGCGCCACCAGGGAAGCCCCAGGAGGATGGTTTTTAAGCTTACAAAACAGGAGTTACATCTGTTCTAGTAAATGAATCAGCAAGATGCTAATGAGGTTAGAGAGGGTACTGTTCTGGTCACAGCTAAAGAGAGGATTGGCTAAGTTCCCTTCTGACACAGTACATCTTGGATTCTGATTCTCAGACTTTATGTGCAGAGTTCGGGAAGTGGGTCATTTCTTTCAGATTAAGTTACTTTGCCAACTGAGTAGTTATTATTCAAGTGTAATAAAAATGACACAAAAACTCAGGGGACTCCAAAATTAAGCAGCTGATGAGTCTGTGTGCTCACAGCATAGACTTCTTGTAGGGATGGTAGTTACAGTGAACTGCTCTGGTGCCAGATGCTTGAGTTAGCATCCCAACTTAGAATCCCACTTCATGTTATTAACCTGAGGCAACCTAGCTGAGCTTCTGTTTCCTCACCTGCAAAATGGGTATGATGGTACCTACTACTAAGGAGTAAATGAGTAAATGCACATAAAGCCATTGGAAAAGTTCCTTGCGTGTGGCACTCAAGAAACGTTAGCTATGAAAGTAGTAGGAACAACTCTGTATGTGAGTGCCTACATACGTAGAACAAGCATGAAACAATTTCATTTTACAAATTGTACATGATTGGCTTTGTAAGTTTATGTAAATGCAGAAAATTACGGCCCTTACTTCTATAGCTAAAGAGCTCATTCCTTCTCTTTAAATGATCTTTAAAGACAGAATCAGGGTAGGATGTTGTCCTGGCTGGCCTCCATTTGTCCCTCCAGATCCATTCCCCACTCTTTCCTGCCTTACTAAGCCCCAGGAGATCAACCTCTCCTCTTTTCAACACTGGCCTCCCACCCTCTGGTTTTCGCGTCCTCTGCACCGATAGGCGGACTCTCAACCACTGCGCCACCAGGGAAGCCCCTAGAGATCATTTTTGATTGTCCTATTTCTAAGTTACATATTGTATATCACAATATACTTATTTAGAATTATAAAATAAATTAACTGGAAATTATCATAATGCCCAGATAGTTTAACTTCTTCAATACAAGAATTCTTTCCATGTATTGTAAGAATTTTTTAAATTTGTAATTCTATAATTTATTAGTATCATTCAAGAATAAATCTGAAAACAGTAATTCAAAAAGATACATGCACCCCAATGTTCATAGCAGCATTATTTACAATAACCAAGATATGGAAGCAACCTAAGTGTCCATGAACAGATGAATGAGTAAAGAAGATGTAGTGTATACATACAATGGAATACTACTCAGCCATAAAAAAGAATGAAATTCTGCCATTTGGAATGTGGATAGACCTAGATGGTATTATACTTAGTAAATAAGTCAGACAGAGAAAGACAAATACTCTATGTTATCATTTATATGTGGAACTTAAAATATAAAACAAACAAATGAATATAACAGAAACAGACTTACAGATATAGAGACCAAACTAGTGTTTACTAGTAGAGAGAGGGAAGGAGGAGGGGCAAGAGAGGGGTAGGAGATTGAGCGGTACAAACTACTATGTATAAAATAAGTAAGCGACAAAGTACAGCACAGGAAAATATAGTCATTATTTTGTAATAACTTTAAATGGAGTTTTATCTATAAAAATATTGCATCACTGTGTTGTACACCTGAAACTAATATAATATTGTAAATCAACTATATTTTGATAAAAACAGGTCTGAATATTGACTGATTGAAGGTCATTTCTAAAATAATGCCAGAAAAAAACAAGCAAAGCCTTAAAATGGTAGTATAGCAAACTCTTTTGACCTGTCATGAAGGTTAAAAGAAACCAAAAACTGCCTCACCCAATTACAGGCACCATCATGGATGGCATATAACCATATATCTCATTACAAGTAAATTACCCCAGTCAATTCTTGGGTATTCTTCCACCTAAAGATGTAGTTTGAAAAATATCAATAGCTAAGCACTTTTGAATTTAAGAGAGAGTAAACTGACATATTAACTTTTTTATCCTGAAGCCAAAAAGCTGAACTATTACTATCCTAGAAAAGTGAGGTAAACACACTGAATTGAGGAAATAGTATGAAACCCAAGTATAGCGCCCCATAAGAATGTATGTACCAAACTAGACGGTTTGACTCCTTCTGTAGCATATTTAATGACATCTCAGAAGAGAGACCAGAGCCATGGTATTATAAAGACTGCATACCACTTCAACTGAGTTCTTATGCCATCCTTGCCATTCTATCCATCTACTGAAAATGAATAGAAAACAAAATATCTCTTAAACAGTAGCTAGAAGGGCAAAAGAAACTTGGTTCAGCTATACTAGGAAGAATCATGAGTGTACTCTCATTATTTCAGAAGAAATGTCTGAATAGAACTGCTCAATTATGAACGGTGTGAAAGAAAGCACCGTGGCAAATAAGCAAACATATCATAGCAAAACAAAATATGCAGGAAAGAGGAAGAAAGCAAGCAAGAAAGGAATGTGACTTTCAAAGGAAGAAATGTGAAACAAAACACACTTCAAAGAACAAGAAAATTCATCACGATGATCTTACCTTAAAGAATAACCTAGTGAGAACATGAATTCAAGAGCTCAAAGATAAGATGATGAGCAATAAAAATAGAGGAAAAGGGGACGTGTAGATTTAAGAAAATAAAAGAAGGCTATAAACATAATCACAGAAATAAGTAAATTAAAGAAGGCAAAGTAAAAAATAAACTTCACTAAAAATTGAAATACTGATGTAGAAGAAAAGTTTGAGATAATTTTAATAAATGCATAGGAGAGAGGCAAAAAAAATTTTTAAGCAATCACAGGATGGCTAATAGATATTGAAGACAAATAAAATCCAACATATGACTATACAGCACTCCTTAAATAAGGAATCTGACCAAAGAAAAGCAGATGTATCTGTAAAGAAAAGAATGCTGCCTGCTATTCCAGTTCTACAAGAATCAAGCCACAAGACACTGCAGTCACCTACCTACTGACAAGTGCACCCTGAGGGGAATACACAATGAAGAAAAACAGGTCTTCTGTGCTTTGGATATACTGGTCCCTAGATAGTTAAGATACATATCGAAGGAAAACTTCAGTGACCCCAGATTCTTGCATCTCTACATACTTAGAAAAGCACTAAAATCATTAACTTGAGATGTCTGGTCTTTGTGATTAGGAGTAATCTTTTGATATTCGACTGCATGATTTTTTTCCCAGCAGAAAATTCATACACATCCTGGCACCTCCCTTACCTCTTTGGAATAGCTCCTCAGAGCTACCTGAGAGGCTGTCTCCCAGGCTATAGTCCTCAGTTAGGTCCCAGAATGAAACTTACCTTGCAACATTTACATTGTGCATTTTTCTTTCAGTCGACATAAAAAATTTTTCCTGAAATGAAGAATTCGCTGAATTTCTCTCTCTACACACATATGCGCACATGCACATGGATACACACACACACACACACACACACACACACACACACACTTACTTATTTAACGAGAATGGTATTCATCTAAACATATTGATGACTACTACCAGATGGTCAAATTTAGAATGATTTTAAAATATTTGTATCATTTTGATTTTTCTAAGGTAAACATGTTTCATCTTTATAAAAAATTAATTGATTTACCTAAAAAATTCGGTGATATAATAGACATTGTCTGTACTCCACCCATATCTGTCTAACCCTTTTGTGTGCTCCAGCTGACTCCCTACTACCATTATCCACATTTCTGTGCCCAAGTGCCATTTCCGCTCAACTGTGGAAGGCTACTGTAGCCCTTCTACACATGGAAAATGATCCAGAGGTACTGAGAGATTAACGTCCACTCCCAGCAGCCCTAAAACCAGCCCCTTGAACTTCAGCAGGATCATTGCGACCTGTGTCTTTTTACCATTTTCCAGAGTCTTTCCAAGGGATGAATTCCAGTTACCCACCATAGAAATGGACTGACTAAAGTAGTCTTTCTTAGCTGCTTTCCCTTCTCCCACTATCCAGCTGCCCTGCTGGTGTCCCCTGCTCCACTCAAATAAACTATTTGCACTCAAATTATTGCCTTAGGATCTTCTTCTGAAAAAACACAAACTAATACATACATCATGTAAAAATAATAAAAATAAACATTAGAATTCCAAAAGTGTGACAAAATGATTCTGGGTAATGGTATAATTGTTATTTTATACTTTTTCTTCACTGCATGTTTTAATTTTTTTAATTGTGAAGAAAGATTATAAATAAAAAGTGAAGCAAAAGACACAGACTAAAAGTAAAACAATGAAGCAGACATTATCAGTGTAAAATAGCAACCAACCATATATACTATATAGTATATATAGTATATATATATAGTTATATACTATATAACTATATATATATAGTTATATAGTATATATATATACACACATATACATATGTGTGTGTGTGTATATACATATATACTATATATATATATATATATAGTTATATACTATAACTAAGTAACACTATCAATTATCAGCACATTCTGCCCCTTAACACCATTTCCTCTGTGCAAAATTAATTTTACATCACAGATCTGGAAGGCAAGGCTACCCATCACTGTACCTAGGTCTGTATCTTCTTCCCTATTTTCCTCTCTTCCCCTATCAACTGTTTTGATCCTGTTAATTTCTTGTTATTGTACTATATCTACCTCTGTGCTTATTAGTGCATTGTATATATCACTAAAAGTCTAGTTTTTAAAAAAGCAACCTACACAGAACCTTAACATATAAGAATAGCACAAGTTCATGAATACTATTTATTACAGTTCAATAATTTTATAAATTATATCCAGAAACATAATGGGGTTTATTCAAGGTCAATAGCTACTCAAAAGCAGTTAGAACTAAAACCAAACCAGGTCTCCTGAATTCTTGCCTAATGATTTCCAAAAGACCACTCCATTCCAAATCTCCTTCTAAACCTATTTCCCTATCCAGATGCCTGGTAGACAGTGATGTCAGGCAAACAGGCAAGAGGCAAAGAAAAGGTGATCAGAGGCAAAAGCAATAGATAGACCTTGAAAAGGTAAAGATCACAATGGCCTACTCAGGATTCAGCATGATTTACTGGTTTCTACTAGAGAGAGATGGGTGGGTCTGATGGACAGAATGGGAGTGTTTTGCAACAAGTAGCAAGTCTGAACAAGCTCAACTATCACATGCATCCATGTCTGGCCAGTTTGTCTTCTAGGTTAAGGATTAATCACAGTCTTTGCTACAACTCTCTTCCTCTTTTGTCCCAGAAGTTCAAGGCTCTGCAGTTAAAAAAAATATACCATCTACGTTTTCAGATGTTTTGAAATAAAGTTCAAAGGACAAATACTTCTTCCACAATCCTAATGTCAATCTGAGGTTGGATTCTTCAGAGCAATTGCCTGCAAATTAAGGATAGCTCTCAGTGTTTCTGGAAGGACAAAGAAAGGCTAAAAGTTATCTCCCTTTAACAGACTAGTGTGTGTTTTGAATAGTGTACATTGATCGATTTTTTTTTTCTTCAGAAGAAACATAGAAAGAAGCAAAAATAAAATTATTTATTATATGCCATTTAAGGTCAAACAAGGTCACAAAAGTTTACATATGGACATTCACATCATAGTGGCATATTAATATTCTGTTACCTGTCACAGTCTTCTCAAGCTAAACTTTGAAATCAAAGTTCTCATGTCATGCATTCATGAATTGTGCTCACAAATTGTTGAGTTAGGTTGTGTATTATACATAATACAGGGCTACAGCATGAGCGGTTTAGAGACAAGTAAAACACTGTCGTAGCAGATAGAAGTTTATACTGTATTTGGTGAAGGCTATAATTAGCATAACAAAAACTAAAAATAGATGAATGCTTTTGAAAGATTAGCTTTATTTATAAGCTCAAACCTTCAAGTTGGAGTGAGCCACATGGTCTGATTGCCCTTTGTTTCCTTCCTGTTTCTCTTGAGTTTGTTTGAATGCTTTGTTTTAAAGTTCCAGTCTTGATTGGACTGTGTTGACAGAATTAAGGAAAAAAGTAAAAAATCTATCTTCAGACTGAGACGTTTAAAGGGAAAGGATCCCTGTTGAGGTCCCCACACTGCTGGCTGTAACCCATATGAAATTCTCCTGAGAGGAAGGTGAATGACTGCAAATCAGAGCTCAGAACTTCAGATCCATCTTCACACCCTACAGGTGAAGCCCTTCTTTCTTTACTCACCTTGAGAAATCTGGGTTTGCTTTTAATGAACCAACTCTAGATGTTTCTACTTAAAGAAAAAAAACGCTTAGTGTGATTACAGAGCAAAAAACGACTACCTCTAACTAACTGGAGAGTCAAGTGAGGAAGGCTTTCAAAGGATTCAATGTTTGAGCTCAGAATTGAAGAAGAGTTTCCACAATGAGTATGTGAGACCGTCCAGTCTGAGCCGGCAGCACCAGCTAAGCCACAGGGGTATGCAAAAGACAATTGAGGAATACCTCATATTCCACTAAGGCTGACTGATGTTTCTAGCCTGGATAAATTGGTGAATAAAGTGCTATTAACTAGGACTGGAGTAAAGATGATGAATTTGATTTGGGGCATTACAAGTTGGGGAAAGTCCAGTGCTGTGTTGGAGCCAGCACGCACATCTTCTCCCAAGTCTGCATTCAATGATGTTAAGACAGTAGCTTGAAAGAGGTCATAATGAGAGTATTTACACTATAGAAATTAGCAAATGCTTATAAATAATTTATTTTGAGAGCCTTTACCAGCACATCACTGGTTGCAGTGATGGTGGGATATCTCTGCGAAGTGTACCAATCAGATGAGGAACTCAGGAGACAAGTCAGGGCCAGAGAGAGGGCCTTTGAACCACCTGAAAAAAGTATCTGAAGATGTAAAGAATTTTAGATATCTTGGGAGAGATTGCATTGTGGGAAGTTGAATAGAAACCAGACAGATCTTTGAGGAATATTTACTTAAAAGAGGTACATAGGGAAAGGTCCTGTAAAGGAGAAAGAAGACTTAGAGAGATAGAAGTAAACATTAGAATAGGGAAGCTTATCAGTGATTAAAGACCAAAGCGCTAGTGGAGCAGAACCAATAGCCATCATTCCCATCATCATCACCACCACCAGAGCAGCTCACAATTATTGAACTATTTATGCCGAGAAATGTACTATGTATTTTTCTGTATCATCTAATTTAAATCTCAATCGTAAGAAATAAATACTATTATCTTTATTTGACATAGGAGGAAACTGAGGCTGACAGTGTTTAAATAATCTATGCAAAATGAAATAGTTGTTAGACGGCATAGCCAAGACTCACACTAAGGTCTGTATCAGCCCAAACTTTGCTTTCAGAAGCCAATTTGAATGTATTTCGGAGATCATTCAATCATTACAGACCATCGAAAACTCACATAGCTTTACTTCCTGGCCATTTCTACCTTTGCTAATAAAAATCATGGTAGAAAAGTATAAAACAGAGAAGTAGCTGTATCTTGGCTTTTAGTTTGCAGTTCCAACCAAAAATAAATTAAAAACTTGGAAACAGAAGAGACTTAAATAAAATGAGCTTTTAGACTTTTCTGTGAACATTAATTATCCAGGATACATTTTCCCCAATTATCACAGCTAATTAAAAGTTTGGATATTATCCACGGCTTTATTTAAAGTACTCTTTTTTTATTCTTCATATGACTGGTTTTATAATATAATAGAAACTCTCAAGTAAGTCAGCTTAACTTAGTCTTCATGAATTTTAAGTGTGAAAACTTTAAAAACTTAAAGGAAAGGTTTTTAGTGACTAAATAGTTGAGGGAAGGAATTATTAGTCTTAATAAGTTATTTGGATGATTAGATATAGTGCTTCTTTTGGTAGCTGCGTGCTTTCTTGAAATCTTAATTTTTTTACAAAGTATATCTTATAAGATTTTTATTTTATTAGTATCAAAATTTAACTTCTTGCAAACTTTTTTTCCTTCATTTGTTGCTCATGTATTGGCCTCAGCTGTGTATAATATGAGGCAGAGCTGCAATTATATAAGGTGAGACTTTTATAGTTCTTACCTTGTAATGGGTACTATTCTAATGGTTTTACATATATTAACTAATTTGGTACAACATCTTTGAAAGGTAAGTACTTTTATTATGCTCATTTTACAGAGGGAAAAAACAGAGGCATAATTAGGCATGACCTGACCAAGATTTCATTGTTAATAATTAGAGGAGCAGGGATTCAAACTCAGGCAGCCTTCTTCCATATGATGTTCTCTTTACCACCATACAAGAGTCTTTTATAAAATCAAGACTACTATTATAATAGCTGGCATGTAGATAGTTAAATCTGATTTTACAATATATACATTAGGCCCAGGACTTCCCTGGTGGCGCAGTGGTTAAGAATCCGCCTGCCAATTCAGGGGACACGGGTTCAATTCTGGTCTGGGAAGATCCCACATGCCCGCGCAGCAACTAAACTAGTGAGCCACAACCCCTGAGCCTGCGCTCTAGAGCCCGTGCTCTGCAACAAGGGAAGCTACGACAATGAGAAGCCTGCACACCGCAACAAAGAGTCGCCCCCGCTTGCTGCAACTAGAGAAAGCCCGTGCGCAGCAACGAAGACCCAACACAGACAAAAATAAAAACCAATTAATTAATTTAAAAAAATTAGCCCCACTTCTAATGAATTTTAATTTGTAAACAGCTGAAATCATAAATCAGAGGAACTGAAAGCTGATTTATCTAATCACGTTTCAACAAAGTAGACAAAATACCGTAGTAAGCATTTCAAGATGTGTCAATTGATGCATAATTCATTTACTTATTTAAAGCTAGTAAAATAGATTATGAAAGTCCAAAAATTGTTTCTGAATTTTTTGTAGAAATCTTAGAATATATTCCCTGTAATTTGCTACATAAGCATTATTACCCATGAACTCTCAACATGGAACTAAATCTACCTTGTTAGCGTAATTGCTCATCTTTGCTTTGATGGCATATTCACAGCTATCTATGTGCAGTCAACAAAAACGTTCAATTACATGTTGTGCTAATGGAAAAATACAGTTCACTTTACAGCAATTCTGTAAGTTCTTGTTTTCAGTCTTCACTTAACTATATTGCTAGAATTAAGGTAAGAAGTGAAAAGCCCAACTTCAGATCAAAATACTAAAGGTACAAGAATTCTAGTTTCTCCATTATTTAAATGAAAAACAGCCTTTTTCAGGCACCTGTATGTTTAACATTGTGTAGACCACATGTTAGGATGAGAGTAAAATGCGTTCACTTTTCCTTTGGATATGTGGGATTGGATAGATGCTGTCAACATTAGTCTTGTGGTAGAAGGTATGTGTTTTGAAATACAGCTGCTGAGACAATTACTCACTTTCACGTTATCTTAGCTGATCTATGGCACACAACCTGTCACACGACCATAATCACGAGAGAAAATTATCTTTTATTGAATAATGGTTGCTTGTGTAAAATATCTTACCCTTTTGTGAGTAATGACAACTGCACTTAATTGCTATAGCTAATGACTAGCTTCTCAACACCATCAAGGTTTCCTCTTCCTATTAATTATCTTCCATTTGCTGTCAAGTCCATCTTGCTTTTCTGAGCCACTGAGATTTGGGAGGTATGCATTTCAGTCCTGACTCTACTAGAGGTTACTCAGTTGGCCTCTCTCGTGGTTTTCTGCACCTGCTTCCTTCCCTTTGAGTTCAAGATATCTCAGAGGAGGGTCATGCATCGACTCATTAAAAATTCTCTAACTGAAGGAGTTTCAATGGCTTTTTGGTAATTACAGCCTTGGGAAGTATATAAATTACAAGCATTTAGCCTTTTAAAACAACTAAATCACTGAACAAAATCAGCATTTATAAACTCAATAATACAGAGTGAGGTCTGGTAGAAAACTTTCCTTAGGTTCAGGAATCCACTGTGTAAAACTTCAAAATTCTGAGGTAGTACCAATCTTTTTATCTTACATTATTTTTCCCTGAAAACTTGGTTGTCAACAGTACCTTGTCTCAGTTTGTGACAAAGACTGAAATATCTTCTGAAAGACAGAAAGAGCTTTACCTCTTCCTGTCTCTGCTCATGAAGCTGGACAAATACATAGAACTTTATCTTACCATCTGGGTTCTGTTTTCTCTTTTAAATTACATTGTTGGTTTCTTCCTTCCACTACCGATTACACTAATGAAATCTAAATGGTGAACAGGAAAATTCTTGTGAAAGAGAATCACTCCAGGGATCTTGAAATCTACTAACACCAAGGTGAAGGGAGCCCTCATGATTCTCTGTGATATTTGAAACAATAGGCTTGATAGTTTATAACTCTTACCAGGCTTTTGCTTCAAGGAAACATACCAACAGTTTGTATCATGTAAGCAAGTCCATAGAAAAATTTAGGAGAATCCTATATGCATTTCTGATAACACTTCACAGACACTAAAGGTATTGTTGTATTATCACAAACATCTAAGATGTTAGCAAACAATGTGAAGTTGATACTTTTAGGAACGTTTCTAGTAGTAGCCTACTTGGGGAATGATGTTAAACCAGCAGGACTAAAAAAGTGCACAATATTCCAAAGCTGTAAGGGACAAACTAGACTACTTTAGTCATGGCCCCAAATCTTGGCTTTTTACTTCAACTTTCATACCTGCTTCTCTTGACTTTGGCACCTTTTTGGACGCCACTCCTGCCATTTTGGATATTGGTCCTCCTGCCAGTGACGACTTCCGCTGTCTCATCTTCACAGGCCAGCCATTGATTCTTCTGTGAAAATAAGGAAAGGATTTGGAAAATTTTCCTAGTGCTTCATGGACATTTCCAGATAAATGTCTCAAAAGAACCTTACATTCAACATGTTCCAAACTGCAGTTACTCTTTTTTCCTTCCAAACAAACCCCATCCTTCTGATTTCTGTATTTCTGACCATGCCCCCACCGTTCTCCCAGTTACTCAAACTTCTTTTTCCCTTCCTCCTCAGCATATCAAGTCATAGAGGTTCCACCTGAAGTTTCTCACATCCTTTTCAGCTTTTCCATCCCAAGCTCCATAGCCTCGTGATCAGTTTTCCAACCATTGGTTCTCACTATTTCATTAGATCTATGAACCACTTCCAGAAAAGATCCAATAATATTTTTTCCTTGGTGAGAAATCCTCCATGTTTCTTGTTGCATTCCAGGCACATAAATTCTCCTCGCTGGCATTCAAGATCATCCAAAATATATCTGGCATTTACTTATCATGTTCTACTTACTGATGTGGACTTTATACTCTTACCAAGCTCAACACCTTAATCTTCTTTGAAGAGACCTGAACTTTGCTTTCTTGCTGCCTTTGCTGTTTTCTCACTGCGAAAACTGGTTTTTATAGTCCTTTCTGTCCAGAATAGCTCTCTCCAATAGAACTTTCTGTGAGAATGGAAATGCTCTGCAATTCTGTGCTGACCAATATGATAGCCAGAAGCACATGTGGTCACGGAACGCTTGGCATGTGGCTAGTGCAACTAAGGAACTGAATTCTTAATTTTATTTGACATTAACGAATTTAAATTTCAATTTTCACACGTGCTCATGGTTACGGGATAGTACGGGTCTGGATCCTGCTTCCATCCCTCAGAATTGTCTCCATCCTACAGTGCCCAGGGCAATCATCTATATTCTGATGCCTCTACTGATTTCCCTAGTTGGAATAATTCCTTCTTTAACCCTTACAATAATTTAGCTGTATCTTTTTACAGCTTGTAACACTCAATAAGATATTCGGTTGGCCAAAAAGTTCATTCGGGGTTTTCCATAAGATATTATGTTAAAAAACTGAACGAACTTCTTTGCCAACCCAATAATAAGAAAAAAAAGTGATTAAACACCTGAATTCTGGATACACACTACCATACACTAGCTGTGTAGCTTTGGGCAATTCCCCTAGCTTCTCCAACCCTCAATTTCATCATTTGATAGTTGCTCCCTCAGCGAGTTGTTGTGAGGATTAAATAAGAAAAAACCAAGTGTAAGGCTTAGCTTTGTTTTAAGTTGTCTATGTGCAAATTACTGATTGATTCCTTAGAATTGTGAATCCTTACGAGATGCTGGATCACTTAGGATGCCACAACAAATAAGATACAGTCCCTGCCCATTCTTGAACTCACAGACTGCTGTGGGAATGTTTCATATCTTGTCTTTCCTTCTGGATTTGAACCATGAGGAGCAGAAATTGTATTTCTTTCTTCCTTTTTTTTTTTTTTTTCCTGGTATGCGGGCCTCTCACTGCTGTGGCCTCTCCCTGAAACAGCTTATCCACTGTTGTTCTCCCCTTTTACAGAAGATAAAACAGAGACCCAAACATATAAAGCAACCTGGTCAAAATATAGGCCATGTGTATTACTCCACTTCCTTCCAACTTTTAGAGGGTTTTGTTACAAGCGTTTTAACCACCCAACTGCTCATGGCGCTAAGATTCTGAATAATCTCTTTTTTTATTTCCTCTGTTTTCCATCTCTCATGAGCTTAGCCTCTGAATATACTTGACTATTACTCTTGAATTTTTTTTCCTGAGTAACGTTATATTCATCTTTGACAGGTACTAATATTTTTCACAATATATTTTTTTAATTCACTGCTTTGTCTCCAAGTTTACAGACAAAACTGTATCAGTTTGCTACTGCCACTATATGCTGCATAAGAAACCATCCCCAAGCTCAGTGACCTACAGCAACAAGCATGTATTTCTTGTTCACACACCTTCAAGTTGATGGAATTTGGTTGATCTGGACTGTGTTGGCTGTGCTCGGTGCCAACTGTAGAATAGGTCCAGATCTACTCTATGGGTCTCTCATTCCTCTCGGGCTGGCTACCCAAGCATGTAATTTTCATGGCAAAAGTCGAAAGACTACATCCAAACTCACAAGCACATTTCAAACCTCTGCTAGTTTCATCTCACTAACACCCCATCAGCCAAAACAAGTCACATAGCCAAACCCATCATCAATAGTACAGGGAAGATATTCCTCCCGAAGAAGTGGGGGCATTGGGCAGTGAATGAACATTTGCTGAACAATCATTTAATTTTCCACACCAGTTCTGGAACTTCTCAAAACTTTACTGATACAACATTCTCTTCACCAGATATATTCAAATAATTTTCAGTGAATACTTGTCGGACATAAATAAGTACTTGTGTGCCAATACTATTCAATCCCTTGTTTCTGGAAATCTCCTTCCTGTGAAGATTTTGTGATCGAAGAACTCAATAACAATCTCTTTGTATTTTCCTTCTAGATGGATTGGATATACAGAATTGGGTGAAAAATAATGAACACTGGAACCAGTTTAAATTCACTGTTGGGGAGAATTTTACAAGCAGGGTTTAAATTAGCCATTAGGAAAAACAGGAATGATTGTTGCACACTCCTTCCCAGAGTAGAGATTTTAAGTGTGAAAGAGGAATGGCCTTGCCCGGGGAAGCTGGTAGTTTGCAAGCCCAGGAAAATCACACTGTCAATATCCTTTGTGAACAGACGCCCGCCTAGCTCACACCATACTCTGCCTTATGATTTTTCTCCAGTTATTTCAAATGCATGTGTAATTAGGTACCCATTCTATAACTGCTGAATATTTAGGTTCAGATTTTCACTATAATAAATAACGATGTGACGAACATCTTTGCATATATATTGTCTGTATCACAGATTGTCTTTTAGGCTAGCTCAGGGAAAGGATTATTGGATGACAGGATGTAATTTTTTATAAGGCATTTGACACATTGCTGGGGAGGCTCTTTATGCAAGGTTTTTTTGTTGTTTTGACTTGGCTTTTTACACTGTAGAAAGGGAATATAACCTATATAAATTATCTTTTCCTATGTGGCCTACCATAGACGTGTTGACCTATTTCTATATTTAACTGACACTGATGCTTATCGTCAATCTTTCATAGCATACTTTTTCATAAAGTCTTACATTTTGGTCATCTTTCAGTTGGCTACACATATTTTCAAGTAATTTTCTTTGCAGTAGTACCAGTGAGTGAAATGTTTTTCGAATCTTTGCATATTTGGAAATCTCTCCTGGTACCCTACATAAACAAGAACTGTGCTAGGTACAGCCCCTTCCTTCATGACCATGTCCATGCTGCTCCATTCCTGTTGCCCTTCATTTTTAAAAAGAGAAAACTGAGGCCAGGATAGTTTCTTTCTTTTGCAGGTAACTTGCATTTTCTGTCTGGATGCTTTTAAGACGGTTTCCCCTTGTTATTCAAAAATTCCTCTGACAGTCTACTAATCATTCCAGATATGAGGAGTCCTCTTGTTCCACTCTAGAAAGTGGCATCTAGTTATGTGTTTGGTTGTTGCTACCATTTCAGCTGTTTTGATTTTTTTTCCACAGGAATAGCTGAAACACTTTGAGGCTATTCCCAATTCACAACCCACTCACAGTCAAGTCACAGCTGTGTACGAAGGGCCTGTAGCTACGACCCCAGGGGCTCTCTCCTCTCCTCAACTCTGAGATCTCTTACTCTGGTCTCCCTTCCCACACACTCATACCTGGCTTCTGCCTTTCTGCTCTGGCCCATATGACCTATGCTTCAGTGATGCAGGCTGCCCCACATTCTGCTGGGGGTCCCCTTGTTCTCCATCTTATTCTTGGTTCCAGTGCCCAACTCTAGCTGAAAGCAGGCCCTCCAGAGGCAAAGCCAAGTCTACTGCCTCATATCCTTTTTATGCAGGACAAGAATTCAGACACTCCTAAGAGCCAAATTTCTTAAATAAATGTTGTTTTTTTCCTTTGTGAAGGAAATAGAATCAGTAGTTTTTTGTTGTTGTTGTTGTTGTTTTGCGGTACGCGGGCCTCTCACTGCTGTGGCCTCTCCCGTTGCAGAGCACAGGCTCCGGACACACAGGCTCAGCGGCCACGGCTCACAGGCCCAGCCGCTCCACGGCATGTGGGATCTTCCCGGACCGGGGCACGACCCCGTGTCCCCTGCATCGGCAGGCACACTCTCAACCACTGCGCCACCAGGGAAGCCCGAATCAGTAGTTTTTAATTGTCTTGTGTACGTAACCTTTCCACAGAAATTTCCAAAATGTTTTGAAAAAATAATTCAGGGAAACAATTGGGTTTTTTTTTTAAATCAGTTGAATTCAAACAACCAATTTTATTTGCTAAACTTATTTCAAATGATCCATCTAAATACTTACTTTTCAAACTGCTTTCAATATAGCGTGACTGGCAAAAGGAATCTAGCAACTACTCTAACTCAACAGCATGTCTACTCACTAATTACTCAAAAAAACCCACAAACATGTCTCTTTAGTTACCACCAACCCAGTAATTACTTAAGCAATCTACTAATACATAAAACATGGATGAATCTCAGAAATGCTATGCTGAGAAAAAGAAGCCAGGCTAACTAAAGAAGAATCTTCGGGCATGGTAGCCATGCCTCAGTTTTGTTTTCAAAGCTCTCCATCCACTGCACAGCCGAGACAAGAACTGTGGGCGCAGGAGAATATACTGAGCCATGTGGCATTTGATAATGAGGCCATGGGGCAAGGGGAGGCAGTGAAAGCGTGGACACTCTAGGCAGATGAAACTGTGTGTGCAAAGGCATGAGGCATGGAACTGAGGAAAATGCATTGGAGGGATTACAGATTCAGTCAGTGGATTACACCGTACATTTCTGGAGAGGTAAAGTGGACAGATGCAGTTATACAGGACCAGTAGAATTTGGGTACATCTTTGTTTCTATGCTAAGAAGCTTGGCTTTTATCCCCGAGTGTCCACTGAAATATCATAATCTGGTTGCTGGGAGTTACCAAATTAAATTTGCATGTGAAAAGGAGCATTTTGTTAGCAGCTTGGAGAATGAACTAGAGAGGAAGGCAGGCAAGAGTGGTAGCAGGGAGAACAGTTAGCATTCCACCCCAAAAAAGATGACGAGGCCATGTTCAAAGGAACGGATCAGAAAGAAGCACGATAGACATTTAGGAGGTTAAATGGGCAGGGTTTGGAAAGTGGCAGCTGTGAAAATGCATCTCTCAAATCTCCTGCAGCGTGTGGAGTATAATTGACCGATGGCCCCAGCATCCATCCTGCTAGGTCCACCACTTCATTCATGACAAGGTCATGCTTCGCATGAACTGCTCCCAGCCAATGACTGAGCACGGCTGGGGCAGCAGAGCAGGCCATTCCTATAGGATGCAAGACTCCTGTAGGATATAGAATGCCTCTAAGGAGAGACTCTGTCTTGAGCACTCTCCTCTCCTGCTTGGAACTTTCTTGTCTTCCTACTCATTCTTCCTTCCCCTTCTCCTCAGAGAGGAGAGATCTGCTTTGCACTCTAAAGGCTCTTCATATAAACTCTTGTTCCCTTCCCTCATCCTTCACAGGCACTTCCCCCAATAATCTCTTGAACATCTCATCCTGTCTTGGCATCTGCTTCCTGGTGGATTCACAGTAACATAGTACTAATTAAATGTGGAGAAATGGGAAAAGGAAGGTTCTAAGAGGATTCTTAGGTCAATGGCTACAAAAAATAAATCAATTCTGGTGACAATTACAAGGACTATGATGAGAGTCTGGGAAAAACCAGGTCAATTTTGTACATGTTGTCTTTTCAGAATTCTAGGACATTTAGGTACAGATTTTCCACAGGGAACTGCATACTATGAATCAAGAATTCAGAAGAGAGGTCAGAGACACAGGTATAGATTTGAGAGTTATCATACATTGGTGGTAGTCTGTGCTGTGGTCATGAGTGAGAACAACAAGGATTTGGGTTAGTATGAGGAGTAACTGTAAAACTGGGAAAAAACATGGAGGATACAATGAAGGAGGCTGAGAAATGGCTAGAAAAATGACAAAAACATGTGTACACACATGAAATTCTCTATATAAAACAATGGAGGAGGGGCTTCCCTGGTGGCACAGTGGTTAAGAATCTGGTTCGAGCCCTGGTCTGGGAAGATCCCACATGCCGCGGAGCAACTAAGCCCATGTGCCACAACTGCTGAGCCTGCGCTCTAGGCCCCGTGAGCCACAACTACTGAGCTCACGTGCCACAACTACTGGAGCCCGAGTGCCTAGAGCCCATGCTCCGCAACAAGAGAAGCCACTGCGATGAGAAGCCCGCACACCGCAACGAAGAGTAGCCCCCGCTCACCACAGCTAGAGGAAGCCCGTGTGCAGCAAGGAAGACTGTGCAGCCATAAACAAACAAACAAACAAACAAATAAATAAATAAAAAGGAGTACATTAAAACAATGGAGGAGGGCTTCCCTGGTGGCACAGTGGTTGAGAGTCTGCCTGCCGATGCAGGGGGCGCGGGTTCGTGCCCCGGTCCGGGAAGATCCCACATGCCGCGGAGCGGCTGGGCCCGTGAGCCATGGCCGCTGGGCCTGCGCATCTGGAGCCTGTGCTCCGCAACGGGAGAGGCCACAACAGTGAGAGGCCCGTGTACCGCAAAAACAACAACAACAACAACAAAAAAAAAAACAATGGAGGAAAAAGTGTGAGTGAAGATCAGTCCAATACTCCTTAGGAAGAAGTACATTAGAAAATAAAATGATTCTCCTGGCATCAAGTGAACTTAACATACTTAAGTAGGGGTTGTTAATTAGAGCGATTATGGAAAACGCCCAAGCGTAAAATGCTTTAGAGGGAATGGGAAGTAAAGATGCTGGATGAGAGCATTTGAAAAGCTAGGGTGTGAAGGCATGAGAAGAGGTGGGGGTAATAGTTGGAGGATCTAGAGAGGCATTTCTGGTGGGTTTGTTTGTTTTTTTTCTTTTGAGATAGAAGAGACTTAAATGGATTAACAGGCAAGAAGCAAGGATGCAGAACTAATTCAGAATGAGAGGATGGAAATAAATGATTTGGAAATGTCCTAGACAGTGTGGATTAGATTAAAAACACAGGTGGCAAGTTAAGCTTGATCAAGATGGCACCATGGCTCCCCCTCCTTTGAGTCAGGTAGTAGAGAGACAGATACCTCAGTTTCAAGGTGTGACGGAGGGAAAGTAAGGCTGTTTCCACACGGTAGCTTCAGTTTCTTCTACGAAGGATGATGCTGAGAGAAGAGGTGGTACTGCAAAGGAAAAGGCTCAAGTGCCTTTTGTAAAGGAGGAGATTTTAAAAGGAGGTTGTAGTCTGAGAGTGGCGTATTGACATTTAGGATTTCAGAGTTCCCTACTGATGACACTGAAGAGGCACTCAGTAAAGCTGGAGGTGCAGAAAGCAGGAAGCTGTAATGGATGGCTCGTCCACGTGGACGTGAAGTCTGTTAGGATTCTGACAGGATTCAGGATGGAGGAAATTGCAAAGGCATCTCTAGTCTTCAGTGACAGTAGGACTGTGATTAGGCTGCAAAGATGAGTAAAACAGGGTTTGGGCTGATGGTAAGAGTCTCAAAACACAATGAGTTTTCACAGGAAGACAGAAAAATAATGGTCTACCAACAGCAGTAGGTAGCTAGGAGAATGTAATCATTTTATCCCATTGGGTAGAGCTGAGGCATTATTGAAAACTGGGAAGCTTCGCCTTGAGAGAATTGCAAAAAAAAAAGTGTATCCTCTGGACAGAGTCAGGTTTCAGTTAATAATTATTATGATCATGATTAAAACGCTACTGACACTTATTACATTCTAGGCACTGCTCCAAGTGTTTTTATATTTATTAACTTATTTATGTCTAGCAGGGGGAGGGGGTGATCTGTGAAAAACAAAAAGCTGAGGATGTAAAGGTGTTTTTTTTCGATGAAATAAGCAAATTCCAGATGGTAAAAAAGAGAGAGTGACAAGGTCTGTGGTGAAAGGGCAGAGGAACATGCAGAGTATTGTGATAATTAGAATATTAGCTGTGTTGAGAGTTTGGGCATGAACACAGTCTCTGAATTCCGTTTTCTCACAGATACCTCTGGTGGCTTCCCAAGGAGGGTATATACAGATACAAGGGATGAAAAACAAACAGAAAAAGATTAAAATGACACAATTTATAACTAATTTAGGTTTCAGCCTTAAAGCTTATATGGAAACCTTAGTAAGATATTATGGATAAATGAGCCATAATGGTTAATTTTTGACCCAGACTAAAAGCAAACCAAGGTCATCACTTGACTCTCCCTCCCTCAGTGCACACTCTCATCTCTTAAACAAAGATCACAAACCGGGAGGCTCCTGGGCCAAATTTAGTCTGTGTTTTACCCACAGGTTATTGGTTAGATCTGAATTAATTCCCAATATCAAGAGGTTTTACATAATGAAGAAAGGAAAAATGGAAGGGAAGTTCAAATATAGTAACAATTGGCTATGTTGAGTAGAAGCTAGGGTGGCCAATTCATGCCCGTTGCTCAGGACTTTTCCAGTTTTAGTACTAAGAATCCCACATCTTGAAAACCCCGTCAGTCTATAAAGCCTGTTGTTGGAAACCCTAGGAGCAGCCACTCTTTTTAAGTCCATGCAATGTGCTTTGGGGTTCGCCAGAGTCACTACCAGGGCAGCAATAATTATCTGGTTGGTTCCTGTAAGTCTGAGTTTTCTAGATTTGGGTCCATCAAAGGCTCAGGAACAGCTGATTTAATCCTCCCAGTTCCTGGCAGTACCTCCCAATAGGAAAGTGACGGACCTACTTAAAGGATCTTAGGGGAGAACAGAAAGAGAAGTAATCTATGTAGATGAATGCTAATGGAAGATCAATGTCTACAGTCTATACCACACCACAAAGTTTGTCAATTTCTAGCCCATTCATTCATTATGCACTAAGGCCTAAGCTCAATAATGGCTTACCTTAGCTTTCTGTGGGTGGACTTTGTAAGGAGTAAGCCTCAGGTTACCTATAGTGGTTGGAATCAACCTCCGTATAACAGGACTGGCTGAATTTGAGGGCAGTGAGAAAGAAAGAAATGAGAAATATAGATGCGATTAATTGGGGCAAGTTTTTTCTTTGGAACCCGGACCTAAAGAATCATCTTGGAGGGATTGGGAAGATGGCGGAAGAGTAAGACGCGGGGACCACCTTCCTCCCCACAAATACACCAAAAATACATCTACACGTGGAACACCTCCTACAGAACACCTACTGAAGGCTGGCAGAAGACCTCGGACCTCCCAAAAGGCAAGAAACTCCCCACGTACCTGGGTAGGGCAAAAGAAAAAAGAATAAACAGAGACAAAAGAATAGGGACGGGACCTGCACCAGTGGGAGGGAGCTGTGAAGGAGGAAAGGTTTCCACACACTAGGAAGACCCTTCGCGGGTGGAGACTGCGGGTGGCGGAGGGGGGAAGCTTCGGAGCTGCGGAGGAGAGCACAGCAACAGGGGTGCGGAGGGCAAAGCGGAGAGATTGCCGCACAGAGAATCACGGCCGACAGGCACTCACCAGCCCGAGAGGCTTGTCTGCTCACCTGCCGTGGCGGGCGGGGCTGGGAGTTAAGGCTTAGGCTTCAGTTGGAGCGCAGGGAGAGGACTGGGGTTGGCGGCGTGAACACAGCCTGCAGGGGGTTAGTGAGCCACAGCTATCCTGGAGGGAGTCCGGAGAAAAGTCTGGACCTGCCGAAGAGGCAAGAGACTTTTTCTTCCCTCTTTGCTTCCTGGTGCGCGAGGAGAGGGGATTAAGAGTGCTGCTTAAAGGAGCTCCAGAGACGGGCGCGAGCCCAGGCTAAAAGCGCGGACCCCAGAGACGGGCATGAGACGCTAAGGCTGCTGCTGCCGCCACCAAGAAGCCTGTGTGCGAGCACAGGTCACTCTCCACACCCCCTTTCCGGGGAGCCTGTGCAGCCCGCCACTGCCAGGTTCCCGGGATCCAGGGACAACTTCCCCGGGAGAGCTCACTGCGCGCCTCAGGCTGGTGCAACCTCACGCCGGCCTCTGCCGCCGCAGGCCCGCCCCACACTCCATACCCCTACCTCCCCCCGGCGTCAGTGAGCCAGAGCCCCCGAATCAGCGGCTCCTTTAACCCCGTCCTGTCTGAGAGAAGAACAGACGCCCTCCAGCGACCTACACGCAGAGGCGGGGCCGAATCCAAAGCTGAGCCCCGGGAGCTGTGAGAACAAAGAAGAGAAGGGAAATCTCTCCCAGCAGCCTCAGAAGCAGCGGATTAAAGCTCCACAATCAACTTGATGTACCCTGCATCTGTGGAATACCTGAATAGACAACGAATCATCCCAAATTGAGGAGGTGGACTTTGAGAGCAAGATTTATGATTTTTTCCCCTTTTCCTCTTTTTGTGAGTGTGTATGTATATGCTTCTGTGTGAGATTTTTGTCTGTATAGCTTTGCTTCCACCATTTGTCCCAGGGTTCTATCCGTCCGTTTTTTGTTTTTTTAAAATTTTTTTTTCTTAATAATTATTTTCTATTTTAATAACTTTATTTTATCTTACTTTACTTTATTTTATTCCATCTCCCTTCTTCCTTCCTTCCTTTCTTTCTTTCTTTCTTTTTCTACCTTTTATTCTGAGCCGTGTGGATGAAAGGCTCTTGGTACTGCAGCCAGGAGTCAGTGCTGTGCCTCTGAGGTGGGAGGGCCAACTTCAGGACACTGGTCCACAAGAGACCTCCCAGCTCCACATAATATCAAACGGTGAAAATCTCCCAGAGATCTCCATCTCAACACCAGCACCCAGCTTCACTCAACAACCAGCAAGCTACAGTGCTGGACACCCTATGCCAAACAACTAGCAAGACAGGAACACACCCCACCCATTAGCAGAGAGGCTGCCTAAAATCATAAGTCCACAGACACCCGAAAATACACCACCAGACATGGACCTGCCCACCAGAAAGACAAGATCCAGCCTCATCCACCAGAACACAGGCACTAGTCCCCTCCACCAGGAAGCCTACACAACCCACTGAACCAACTTCAGCCACTGGGGACCGACACCAAAAACAATGGGAACTATGAACCTGCAGCCTACGAAAAGGAGACCCCAAACACAGTAAGATAAGCAAAATGAGAAGACAGAAAAACACACAGCAGATGAAGGAGCAAGATAAAAACCCACCAGACCTAACAAATGAAGAGGAAACAGGCAGTCTACCTGAAAAAGAATTCAGAATAATGATAGTAAAGATGATGCAAAATCTTGGAAATAGAATAGACAAAATGCAAGAAACATTTAACAAGGACCTAGAAGAACTAAAGATGAAACAAGCAACAATGAACAACACAATAAATGAAATTAAAAATACTCTAGATGGGATCAATAGCACAATAACTGAGGCAGAAGAACGGATAAGTGACCTGGAAGATAAAATAGTGGAAATAACTACTGCAGAGCAGAATAAAGAAAAAAGAATGAAAAGAACTGAGGACAGTCTCAGAGACCTCTGGGACAATATTAAATGCACCAACATTCGAATTATAGGGGTTCCAGAAGAAGAAGAGAAAAAGAAAGGGACTAAGAAAATATTTGAAGAGATTATAGTTGAAAACTTCCCTAATATGGGAAAGGAAATAGTTAATCAAGTCCAGGAAGCACAGAGAGTCCCATACAGGATAAATCCAAGGAGAAATACGCCAAGACACATATTAATCAAACTGTCAAAAATTAAATACAAAGAAAACATATTAAAAGCAGCAAGGGAAAAACAACAAATAACACACAAGGGAATCCCCATAAGGTTAACAGCTGATCTTTCAGCAGAAACTCTGCAAGCCAGAAGGGACTGGCAGGACATATTTAAAGTGATGATGGAGAAAAACCTGCAACCAAGATTACTCTACCCAGCAAGGATCTCATTCAGATTTGATGGAGAAATTAAAACCTTTACAGACAAGCAAAAGCTGAGAGAGTTCAGCACCACCAAACCAGCTTTATAACAAATGCTAAAGGAACTTCTCTAGGCAAGAAACACAAGAGAAGGAAAAGACCTACAATAACGAACCCCAAACAATTAAGAAAATGGGAATAGGAACATACATATCGATAATTACCTTAAATGTAAATAGATTAAATGCTCCCACCAAAAGATACAGATTGTCTGAATGGATACAAAAACAAGACCCATATATATGCTGTCTACAAGAGACCCACTTCAGAGCTAGAGACACATACAGACTGAAAGTAAGGGGATGGAAAAAGATATTTCATGCAAATGGAAACCAAAAGAAAGCTGGAGTAGCAATTCTCATATCAGACAAAATAGACTTTAAAATAAAGACTATTAGAAGAGACAAAGAAGGACACTACATAATGATCAAGGGATCGATCCAAGAAGAAGATATAACAATTGTAAATATTTATGCACCCAACATAGGAGCACCTCAATACATAAGGCAAATACTAACAGCCATAAAAGGGGAAATCGACAGTAACACATTCATAGTAGGGGACTTTAACACCCCACTTTCACCAATGGACAGATCATCCAAAATGAAAATAAATAAGGAGACACAAGCTTTAAATGATACATTAAACAAGATGGACTTAATTGATATTTATAGGACATTCCATCCAAAAACAACAGAATACACATTTTTCTCTAGTGCTCATGGAACATTCTCCAGGAAAGATCATATCTTGGGTCACAAATCAAGCCTTGGTAAATTTAAGAAAATTGTAATTGTATCAAGTATCTTTTCTGACCACAACGCTATGAGACTAGATATCAATTACAGGAAAAGATCTGAAAAAAATACAAACACATGGAGGCTAAACAATACACTACTTAATAACGAAGTGATCACTGAAGAAATCAAAGAGGAAATAAAAACATACCTAGAAACAAATGACAATGGAGACACGACGACCCAAAACCTATGGGATGCAGCAAAAGCAATTCTAAGAGGGAAGTTTATAGCAATAAAATCCTATCTTAAGAAATAAGAAACATCTCAAATAAACAACCTAACCTTGCACCTAAAGCAATTAGAGAAAGAAGAACAAAAAAACCCCAAAGTTAACAGAAGGAAAGAAATCATAAACATCTGATCAGAAATACATGAAAAAGAAATGAAGGAAACGATAGCAAAGATCAGTCAAACTAAAAGCTGGATCTTTGAGAAGATAAACAAAATGGATAAACCATTAGCCAGACTTATCAAGAAAAAAATGGAGAAGACTCAAATCAATAGAATTAGAAATGAAAAAGGAGAAGTAACAACTGACACTGCAGAAATAGAAAGGATCATGAGAGATTACTACAAGCAACTCTATGCCAATAAAATGGACAACCTGGAAGAAATGGACAAATTCTTAGAAATGCACAACTGCCAAGACTGAATCAGGAAGAAATAGAAAATATGAACAGACCAATCACAAGCACTGAAATGGAAACTGTGATTAAAAATCTTCCAACAAATAAGCAGCTCATGCAGCTCAATAACATAAAAACACACAACCCAATCCAAAAATGAGCAGAAAACCTAAATAGGCATTTCTCCAAAGAAGATATACAGACTGCCCACAAACATATGAAAGAATGCTCAACATCATTAATGATCAGAGAAATGCAAATCAAAACCACAATGAGATATCATCTCACACAGGTCAGAATGGCCATCATCAAAAAATCTAGGAAAAATAAATGCTGCAGAGGGTGTGGCTGTACCAATTCACATTCCCACTCTTGCACTGCTGGTGGGAATGTGAATTGGTACAGCCACTATGGAGAACAGTATGGAGGTTCCTTAAAAAACTGCAAATAGAACTACCATATGACCCAGCAATCCCACTACTGGGCATATACCCTGAGAAAACGATAATTCAAAAAGAGTCATGTACCAAAATGTTCTTTGCAGCTCTATTTACAATAGCCCGGAGATGAAAACAACCTAAGTGTCCATCATCGGATGAATGGATAAAGAAGATGTGGCACATATATACAATGGAATATTACTCAGCCATAAAAAGAAATGAAATTGAGCTATTTATAATGAGGTGGATGGACCTAGAGTCTGTCATACAGAGTGAAGTAAGTCAGAAAGAGGAAGACAAATACCGTATGCTAACACATATATATGGAATTTAAGACAAAAAAATGTCATGAAGAACCTAGGGGTAAGACAGGAATAAAGACACAGACCTACTAGAGAATGGACTTGAGGATATGGGGAGGGGGAATGGTAAGCTGTGACAAAGCGAGAGAGAGGCATGGACATATATACACTACCAAACGTAAGGTAGATAGCTAGTGGGAAGCAGCCGCATAGCACAGGGAGATCAGCTCTGTGCTTTGTGACCACCTAGAGGGGTGGGATAGGGAGGGTGGGAGGGAGGCAGACGCAAGAGGGATGAGATATGGGAACATATGTTTATGTATGGCTGATTCACTTTGTTATAGAGCAGAAACTAACACACCATTGTAAAGCAACTATACTCCAATTAAGATGTAAAAAAAAAAAAAAAAGAATCAGGTTGGAAGCAGAGGACACTGGCAATCACGGGCCACATCTGGGTGCTGCAGCTGCCACAGTCTGAAGTTCAGTGTGTTGCCCTCGAGAAGCTGTAATTGCACCATACTCCAAGACCTGCCCAAAGAGATGCTAGCCTTAGTTTATGAGCCAAAAGAAAACAAAATGAAGTAGTATGTTAGGGTTCCAGAATCCTCTAGCCTCAGATAGCCTGAGAGATTCGTAAAAGCTGTAAGATCTGTGTCTTGACTGATAAGTGATTCCCCCCACCCCCATTCAATTCTACTTTTAAAAATATAAATACTGTATAATAATGTATTATATAGCAAATATATAATGGACTGTAGCATTTAGATGTAAAAATCTGGGCTGCTTTTAAATGCATTAAAGGTGACTATATTTCAATTCAACAAGGTCCCCCAATGTTAAGAAATGTGTGGTATTTTAAAGCTACCCTCAGAATTTTTTCTTACGTACAAGTGTCGGTGCTGCCTCTGAAAAACAAATCTTATTAACTGTATAAGTAATAATTCAGATTAAACAATAATTGTTTTAGGTAAAGTTCAAGAGGCCGAGGGGTATGGTAATGAAATAACAATGCACAAATGCTGGTGTGGCTGAGTAATTACTGTGATACATCCTCCTGCTTCCCTAATTCATTGATCGCAAGAGGGGGGGCTTGACAGTGTTTATTACCCATAGCTCTTCCAGCTGTCAGGGAGGCTTCCTGGTCGCTTCCAGGATATCTGCCACTTTGGTACCAATGCTATGGCACTTGACTCCAATTTTCTACCAGGAAAGAAATTGAGATGTCACAGCCTCTGTGGGCTCGACCAAGGCTAAATGGGTCAGTTACTCCATCAAGGGAACAAATGAGAGAGTGATTCAGGAAAACAGAATAGATAGTAAAATTCATTCCATTAAAAGGACTATTTTCCTTAAAGCAGATTAGAAACTATCAAGTGGCAGGTAATCTGTCAATATTTGTTGAATTAATATTTACTGAATATATTATTTGGCCTTTGGTCAAGTTAAGCTTCTGGAACCAATAATGATCTTAATCATTAAACTAATTCACGGGGTGAACAAGCCAGAGTTGGCAGAGCTATCTTATTGGAACAATTATTTTTCTGCTTTTTGGCATAACAAGAAACCTAATCACTTAAATCTATTATTCTTATAAGAAATTCAAAGCAAATGCTCTTATCTTTAATATTAATCTGTCAGTTTAATACCTAGAAATTGTTGTGCTCTTTTAAATTTTTTTCTCATTTTTTATTATGCCAATATTGTTAATGAGCAATTAAGACTATGTAAAAGAGCATCAAAATGACACTAATTAACTACTAGAATCAATACAGAATGGAGTAGATTAGACTCAACAGAAATCATATTTTTTAACAGCTTTATTAAGATATAATTTATATACAAAGAACTACACCTATTTAATGTGTACAATTTGATGAGTTTGAACATATGCAAAGACCCATGATACCATCACCACAATCAAGGTAATGGACATAACCAACACCTCCCAAACTTTTCTTGTGTTCTTGTGTTCCTTTGGTCTTGTGTGTGTGTATGTGTGTGTGGGTGAGTTAAGAACACTTGACATGAGATCTACCCTCTTAACAAATTTTGAAGTGCATGATACTGTATTGTTAACTGTAGGCACTATGTGGTACAGCAGGTCTCTAAAACTTACTCATCTAGCATAACTGAAACTTTACACCCATTGACCAGAAATTGCTTTCATAAATAGAATGCCATCTTAACTAACAGAAGGTTAAGCCAAGAATAGCACTGAGAAAATCAAGGATTTATCAACTAGAATAAAAATTACTCAATCAGTGGTATTAAAATATATGTGCCCACTCCATATCCTATACTCACTGGCAGCAAGAAGCCTTTCACTCACACTGGTGGCCCCTGCAGGCCCAGTGTCTCCAGGCCCTCCACCCAGATGCAGAAGACAGCTCAGGGCCAGCATCTCTGGATCTGCTATCCAATACAAAGAATTCCCTGGACCTGACAACTCCCAGCCCTCCAACCAGCAGCAGAAGACAAGACAGGCATCTCCTCACCCTCTACTCACGGGCAGAAGACAAAGAAGCCCAGTGCTTCCTTGCCCCTCCATCTAGCAGCAGCAGAAGATCTAGATAGGCTCTCCACCTAACAGCAGAAGGCAACCCAGAACCCACAATTTCAGACAGCTCCTGGCTCTCCACTCAGTGACAGAAGGCATCCCAGATGGGTACTTCTCTTTCTCAGTGCACTGCAGAGGCTGAGTTGAAAGCCCGCCAGCACCAAGTGGCTGGAGGAGAGACCAGGGGAAATGCTATCTCTGAGGCCAAAACTAAAAGAAACTGGATATTGTAACTATCTGAAAAAAGGTTTTAAAGCAGCCATGAAGAAATTAAAAGAAATTACAAATTCCCTGGAAACAAGTGAAAAATAGAAAAGTTCAGCAAAGAAATAGAATTTATTTTCAAAAATGGAAATTATATAACTAAAAGAGTTCAATAACCAAAATTTAAACAAAATCTCACTGGATAGGCTCAAGAGTAGAATAGAGATGACAATAGAAATAATCAACGAACTTAAAGACAAATCAGTAGAACTTATTCAATCCGAACAACAGAGAGCAAAGAGATTGAAATAAACACACACATACACACACACACACACACACACACTCACATACACAGACTTAGAGAGCTGTGGAACAATAACAAAAGATCTAACATTTGTATTATCAGAGCCCCAAGAGGGAGAGGGCAAAGAATGTGGGGCTGGAAAAGTAATTGAAGAAACAATAACTGAAAATTTCCTAAATTTGACAAACGACATGAACATACAGATTCAAGAAGCTGAGTAAACCCTAGATAGGATAAAATAAAAGAATTCCATGCCAAGATGTGATAATTAAACTTCTGAAAACTAAAGACAAAGAAAAAATTCATACTCACTTTAAACATAACAATGTAAGTAGATTGAAAGTAGAATAGAAAAGATGTACCATGCCAATGTTAATAGAGAAACTATATTAACATCAGACAGTAGATGTCAGAGCAAAGAAAATTACATGGGAAAAAGAAGGATGTTACATGATGATAAAAGGCTCAATCCAGAAAGAAAACATAGCACTAAATAACAAGAGCTTCAAAATACATAAAAATAAGCTGTTAGAACTGAAAGGAGAAATAGTCAAATCCACAATTACAGTTAGAGACTTCAACACCCCACTCTTGGCTAGTGATAGAAGAGTTAAGTAGAAAATTAGCAAAGATTAGGAAGACTTGAACAACACCATCAACCAATAGGATCTAACTGGCATTTATACCTATTTCACTCCAAAATAGCACAATACACATTCTCTTCAGGTGCCCATGCAACATTCATTAACATGGAACATATTTTGGGTCATAGACCAAACTTAAGCCAATTTAAAAGAAATGAAATCATAAAAAGTATGCTCTCTGATAATAATGGAATCAAACTAGAAATCAGTAACAGGAAAAAAAAAATCCAAACACTTGGAAATTAAATAACATGCTTCTAAACAATCCATGAGTTGAAAAAGAAGTCTCAAAGCAAACTTAAAAATACATAGAATTGAATAAAAATGAGTATAAAACATACCACAATTTGTGGAATGCAGCTAAATCAGTGTTGAGAGGGATATTTATAGCATTAAATCCTTATATTAGAAAACAGAAAAACTATCCAGGCAAAACAAGTATCTAGTCTCTTTGGCAGTTATGCTTCTAATGATAAATTCATTTGTCTTTCTCCCATCAGTCTCCCATTTTACTGTTTCTAAGTTTTACTTAGAGGCATTATATCATGAGTGGTTGTCACAGTGTAGTAGCTCTTTAGCCAGCTTCCTGTCATAGTCATTTCCAGTTTTTCTCTACAGTCATCACGCTATCCTGAAAATTATTATAGATATAACTTGAATCAGGAATTTTCTGGATAAATTCTTAGATATGAAATGTTGTTTGTTTCTTATTTCAACAAATGCTTTGAAATTCCATAGTCAAAAACCTTTTTAATTATCCACGTGTGTTATTCTTGAGTTTAATAACTTAATAGTTACCATTATCATGACAGTAATAAACTTTCATTCTGTCTTAGACTATAAGTACCAAGTAACAGAAAGTGGTTTTTAAGCATAACCTGAAGTTCAGATAAAAATAAAGAATGTGATACTTTCCAAAGATATAAAACCTACGAACTTTCACAACACACAATCAGCTGTTATCTACAATGGCCTCTGGAGATTTTAAGAGATTTAAGAGATATTCTAGATAAATCAACCATAACATCTTGAGACATACATTATAGGGATAGCAGAAGAAAACAGAAGGTAGTGAGAACATGCTTTTCAATTGCTCTAACATTTGCAAAATTTCCCTAACATCAAAGCTTTTTTTTTTTTTTTACTTCAGTACGGAAACTGGATATTCAAAGCCATTCGATGAAGTATATTTAAACATGGAGTCTTCATCTAACTTAATAAAAAGTGGATTTTCTCCATAAATAATTCAGAAAATTGCCTTATCTTCTTGCTGTGAAGGTTTTCTTAAATGCTCTATTATCTTTTTCTTTAAATACGAATTTTCCATATCTAAGTTCTGACATTCATTCAGCTTGTAGAAGAGAGGGCTTTATTGTTGGAAATAAGACCTTCTTCTGGAATTTGTTTTTTTTTAAAAGCAGTCATATCTTCTGACTAATAATTGGAGGATTGAGAAAGGTTGACAACATATTACTGAAACTGAAAAGGTTTAAAGATTGTAACATATAATTTAAAAGAATCAGTCAGTAATAAACAGCAACTAAAAAAAGCCCAATATTGTAAATTCAAATAGGTGTTAATAAAATCCATCATAACAAATAAAATATAAAAAGTAATTTTTTGCATAATCAAGAGATTATAGGACCCAGCTGGCAAGCATTTTAAGAAGAATTCAACTAGACAGTATTTCAATATAAGTAAATAAATTGAACAAACACTTATAGACTGTATTCCAGCTCAGATTCACAAACATTTACTACATATCAAGCACCATGCTAAAAACTTTATGTGTTTTATAGCATTTCATTCTCACAATAACCCTATAGTGTAGGGTCTATTAGGGAGGAAGAAACTCATACTCAGAGAGTTTAAGTAATGTGCTCAGGATAACATTATTAGTATTCAATCAAATCCAGGCAGGCCTTTTCCAGCGTTTAAGCTGGTTCCTTCTCTTGCAGAGCTAATACTCTTGATCTGTAAAATAATCTGCAATTTTTCTGAGTGTTCATCAGCCCTTTACTCTGTTATTATGTCTAGCTCTAATGGATAATAATTAAGGGGTTACAAAAGGCTTTTTCAAGGATGAATTAAAGAGATTTGTTTCTAATTTGAGGAAGAGAAAGATGGTAATAGAACTGGAAACCAATAAAACATTATTACGAGAATGTTGCACTATTTCCAATAAGAACTAAAGAAAGTAGGGTTAATCTGCAGCTTGTGGTTTACTTTTAAAATGAAAGAAGGAAAATCTTAGTTATCAAATTTTTTCTCACACTAGTCTTAGACAGTGACTTATAGTTTATATACCTAGTGAGACAGGGCCCAAGTCTCCTAACTCCTGGCCAGGGCTATCTACATTTTATCACACTACAATTTAGAGTCATACAACATGATTTCTTAAGATCCCTACATTATGCTCAAATTGTACAATCTGTGATTTGCATAAACATGCAAAGATACAGAGTCTCCACCAGCTTTAACAAGGGGGAAGGAAATAATTTCTCTCTCTCCTCTCTCTCTCTCTCTCTCTCTCTCTCTCTCACACACACACACACACACGTGTGCACAGCTGTTTAGAGTACGGCGTCAGGCTGCTCTTCTATTCCTGTCATCTGGAAATAGCAGAGGGACCTTGGGTGCCCCTGACAGTTCTCTAAGAGGCATGCCCAAGAGCTGAACACAGCTGCCACACACAGTGATTCAGCAATTTACCAGTAGAAAATATGACAGCGAGAAGAGGAGAATTTTTCATCCTGGATTTGGGTGAGGAACATTTCTCATTGTGCACAAATAAAGAGGTATCTAGAGTTATTAAGTTGTTCTTTATTCCAAAGCTGCTAATGTGTGTAACTGGCTGATTTCAGACAAAAAAAAAACCAACCCTATTTGCTTTAATCGAGTGTTTAGAATGTAGAAACTGATTTTATAAGTTCATGCCAAAAAGAAAATAAAATTTAAATTAAATTAAGTGATTACAGAAATGTACCTAATATTATATGGCTAAAGACATGAGAGATTTTTTTTCTTGGATAGGAGATGTGTTCTCTTTAACTCTAATAGACATGTGGGAGACCGATTGATAACTTCGTTAATCCTATTTTACAGAAGAGGAAGAGAAGACAACAGACCACTGAAGGAATGAATGCTCCTCAGGCCATGTTGCAGGAGACAACACATGCACAGCACTGCTTCCTGAGATCACACTGTGCCTCTCCAGGCAACACCATTTCATTAAAATGAAATATCAGCTCTTCCTCAAATCGTCAAGTTAAAAAGCATACCTTAATGAGAGCTCTCTCAATCTTTCTATTAAGTGATTCCATGTGGGTGTGACATGGCTCCATGAAGAAATGAAAGGTAATGGCCTTTAAAAAACAACTTTTTCCAAGAAAACTTTGGCCTTCTAGGAGACAACTGTTTGTGACTCCTTGGGTATGTGGCTTGCTTAAAAGAAAAAAAAAAGTGCAACTCTCCAAGAGAAAAATGGAAATCAGTAGTGGAGAGAGAAAAAGAAGGACTTTCAAAGCTTGACGCGAAATTCCTTTCTGAGACTCACATGAGCACTTTAGCTCTAGAACAATGTTTCCAGAAACTCAATCTATCAATGGGGAATTTGGTCTACTCTTATTTTACGGCATATCTGCCAAAAAAAAAAAAAGTCATATATGGCATGTTTTGACTTGGCTCTAAGCTTTCTAAAAGCTTTTCTTTCTTTTTCAGCTGAAACTCTGAAACTTACCTGCTACCCTTCTGGCCCAAAGCCAGTTCATTACTAAATCTACACTGGGCTGTGTTCCTCTGTATTCCAGCCAGACTCCTATTTCAGACTTTGGCACAAATGACAGAGTGCTGATAGGGAAGCCACGAAATGTTAAGATGAGGTCATTTGGGAAGGGGCAGGGGGAAGAAAGTATGGAATTTCTTGGGTAAAGCCTGTAAACGGCTAAATAAGCTGAGAACACTCAATTGCTGACGAACCAACAGGCAGATTCCCCTGGTGCCACTAGGATGACAAGCCACTGTCTTCACAGTTGCTAAGACAACTTCATGATCAAAGGATTTAGACAATCCACTTTCTATCTCCTGGGAGATAGGCAGTTGAGGAATCTGCTTTATTATTCCCTCATTTATTTCTTTATCCATCCATCCCCTTATTAACTAATTCAACCAGCCAATTAAGAGCAATTTTATTTTGAATAGTATACAACAGTGCTTCTAAAAATTTCATGAAAGTTCAAATTACTTGGGAATCTTGTTAAAATGTAGTCTTTGATTCAGGAGTCTGGGGTGGGCTCAAAATTCTGCATTTCTCCTAAGCTCCCAGGTGATACCTGTGCTGCTCCTGCAAGGGTAGGAAAGAAATACAGTTGACTCTTGAACAGCAAAGGGCTTGGGGGTCCCAATCCTCTGCAGTCAAAAATCTGTATGTTACTTATACTCGGCCCTTTGTATATGAGCTTCCTCCGAATCTGCGATTCTCTGGATTTGACCAATCACGGGTCGTGTAGTGCTGTAGTACTTACTGTCGCGTGTAAGTGGACCCATGCAGTTCAAACCCGTTTTGTTTAAGGGTCAACAGTACACCCATTTTACTTCCCTTTCCCCTACACCAGTGGTTTTCAAACTTGTTAGAAAAATGCAAATTCTCAGGCCCAACCCAGACCTGTTAAAACTTGGGGTTTGGATTCAGCAACCCTTATATTTCCAAGCCCCCAAGGTTATTCTGTTGTATGCTCAAGTTTCAGAACCACTGAGTCTAGACCATCGTTCTTAAAGCCAGGCTGTGCCTTAGAATCACTTGGGGTAGCTTGCAGGTTAAATTGTTTTCCACAAAAAAGAAATGCTTAAGTCATAACCCCAGATACACGTGAATGTGACCTTATTTGGAAAGAGTCTTTGCGGATGGAATCAAGTTAAGATGAGATCAGACCTGATATGGTTGGGTCCCAAATCCCATGACCAGTGTTCGTATAAGAAGAATGAGATTTGGAGACACAGACACAGGAAAAAGGCTATGCAATGAACGAGGCAGAAATTGGAGTGATGCCGCTATAAGCCAGGGAATGCCAACGACTGCCTGCAACCAGCAGAAGTTAGGAGAGAAGCATGCAACAGATTCTTCCCTAGAGCCTTCAGAGGAAGCATGGCCCTGCCAACACCTTGATTTCACACTTCTAATCTCCAGAACCCTGAGAGAATAAATTTCTGTTGTCTTAAGTCACCAAATTTGTAGTACTCTGTTATGGCAGCCCCAGGAAACTAATTACAGAGCTTTGGGAAACAAACAAACAAAAATAACCAAAGCCTATTCCCTTATCATATAAATCAGAATCTCTGGGGATGGGAACATCTGAATGAAGGTTTCTAAAATCTCCCTCAAGGGATTACAACATGTGCTCAGGGTTGAAATCCACAGCTCTAGACATTTCTAGACATAAATAGATTGTTTATACTTAAATTTTGCAATAAATAAAAAACACTACAAGCAGTTGAATATCAGTATAAGGTTATCTGTAAGTTTTTTAAGTATCAAAATGAGTTATGTAGATAAGAAGTATACTAAGACAATAGTTCTCAGAGTTTGGTTAGGGAAACACTTAGAATCACCTGTGGTCTATTAATCAGGTGGGTTCTGGGCCCCATCTCAAACTTAATGACCAGACTCTCCTGGGGTAGGGCCTGAGTAGCACAAGTTCTCAAGCTCCCTTCAGATGATGCCTATGTACACTGAAGTTTGAAAGCCATCTCTACAGAGGTGATTGAGCAGGCTTGAGCCACTTGGGACAACCTCCGTGAAGATGAAGAAATTGGAGGAACCCAGTAAGGGGGCACAAGTGAATAATGTCATCAGAAGGAACTGTTGAGAAACTTAGCCGCTGGAGCAAAGAAGGGCCTTTCTGGAAGCTGATGGACATCAGGTAGGGCTGGTGAGGGAATAGAGAACTTTGGAACGCAGGTGATAAAATATGGTTGAAGGAACACCATCGGCCTCCCCTGGGAGTTGAGCTGAAATGCAGATTTGTGGGCTCACCACAGTCCTATTGAATCAGAGACTGCATTTTAACAAGATCTCCAGATAATATGGACGTACAGTAAATTTTGAGAAGCGCCGTCCTGGTGGCAGTAAGAAAGCTGTCAGAAGTTTATGAGCCAGGAAGTGATATAATAAAATTATGCATGAGTAGGCTTAACTTAGTGGGGATGTTTAGGGTAAGCTGGGAGGCTTGCAGAGCTTTCCCATAAAAATCTCTGCAGTGATGGAAATGTTCTACATCTGCACTGTTTAATATATTAGCCACATGTGGCCACTGAGCCAGTGAAATGTGGCTGGTGGGATAGAGAAACTGAACTTTTTATTTTTTATAATTTTAATTAATTTACATTTAAATCACCACATGTGGTAGCGGCTATTGTATTGGACAATACAGGCTTGGAGGCTGAAGATATGAAGACTAGTGAGGAAGCGTCAGTGGCCAGAGGACGCTCTGACTGCACCTGTGGGTATGACATTGTCATACAACATCAAGTGTTAGTTCGCACACCATTTTCATATGTGCTCAGGAAAATGGGCAATGTAATTTTCTGTTGAGTGAAGTAATTAGTCAATGATCGTTAACTTGTGCCTCCAGTAAACTTTCAGTTACAAAGGATCTGATTAGCCCTTCTACTGCTTATGCCCATTGCTTGCTTTTCTTTCCTTTCCAGTTTGCTATTTACATTCCTTGGCTTGTCAATATCACTTGCCAGAGGGTCAACAGGGACAAGGAAATCTTGTTACAAGAGATCTAACTGATGAAGAAAAAAGATACTATTATTTGTCTGAACTTTTTGTTTGGGTTTTATACAGTCAATTTCAGATGTCTGTTGCTCCCAAAATTCATTGTCTTTTTCTTTCACAAATAATCTGTTTTACAGGAGTATCAGGAGAGATGGGAGTGACATGCCCTTGATGATAATTAGCGGCGTGTATATAGCATCCCAATACTGGATGGAGAGATGGAAGAACACAGCTGTGAGCCCCAGCAGCCTGTTACTTTTGCTTTGGCTTCTTTAGCCCAGCCTCCTGCCTTCTTAATCCATAACACTCCCTCCCTCGATTACTCCATGCTCAGGAAAGCACAACCCATCTCTGAGTTGCTCTGATGCGATATATGTACTTTTTGTCTAGCTTCTACCCCTTTCAACTGTGTGACACCTGAGCTTATGCTCTGGGTCCTTTTTTTTTTTTTTTTTGGTCTCTGCTTCTTACATTTTCCTTCTCTTTCTTCTTGAGCCCTCTCCCCAACTTTTACTAGTGTGAGCAGAAGTCACTTTTCGGGCATGCCCTGGGCCCGTTTAGAAGATTTCAAGAGTAAGGTCTGCTGGAAATGTCTCTGAAGCATCAATGTAATGGATTAGATCTCTGAAGTTGCTATTTTTAAAGCTATTTGCTCGAAAACAGGAAACTAACTCTAAAGGTTTCAATAGATTTATTAGTTCACAAATAACTATTGAACATCTAGACACAACCCCTGCTTGCAAAGAGCTCAAAATTTGCTAGGAGGAGACAAAATGCAAAATTCGCTAGGAGGAGACCAAAACAAAACAAAACAAAAACAACAACAAAATCCCCAAAACAAAACAAAACAAAAAACCTTCAGTATAGTGTTGTTCTTACAAATAGAAACAAAAATTTGGGCATAAAATCATTCAGAAAGGACAGGGAAGAATTTATTGAAAGGGTAACTTTTGATCAAGCTCTTAAAAGATAAACATTCTCCAGGTAAGATGGGGGTGAGTGTTCAGGGAAACATGTCCAAGCTGGGAGGCATGGAAAAGTGTGGTGGATTTAGGGAAATTCCAAAATTCCATATTCCTGGAACTAAGGGTATGAGAAGTTACCTTGATTGCGAAATATGTAATCAGGAATGCCTTGAACATGGTACTGAGGAATTCTGACTTTACCTCATTGGTGAAATGGGGCCACGGAAGGGTATCAATAGGGATTAGTAATCAGGTCTTTGTGCTTAAAATATTAATATGGATAATATATTGGAGTGGACAAAATTAGACTCAGGAAGACAAGTTAAAATGGTATTACCACAATCTGGTTAAGAGATGATGAGGCCTTAAATTGAGAACAGAACAATAGGATGTGGAGAGAAAGCTTTGAGAGCAGTTAGTAGTTGAGAAAATTGTCTAAATATCAAGCAAGATGAGATTTTTAATAATTTTTAAAAAGCCATTCTCTAATAAATTTCTGCACTGACACCTTAGAGCTGGTGATTAGATGGGGTGGATTGGGGGTGGACTGAATGTGGACTTGGAAATCAGAGAAGTCTACACTTCTGACCCAAGTCCATCACTTCCAAGATGGATTACTTATGGTCAGATACTTACCTGTCTGACCCTCAGTGAACTGGAGGTAATTCCAGCCTTGCAAGATTGTTGGGACGTTTAAATAAATTATGAAGAATATTTGGTATATGTGGATAGCCAATTAGCTTGCTTTCTGCCCTCTTTTTCAACTCTAAAATCCATGGGAATGGGTCCTTTAACATAAAAAGACAACTTCTTTTTTTGAATTGGCTGTCTGAGAGCCTAAAATTTTCTTAATAAGCAATTTATTTTTTTCCTGGTAGGATCAGGCCCAGAGCACCACTCTGTAATGAAATTTCCAAGTGACAGTTATGTTAAATGTAACAAAATTGTAATATGCCTAGAGCTGACATATTCCAATCGATATACTTGTTGGACAAAACATCAGATTCAATAAAGCCGTCCAATGCCACTTGCATTGCCAATTGGATTGTAAATGACTTCTGATAATAAGTGAAAATCCTCAATGTGAGACAGTTATTTCAAGCCAAATGCTGTTCAGAAAAGTTGTTCTGCATCTCCTGAGAAGCTTTCAGAAACAGCTTTGAATTAAATCTATCCCACTGTGTAAATAAGCAATTATCAACTACACCAATAGGAAAAAGCTATCAAAAAGGGAGATTTGGTATCAATGATTGCTATAATCATTAGTAAATGTCATGTTAATGAAAACTTTCTACACTAGGCCAATTTGCCAAGACACTTTTTAAATTAGAAGGCTAACAGGAAGATTTTGTTTTCATAAGGTTTGTCTAAGATTACCACTGTGAAATACAAAGTAGAAGTATCTCTTGGAAGCATAATTCTATAGCTAAATTTGCAAAAACAAAACAAACTGACACTAAAACAATTACAAAGGAAAGCCTACAAGAATTTTATCTGATAACAGTACATACAAATATGTACTTACAAAATAATAAAAATGAGAAAATTCGGCCTTCAAAGAGACCACTGACATTGAGTCAGAAATCGCCAAACTATATCCAAAATTTAGCAAAGCCTGTGACTTGTAGGGACTTCTTGGGACACAAAATTAACATTTTTTATCAACCACTCTGTGGCTGATACTATGATGATTATTTTAAATGCAATATTACTTATAATACAGAAATCCTATGTGCTAGGAGGGAACAGTAAGCCTTAGAGAGTTTAGATAACTTGTCCAAACTCATAGAGCTAAAAATAAGTTTGCATGATTCATACAGCAAAAAAAGGAGTTCAAGTAATTTGCTCAAATTTACACAGTATTTTGAACTCATGGCTATCTAGCTTGAAATTTCTGCTGTTTCCACTATCCTGAGTATAGTCTTTTAAAGCTTCTGTATTATCACCTGCAAAATGGGAATGATGCCTATTTCCAGATGTATTTGTCAGGATTTCAACAGGAAACTGATGTACACCCAAACTAGGTAACTGAAGATTCCAATAAAGGGACGATTTACTATAGTACGAGTACATATATGGAAAAAGGGACAGTGCCCTGGCCAGAAATAAGGGAGACCCTTTACCACCCTGTGGCCTTCAAGGGCAGGAAAGAAAGTGATTACTGGAAGTGCCAAGAAAGTTCTAGAGAGGGCTTCTGGCCAGAAGCTGAGGGTTTCCACAGGAAAACACGGCCAGTGTCAACCTTGCTGTGTGCTGAGTGGGACTGATATCCTATCATCATCCTCCTTTCACCCTATGATGGCCTGTGATTGCCTTCCAACTGGATACCATCCCGACACAGCCCATACAGGTCAGCTGTCCAGGCCCAGAGCAGAATGGAGTATGGATCTGGAGGGGCAAATAGAGAGTATCCAACACAGTAGTATTAAGTGAGAAGACGTTCTGAGAACATGAAATACATACGCTGGAGATGATACAGCAATAGTAGTAGCTTGTGTATTGAGAGCTTATTATATGCCAAGAATCATTCTAAGCACTTTTAAATATTATATATTTTTTATTTTCGCAACAATCTTATGAGATAGGAACTAATATCTTCACTTCCAAGGTGAAGAAACTGAGACTTACAGAAGTGATATAATTTGGCCAAAGTAATAAGTACCAGTACTAGAATAAGAACCAAGGCTGTAGAAACCCAGGTCTCACTCTTATCTCTGCGGTATCACTGGGTGTATGTAAGGCTTGGGGAATCGTGGCAGGTTATTAGCAGTATAAACAGATCCCTTATATTTGATTATTTTTATTAGTCTATTAATAACCCCCTGACGGATTGTTATTTCCATTTTACAGATAATGAATATAAGTTTTCAGTTGTTCAACTGGTTGTAAATGATCCAGGTCATGTTATGTTCTAGAACCTTCCCAGACTTCTTATCTTACTACCCTTTGAGCTGTGCTGTCTCCCAAAGAGCAATACATAAACTCTCTGTTTCACAATCATTCCTACAATATTTATTGAACATCTATTATATGTACTAGGGTCTGAAGATATAAAGAAATCATGATCCCTTTCGGTAGAGGTAGCTCATAGCCAGCCCTGGTCCCAAATACCACAGTCTCTTCACCTGAATTATTGTAATAACCTCTCAACTGATCTCATTGCTCCTGTCCTTGACCCCATAGTCCACTAAAAAGTTAGAGAAATTCTTTGAAATCACAAGTCATATCATATCACTCAGTTGTTCAAATTCCTTCAATGCCTTCCCATCTCATTCAGACTGTAGGTCAAAATCCTAAAGTGGCCTAAAATGCCCAACATCCGCTGCACATTAGAATTATCACAGGATCTGTTTAAAAATATCAGTGCCTCCTCCCTCCAAAATATGAACCTTATATCCACCCCCTAACCGTGCTTGAGTGAGGGTTGTGCTTATTGAATTACTGACCCAAAAGGTAGAGTAATGGAAAAGGTTGGGTGGGGGAGACTTTACAGTGTATAACCTGTGTATCTTGGCCAAATGATCAAGGGGGCATCATCAGTGATAAGTCATTAAGTCATGTTGATGGTACACACTTGATAGAATGTGATGAGAAGGATACTTCAGTTCTGGAGTATCCTTCCCCCAAACCCATGACTTCAGGCTAAACATGAGAAAAACATCAAAGGCACGCTACCAAGCACCTGAACAGTACTCCTCAAAACTGGCAAGGATATGAAAAACAAAACAAAACAAATGCCTAAGAAATTGTTACAGACTAAAGGTGACTATTGGAATCATGATAACTAAATGTAATGTGGAATCCTGGATGTGGTCCTAGAATAGAAAGATATCAGCTGAAAAAGTAGTAAAATCCTAATAAAGTGTGGAGTTTATTTAGTTAATGTTGGTTTCCTGGTTGTACCAAATGTACCATGGTAATGCAAAATGTCAACCATTGTAGAGGAAACTGGGTGGGGAGATGCAGGAACTCCCTGTACTATCTTTGCTACTTTTCTAGAAAGTTTTATTCTAAAATTAAAAGTTTATTAAACCTTGAAAAAAAACATGATAGAAAACAACAAGAAGAACAAATACCAATGTCTGGGCTCTACTCCAAGTCATTAAAGTTAGACTCTCTTGGGATAAGACAGGGCTGTCTTATAATTTTTAAAGCTCACCAGTTGTTTCTAAGGTACAGCCTTGTTGAGAACCATGGTCCTACTTCATGATGCCTCTCTAATACCATCTCCCACTCCTCTCTCTTCGTAACACAGTGTATGGACAATAGCCACTCTGCCCTCCTTGCTACACCCCCAAATATGCCAGGAATATTTGCATTTCACAGTCTTTGCATGCATAGTTTCCTCTGACTAGAACACAACTTCATTTAAACACCAGCATTGCTTGCTCTCTTGCTTACTTCAAATCTATGTAAAAAACAAAAACCAAACAAACAAAAAACCCTGCCATCTCAATAAAGGGTCCCTGAAGACCATCTTTCTAAAAATAAACCACTTTCTTTCTAAAAGCAACTTTCCCCACCAGAACTGTTTCCCCACTTTCCCTGTTTATCTTACCTTGTTGAGTTTTTTTCTTTTCATAGCATTTAAAATTGCCTGGCATTTTATTATAAATATGTTTATGTGTTATTATATTTGTGCCCCTACTAGAAGCTAAGCTCCATGATAGCTGGTGGTTTTTTTGTTCATTGTTTGTCCTCAGTGCCTGGAGTAGTGATTGTCATGTAGTTAATATTCATTAGATATTTGTGGAATGCTTGAATGAATGAATGAGGAAAATTGACAAGTAGACAATTAGGATGCAGCATGAAAACTGCTATGGTAAATAGAAACATGGGGTGCTTGGGAAAGGGTGTTGATGGACAGTGAGTGCCGACTGGGGAAGTTCTTGGGCCTTTTAGAAGACATGTTCCTGAGGCAAGTTGTAAAGGTCAAAAGACTGAGTATAGAGTTTCAGACAGACAAGGCATCATAAACAAAGGCCCAGAAGGTCTGGGAACTGCCAATAGTTCAGTATGACAGGTGCTCGGAGAAATATGAACTGGGTTGTGTGGCTCGAGGTGAGGCTCCAATGGAAGGCAATAAAGGGGCGCATAGGCCACATGATGGAGTATGGACTTTATCCTGAAGGCAATGAGGAACCGCTGAAGGATTTCATATCAAATCAGAAGTTACTTTAGTAGGAAACATTAATCACCTTTTCTATATTATGAAATGGTAAGTAATTCTTTATCAAATGATATCAACATTTTATACTAAAACTTTTGTGAGAAATGAATTTTCAGGGTGAGTTTATATTACTAAACGTTATATTGACTGAAATTGGGAATTGTTTTAGGTATTTTCTCTCTGTAGGGTAACATTTAAGATGATCCTACAGAAGGTTTTTTGATAATGTTTATGTCCTCCAAATAAATCTTTTAAAAGATCAAACATTGGAAAAAGGATACTTTGCCTTGAAGACTTTTTTTGGAAGGCAGAAATTAAATTATATTTCTCATCCTCAAACTCCTTTCCATGTGCCTTGACATTTTTTACACCTTTTTTGTAGATACAGTTAACTCCTTCTATCCATATTTCTGAAGATGGGGCCTTGTGAATTCTCTAAATTCATAGGTATGAAAAAAATTTGGAAAAAATTCAAAATGTGATCCAATCACACTTCCATTACAGTGAGCATGCATTAAACTCAAATTCAACCATCTCCTTTCCTACTTCATGACCAGATTTCATAAGTAAACAAAGGTTTTATTATAAAATAACTTTATTCCAGTTATTGTAAAATAAGTTCCAGAAGGAAGACAACAAATGTGTCTTGAGATGTGGATGCTGAGTTAATTGGAGTCATCCATTTGCTCACTAGTTAATCCAAACTTTCTGGCCTTGCAGTATGTTCAAGTCAAAAATATGCCTCAGTAGAAGTATAAAACATTGCCAGTCAGGGTCTAATAATATCACACAAGAGTAGGTAGAACCATGACTGTTTAATCCAAGAATGCCAAGCTGCTAACATGTTGCTACACGGACCTTATTTACTCTGCAAGTATAAAAGGGACCTGTCCCTTCTCTTCATTCGTACACAAATGAGGAGTTGCTTTGATGCATTTCTCATAATTACAACTCAAGATACAGGGTGTGACTGAGATAGCCCTAAAAGACCCTGGTTATCCTGGTGATTTTATTTCTTATTCAGAACACAAGGAGTGTTGTCCTTGGAGACCTCTATGCAACATTGCACTCAGTTTGTATGTGAGTAAACTGCAAATCCACTTTCTAAGTCGGCTAGACTGGGAGAAAATCAGATCCAGAACAGGTCTCTTTGGTCTGTTTAAAACTAAAAAGAGTTCTTTCCCTGGAGAATTTAGAGCTGATGTGTGTGTAAGAACAATTCACATGCTCAGATTTCATATGCCATAAGGAAAACTAGGACTCCTTCAAGGTTTCTCCTGTGAGGGATTATTGCACAAAGCATCCTATACACTCTGACATCTAGAGACTCCGAGGATTTATCTGAAATGTTTTCTTCAGAAGAATAAAGTCATGCTAAATCTTATCCCCGTGTTTAGAGTCCCTTAGTTCTTTGTTTGAGGATGTGAGAGTGAGCTCAGGATTGTAAATACCATTTAGTTTTAGAGCTAGAATTTAGTTTTAGTTCTAGCCAGTCAACTCAAGACTAAATATGAACCATCCCAAGAACAAATGGGGGTAGCTCCATCACTCAAGACCACTGCTCTAAAAACAACAAAAAGAACAGTCTTCAGAAATAGCTACACTAATAAGTACTTCATCCTACGTGGAGTTCAAAAATTAAGTGAAATGTTTTTGGAGAGTTGCCACTTAAGAGATTTCTATAGGTAATTATTTTCTTAATTGAGTAATAGTTTGGTAATGCTACTGATCACCTGCCAAAGAGCCTGTTTTCAAAATCCAGGTTTTTATTTTTAGGAAAATACATACTGTGGTTTCCACAAATCTGGGGTCCCAACATGCTTTGAGGACAAAATTCTTTTTGTTTTCCTAAAGTTTTGACACTACAGTAAAAGAAATGAGGCTGCTGTTAGTAAAACAGTGTTTGAGTATACAGCTGACCCTTTAACAACACCGGGTTTGAACTGCGCAGATCCACTTACACTTGGATTTTTTCAATAGTAAACACTGCAGTGTTACACGGTTGCTTGCATCTGTAGAATCAGAGCCTTGGATACGGAGGAACCATGGATATGGAGGGCCAACTGTAAGTTATACTCGGATTTTCCACTCGGCAGAGGTTCGGGCACCCTGAACCCCCGTGCTGTTCAAGGGTCAACTGTAATAGCTGCCACTCTGCATTTGACCACAAAACTGTCATCGTGCAGTTGGGGATCCCTTGATTTTGTTGTGAAATAATATATCAGATGTTCTATTAATCTTATAAGAAAGCTGTCTCTTTTCCCGTCTTCTCCCAAATTACACCTGCTTTATCTATCACATTCCCTGGGAAACTAGCAGAATCATAGAACTATATAGAATATAGAGCTATAATAGAATCATAGAACTAGAATGTCGACCTTTACCTCATGCTTCAAACCTCATTGTCAGCTTGCTGTCCAATGACCAACTAATCCTTCCTTCCAGTGATGTGAAATTTACCCTTCCTACAGTTCACCTCTCCATCTAGACGACTTGGTCTTTCAAAATGTCATCCCTATGTTGAATCAAAGTCTCCTTCCTTCTTTTTATTCGTAAACATAGGACGGTTGTCACCATTGTCCTCCTCTTCCTCATAAATGCTTTATAGTTGACATTTACTATGTGAAAGACATTGTACTAAGCATTGTATTTAATTCTTCCCCAAACGTTAGAGGCGGGCAGATATTGTTATCTCCACTTTACAGATGAGAAACTCTGAGGCTTTTAGAGGTTCAGTAAATTTGACCAATGTCCTATATGGAAGGTGACAAACCTGGGATTTGAACACAGGGCTGTCTGACATGGATTGGGCTGATTTGACACATTCAGTTCTGAGAAAATTCTCTGTTTTATAATCTCCAAATCTATCTACTAGACTCTCATCTATATTTAATTAGGAAATCTCAAAGCCTTTTTCATTTATCATATGGCTTGACCTCTCCCTGACACCCAGCACCGTTGACTAATCCCTGACCTTCAACCATTATTGATGTGTCAGTTATTACCAAAAACGATATTTATAAGCAAGAACTCTTTAGTTTTCACTGTAGGCATATTGTCAACATGTTTTAATTTAGTTACACATCAGCAGCCCAAATTCAAAACTTCCAGAAATAATTCCTGTTCATCTTGCCTGCAGTCAACACATCTAGAAATCTCTGTGCCCTTTGATCTCTTCCTCTCCCCCATGCTCAATCTCACATTCAGTTGGTCATGAAGACTTGGCTTCGCTTACCTTAACTAATGGCAAGTGCTCAATAAATGCTTGTTGAATGAATATAGCTAATGATCATAAGCAATAATATTTGGTCCATTTCCTATACTGAAAGCGTTCATTCATACCAGTTTCTAAACATAGATCCTTTATATATCTCTCTAGATACAGATCCTTTACATGGACATATTTAATAATGTAAAAATATTTGGGGTGAAATAAAAGCCTTTTTTATATAATTTCAATGAGATTTTTAAGATTTCCAACTATTTTGTTCTTTATCATTCTTATTGTTATTCTCTCTGTATTTGCAGCTGTTTGAAAAAATAGATATTTAAATTTTATTTCCAGTTTAAATTTGAAGAGGAAAAAATTACACCTTTTAAGAGTAGAGACAAACTCCTATTCATTTTGTGCCACTCTACTTAAAGGTTATATTATAGACTAAGTGTGAGTTGAAGAATAAAAACTAAAAATAATCCCCCAATTAAATAGATTGAAATAACCCTTCTTAAACTTCTGAAATATATTTGAGGTTTAATTAATTAAAATGAAAATGATCCAAATATGAAATAATGTGCTAGGCAACTGAGGCAGCCTCTATGGTCTGTAGTTTCAGGCTTTAAATTCACTCATTTTCAGTTATTTAGTCATTCATTCTTTAGAAGAATAGTTATTGAGCCCCAGGACTCTGTCCAGGTACAACGCATATGATGATGAGAAAATCTAGCATGCTTCCTACCTATCTTCAGCTTACAAGTGGGGAGACCACACAGAAAAATATAAAATTTCACAGTGAAAAATGTTACAAAGGAGAGTTTTATTGCCCTCAGAGAGCATACAATAGTGAGATTTGAACCAGTAAAGGCAGGGTTCCCAGGGGAAGTGAAGAATAAGATGTGATCTGAAGAAGGAGTAGGAGGAAGCCCAGGAGAGCTAGATATCACAGAAGCCAGGGTAACGTAGGTCATGAAGAGTGGAGTGGCCAACAGGGTCAAATGATGCTAAGAGGACAAGAAAGGTGAGGGCTGAAAACTTTCAATGGATTTAGTAGCGTGGTGACCTTAACAAGAGAGAGTCTACCAGACTTTCTGAAACAGAAGCTAGATCAGATAGTCTAAGGAGTGAGTGTAGAAAAGGAACTGGAGACAAGGGTGTATATATGATTCTTTTGCGAAGCTGGACTATAAAAGGGAAGAAAGATAGAGTAAGCTAGAGAAACTTGTGGGCCTGGGAGTGGTTGTTTCGTTTTTTATTCTTGTTAATGGGAGAGGCCTGGATGTGTTTAAAAACCTAGGGAGAGACTAAGATGGGGTATCTGAATATATCATAGAAGGCACTGAGAGTGTAAGATTCATGAGAAGCTGGAGGGAAGAGAACAGGCTAGAGCAGCAGAAGAGAAACATTTCTCCTATCCCTGAAACTAAACACAGGATCCTATCTCACAGTTTCCATTTTCTATGGAAACTATGAGATGGGGTCACCAGCTGAAAGAGGGTATGGTTGGAGTTAGTTGTGATGGTCAGAGATTTTAAGATAGTGGAAAAGATTTGAAATGATGTCTGGGATGGATGAGGGTGAGCTGATGAAAGAAATGTAATAGGACTGCCCACAATTGAGTGCTTATTTTAAGTTGGTACTCATGGGTTTCTAATGGGACACATCTTTATGCTGTGAAATAAAATGTTAGTTTTACTCTTTCACCACTAAAAATATGAGTTATATTGTGCAGTACCTGGTTCAAGGCTGTCTCTTGAGCCTCAGGTTTTTATGAGTTTCATTCTGAGGTTCTCCTTTTCTCACTGTAGACTACATTTTTCTTAGGAATTTCATTCATGTTTACAATTTGCATTACCATCTACAACAGAGGTATCCACTGATTTAATCTGGCCAGTCAACTAATTTGTTTTGGCTCACAGTTTTTTCTGTTTTTTTTTTTTTAATCTTAAACTAGTTTTGAGATTCGGAAAGCCCATATTAAAATCCGGGTTTCTGGTTTCTCTTTCTAAAAAAGCTGCCAGCGCTGTTCCCCCAGAGTCCCACATCAGTAACCTATTAGAACTGAGTAGCAGCTGTCCCCCATAAGCGGGGCATGCTCTCTCCAGCTCATGACAGTTCTCACCATTCCTTATCATCCACTTTACTCATTTACTTTGTCTACTAAGCAGCTGTAACCTGTAGACATTTGATTTTTTGATTCTCAATCTACACATCCACGACTCCCAAAGATTTTACTCAGATATCTCTCCTGTACTCCAGATATCAATAACCAACTATTGATTGGATGGTCTTTAGGTGACTGAAACTCAGGTATGCAGAGGAAAATAATCTCCCAAAGTTGTTATGTCTCCTATAACTTACATCCTGGCTTTAGAACCACCATCTCCACTGTTTACCAAACAAAACCTAGGAGTCTACTTTCTGAGTACTCCCTCTTTCCTATTCACTTCCCTTCTTCATCCCTATTGCAATGACCTCAGTTCAGACACTTATCATATTTCACCTGGGCTATTAAAATAACTCTCAACCAATAAACTCCACTTTCTCCTCTCTTCTAATGCTTCCTCTAAACAGCCACAACAATGATCCTTCTAAGCATGGTATCTTTTGGGGCACGTTTATTTGAACTATAGCAAACTTCTCATAATCTTCCAATGTGCTGGCATACTTCATGTGTGCATCTTGCCAGTTGCTGCTCCTTTAACCTGGAATGTCTTCTGTCTCTGTCTTCTCGGTGAATCCCTATTCATCCTCGAAGACACAGATCAAATATCTCTTCCTCTGGGAGCCCTCACTGCCACAAAGGTAACTTAGGCAGAGCTTAATGACATAGCCTTTACAACAGTGTTCTGTCCCTACCCCAACCCCCACACCAACTAGGCTGTGAGCTTGAGGGTAGAGGCTGCAGATCTGTAGTTCAGTTAACCACAGCACCTAGCTCTTGGTAATAACTGGTACTCAATAAGGACTTTAATAAATATATTCCTAAATTCAGAAGTACAATGATATCGTATTAAGGGATGTTCTCCTAACTTTAAAAGAAAGAAGATTATTGATCTATTGCAAACTTTTTAAACTCTTGATTCACTCTGTAATAACTAATCCTAAGGCTCCAATTCAGAGAATGTGACATGCTCTAAAAAAATTTGTTTGTCACTCCCAGTTACCATTGCAACAAAATGAATAAAATACCTAGGAATAAACCTACCTAAGGAGACAAAAGACCTGTATGCAGAAAACTATAAGACACTGATGAAAGAAATTAAAGATGATACCAACAGATGGAGAGATATACCATGTTCTTCGATTGGAAAAATCAACATTATGAAAATGACTATACTACCCAAAGCAATCTACAGATTCAGTGCAATCCCTATCAAACTACCAATGGCATTTTTCACAGAACTAGAACAAAAAATTTCACAGTTTGTATGGAAACAGAAAAGACACCAAATAGCCAAAGCAATCTTGAGAAAGGAAAACGGAGCTGGAGGAATCATGCTCCCTGACTTCAGACTATACTACAAAGCTACAGTAATCAAGACAGTATGGTACTAGCACAAAGACAGAAATATAGATCAATGGAACAAGATAGAAAGCCCAGAGATAAACCCACGCACATATGGTCACCTTATCTTTGACAGAGGAGGCAAGAATATACAATGGAGAAAAGACAGCCTCTTCAATAAGTGGTGCTGGGAAAACTGGACAGCTACATGTAAAAGAATGAAAGTAGAACACTTCCTAACACCATACAGAAAAATAAACTCAAAATGGATTAAGGACCTAAATCTTTAATTAGGCAAGGCCAGACACTATAAAACTCTTAGAGGGAAACATAGGCAGAACACTCTATGACATAAATTACAGCAAGATCCTTTTTGATCCACCTCCTAGAGAAATGCAAATAAACACAAAAATAAACAAATGGGACCTAATGAAACTTAAAAGCTTTTGCACAGTAAAGGAAAGCATAAACAAGACGAAAAGACAACCCTCAGAATGGGAGAAAATATTTGCAAATGAAGCAACCGACAAAGGATTAATCTCCAATATATACAAGCAGCTCATGCAGCTCAATATCAAAAAAACAAGCAACCCAATCCAAAAATGGACAGAAGACCTAAACAGACATTTCTCCAAAGAAGATATACAGATGGCCAACAAACACATGAAAGGATGCTGAACATCACTAATCATTAGAGAAATGCAAATCAAAACTACAATGAGGTATTACCTCACATTGGTCAGAATGGCCATCATCAAAAAATCTACAAATGGGACTTCCCTGGTGGCACAGTCGTTAAGAATCCGCCTGTCAATGCAGGGGACACGGGTTCGAGCCCTGGTCCAGGAAGATCCCACATGCTGCGGAGCAACTGAGCCCGTGTGCCACAACTACTGAGCCTGCATGCTAGAGCCCATGAGCCACAACTACCGAAGCCTGTGCACCTAGAGCCCGTGCTCCACAACAAGAGAAGCCACCGCAATAAGAAGCCTGTGCACCGCAACGAAGAGTAGCCCCCGTTCCCTACAACTAGAGAAAGACTGCACGCAGCAACAAAGACAAACGTGGCCAAAAATAAATAAATAAATAAATGTATTAAAAAGAAATTAAAAGAAAAAAATCTACAAACAATAAATGCTGGAGAGGGTGTGGAGAAAAGGGAACCCTCTTGCACTGTTGGTGGGAATGTAAATTGATACAACCACTATGGAGAACAGTATGGAGGTTCCTTATAAAACTAAAAATAGAACTACCATATGACCCAGCAATCCCACTACTGGGCATATACCCAGAGAAAACCATAATTCAAAAAAAGAGTCATATACCACCATGTTCATTGCAGCTCTATTTACAATAGCCAGGACATGGAAGCAACCTAAGTGTCCATCGACAGATGAATGGATAAAGAAGATGTGGCACATATATACAATGGAATATTACTCAGCCGTAAAAAGAAACGAAATTGAGTTATTTGTAGTGAGGTGGATGGACATAGAGTCTGTCATACAGAGTGAAGTTAAGTCAGAAAGAGAAAAATAAATACCGTATGCTAACACATATATATGGAATCTAAAAAAAAAAAAAGGTTCTGATGAACCGAGGGGCAGGACAGGAATAAAGACGCAGACGTAGAGAATGGACTTAGGGGATATGGGGAGAGGGAAGGGTAAGCTGGGACAAAGTGAGAGAGTGGCATGGACATATATACACTACCGAATGTCAACTAGATAGCTAGTGGGAAGCAGCCGCATAGCGCAGGGAGATCAGCTCGGTGCTTTGTGACCACCTAGAGGGGTGGGATAGGGAGGGTAGGAGGGAGGGAGACACAAGAGGGAGGAGATATGGGGATATATGTATATGTACAGCTGATTTACTTTGTTATAAAACAGAAACTAACACAACATTGTAAAGCAATTATACTCCAATAAAGATGTTAAAAAAAGATATTGACTCTCATGGAGACTAGAGAAGCATGCATTTTGCATCCTTGGGAGAAATTTCTGGGCTTTATTTCTCTATTTCTTCATGACACAGGAAAATGGATGAAAGTCAGGGAAATGATGGATCAAGCAGGAGCTGGATTCAGACTCCCGTTGTGAAGAATTTTAATTGTCTTCCTGTTTGGTTGCACTTATTGTCTGTCTGTTTTTTTGATTCCAGAGCATAAGCTGCCCCTGTGGGGAAGAATTAACCACTGTTACCATCCCTAAGGCCAGCATGTGACATTCCGTCTCTCCTCTGTCCTCTTCTTAGTTCTCCTGTCCTTTGAAATTGCACTACGCACATTGTCAATCCATTTTGCCTGAATTTGAACAACTGTTTCTAATATTTTAATAAAGCATATACTATCAGGTATATGGTCTGACATATGTGCTATGGTCATGGAATACTTTTCAATAATTTTGTTGATATTTGAACTAGAGAATTATACAAGAAGTCATTAGCTTCTAATTTCTACTCAAACTCATTACTTGAATAACAACTTCTCCTATTGTCCCAGGTGACATTTCCATTACTCATTATGATCACGTTTTTAGTGCTTGCAGCCATGATTCTTTTACTGGCATTCCACGTAGCACCTTTCATATTCTTCACTAGAAATGAATGTTTATATCTTTCCTTCAGTGTCTCTTTTACTGTGACACATCCCAGTAAATTTCAACTCTAACTTATTTTTTCCAGTTTTAGCTTGTTTCACATTGCCATTAACCGTTTAAATAATAAAATTTATTTCAAATACTATCATATTTTATCAGCTTATTTTTTTAATATCAGCTTATTTTTACTTAACCAATAACTTGGTCGAGTTATCTGTTTGAAAGGTCTGTTTTCCTATTTAGTAATAGTTCCCAGGTTCTATCTAACTATATAGTGTGCTTTCCTAGTCAGCTTTATGTTTTCTTGATACTTTCTATTCTTTGTCTTAAATTTAGAGACATTATTCTTGTTGCACCACACTTATCTTCTGACCCTAACGCCCACTTTCAAATGTCACAGACTAGTCCCCTGCAGAGTTTTGACCAAGTGTTCCATTCATTCACTTTTTTCTTTTGCATGAAGATTTATAAAATATCTGGGAGCCTAGTATGCTCCAGGAACTGCGCTGGGCACTGTGCACAGATTATTGAAAATAACAGACATAATGCTTTTCATCATGGACCTTACAGTCTACTAAAGAAGACAGACCAAAAGCAAATACACAGACACATGAAATAATTGGAAAGGTGATAAATTCTATAAATGAAACAAGTAGCTAAGAAAGGTATGGTAGAAGGGGGGGTCAGGAACCCTATTTTTGGCAGGGTGGGCAGAGATACCTATCTCATGGCAGGAGAAGACTCTAGCTGTGTAAGAGCATCACAGGTGAGTGAAGCACACGGAGCTATGAATGTACTTTTTTCACCCTGGTTGTTAAGACTTTAGAATTGAGTTTTATAACCAGGTAAAAAGGACCTGGGATGAATGGGTCACTCGTCTCTCATGTTTCTATTCTACATGTATGTGCTTCATGCTTATCTTTTTATTAATGAATTACAAGCTCTGGATTTCATTTTTTCTTTATTTTTATTATAATTTATCTATAATTATATATATATAATTTATTTATAATTAATACACACACACACACACACACACACACATATATATATATATATATATATAAAACAGAGAGATAAATTGATTTGTCAAAGCTGGTCCAGTCAATTAATGGCTAAGCTGAGATTTCCACTTAGTCTACTGTTCTTTCCAAAAATACTAGTTAACATTCTTAACAGTGAATTATGGTTGAATGCGAAATAACGATTAAAAAGATATTGATAGGCCACAGATGGGCACAAAACATAGGTTACTGGGATGCTAGGTGTGGCAAGCCAGAAGAGGGCATTGACCACAGAATCAGGACGTGCTCAGCACCAAAGAAAACCTATTACTGTTGACAATTTTTCCTGAGGCTGGTCTGATCATTGCACATTATAATTATCTCCAGTAATGCATTTTACTATTTAACAAACTCTGCTTGCTCTTTCTTCATGTACCATTATTCTAAGAACTGTCTTGATTTTCTGTATATGTATATTTGTATATATTTACATATATTTGCATATATGTATGTATACATCAATATATATTCATATATGTTTATAAAAGCTGAGTCTTTTCTTCTACTTCCTTTTAAAAAAAAATGTATTATGGGGATTCCAGAAGATAGTAATAGTGGTGGGCATAGTTTCTGATGCAACCCAAATCCCCATATAAAAACAGAGAAAATTGAAAGTAAAACCAAAGAATGAAAGACAATATTTAGAATAACTAGGAGACAAGTTATCCTCATGAGGTAAAAAAATACAAGCGAGTAGGGACAATCCTTCAACATCCCTAAGATCCACATACTATGCAGGAGGAAGTAATGTGAAGCAACCCAGTGTCTAAGAACACAGGAACTATAAAACAGCCAACAGATATTCACAAAGTGCAATGGGTCAGTTCAGGAGCTGCTGCTAAAACCATGATGGGTTTTACCCACTCTGGTGGCAGGTGGATATAAGAGTTTGCCGTGGAACTGCAAGGGACTGGCGCAGCCTAGTTTCTGTGATCTCTGAAACCTGGCCCGCTAGGGTTCTCTCCCAAAGTAGACTGCGACACTGAGGAAAACTGCTGAGAATAGAAATGAAATAAGATAAAGGACAAGAGAGGCAATGGAAAGAATGTCCTGATAAAAGTGGGAGAGGGGAAAGAACCAGAGAGAAAGAAATATCTTACACAGGTAAGTAATTAAATCATCTCCTTCAGAGAGGAACTGCTTTTGATTTTGCTTTATCCCCAATGTCACCAACAACCCAGAACTATGGTAGGAACTTAACTTTCAGACTGAGGGTTTTGTGGGCCACACAAGAAGTTTTAATTCTGTCCCCTAAACATAAATCCATGCCTCCACCTGTGCCAAGTCTAAGACTATTTCCTTTCTCTCTTTTTTTCTATTGTAAGATGGTTACTGTATTTTTAAAATTTTTTTGTTGAAATATAGTTAATTTACAATGTTGTGTTAGTTTCAACTGTATAGCTACGTGATTCAGTTATACATTTTTTTCAGATTCTTTTCCATTATAGATTATTACAATAAATTGAGGATAGTTCCTACTGACTATAGCAGTAGGTCCTTGTTGTTTATCTATTTTGTATATAGTAGTGTATATGTTAATCCCAAACTCCTAAATTAGCCCTCCCCCCACCCTCCCATCCCGGCTATTCCCCTTAGGGGGATATTTCCTTTCGAGTGGTGGGTTGATTTATCCTAATGCACTCTCTAAGAAAGTTATTTCAAGTTTTCTGTTGTACTAAGTATCTCTTATCTGTCCACCATATTCTAGGGGCTTGCAGCTTAGTTTCCAGTCCTAAACATGTGTGGCTAGTTAAAAGCCTGGCTCTGAGCCCTCAGGAACTGAGAGATGCCCTCAGGTCAAAAGAAACTTTAGATTCGGCTTACCACTGCGCAATCGTTCTTTATTCTTTGCTGGTTCTGATTGTTTTCATTACTAGAGCTCAGACTCATTTAAAGTTTATTATGTTTTATCTAGCATTTTAGGTGTTCTACGCCAGAAGAAATTTTTCTAGATATTTAGACTGGCCAATTGCTTAACAGAGAAACTTCATTTATCTATGTGCCGTTATGCATTCAGTCTCATGGCTTTAAATATGTGCCTCCAAAACTGACCTCTCGGTCAAGATCTCTCTGAACTCTAGATTCATCTAACTCCTCCCAAACTCACTCCACATACAGTCTTAATATCTCAGGACATGACCTCTCCAAACTTGCATTACTCAGGTCAAAAACCGTGTAGTAATTCTTATCTCCTTTCTTTGCCTTCCATCCTTTATTGTCATGTATCAGAATCCCTATGGCTCTACCTTCTAAGCCTATCTAGAATTACCTGTCACCACCTCCGCGATTAACACCATGAACTAAATCACACCAACTCTCGCGTGGATAATTGCAATAATTGACACTCCCGTTTCTACCTTTTTCTTCTTATGGTCTCCTCTCAACATAGCCAGATTGACACTGTTAAAACACGGAGTTAGGTCATGTCACTCTTCTGCTCAAAACTCCCTTAAGGCTTATTTCATGTGCATTAAAAATCTAAATCCTTGGTGCACTATGGAAAACACTGCGGAGGTTCCTCAAGAAAATTAAAAATAGAACTACCGGGACTTGCCTGGCAGTCCAGTGGTTAAGTCTCTGCACTTCCACTGCAGGGGCGGGGGTGGCGGGTTTGATCCCTGATCAGGGAACTAAGATCCCACATGCCGGGCAGCGTGGCCAAAAAAAAAAATACAACTACCATATGATCCAGCAATTCCACTTATGGGTATCTATCTGAAGAAAACAAAAGCTCTAATTTGAAAAGATACATGCACCCCCATGTTCATTGTAGCACTATTTACAACAGCCAAGATATGAAAGCAACCTGTCTACCAATAGATGAATGGATAAAGAAAATAAGAAAATGTGACTATATATATATATGTGTGTGTGTGTATGTGTATATATATATATATATATATATATATGCAATGGAATATTATTCAGCCATAAAAAAGGAATGAAATCTTGTCATGTGCAACAACATGGATGAATCCAGAGGGCATTATGCTAGGAGAATTAAGTCAGACAGAGAAAGACAAATACCGTATGACCTCATTTTTTGTGGAATTGAAAACAAAACAAACAAACCCAAACTCATAGATAACAGAGAACAGATCGATGGTTACCAGAGGCAGAGAGGGAGGCTGCGGAGGTGGGTGAAATAGGTGAAGGGTGTCAAACGGTACATGTTTCCAGTTATTTTCATCACAGGGAAAAAAATTCTGTGACTATATATGGTGATGGATGTTAACTAGACATATTGTGGTGATCATTCCTCAATATACAGAAACAATTAGTCTTTATACACTTGAAACTAATATAATGTTTACTTAATTTTTTAAATTTTTGAATTTTTTTATTGAAGTATAGTTGATTTACAATGTTTCAGGTGTATGGCAAAGTGATTCAGTTATATATATATATATATATATATATACACATAAATACATGTATTCTCTTTCCGATTCTTTTCCATTATAGGTTATTACAAGATATTGAAGAAACGAATATAATGTTATATGTCAGTTAATACCTCAATTTAAAAAATCTAAATACTTATAAGGCTCCATGTCACACCTGTCTGATCCCATCACCTACTACTGTACCCCTTTTTACTCTGCACGAGACACAGAGACCTCCTTCCTATTCTTCAAACACACTGGGTACATTTCTTCTTCAGAATCTCTGCACTGCTGTTTTCTGTACCTGTAATGGTCTTCCACCAGATATCTATGTGGTTCCTTTCTTTACTTCTTTCAAGTCTTTGCTGAAGTGTCACTGTCCACCCTATTTAAAAGAATCCCCTGCTGCAGCAGCTCAACCCTATTATATTTTGATAGCACTTAACATCTTCTGTCGATACTATATACTATGTAATGTAGTTTTTTCTCATGTTTATTTCCTGTTTCCCCATACTAGAATGCAAGCTTCATGAGGTCAGGGATAGTGTCCTTACTTTTATTCTCTGATGTATCCACAGTACCTAGAAAAGTGCCTGGTCACATTGTACTCACAGGGCCACATCTGCCAACCTGTTATCAGAACCGCACTATGTAGTCAAATCCATCTTGAAAGATTTCCATCAAATAAAACATTCCAAATTTCTATTACATTTAGATTGTCTTGAGCGAGCCTTAAATCTATTTTTGTTTCTTATCAATATTTATTCTACTTTCAGAAACTCAAGATTATCTTTAAAATGAATCTGTATAAATATTTATTATTATTTGCTTCTTTTCTTTCACTCTACCCCAGTTTCCAGTCTAGCAAATTTAAATTATTTCAGTTAATTGCTGATAGATTTCAAGGGACACTAGAATACTCTCAGAGGACTTGTGGTACTTTGTGTCACACAATATGATGAAAGGACGAATACAGAAATACAGCATTATCTATTTTTCATTATTATCTCTATTATTACTTCCTACTATCTGGGTTTAATTGCTACATTTCTAAGCAGATATATTAGAAGCCTTTTTGTACAAATACAAAATGTAGAATACCTTTGAGCAGCTCATATAACACTTGTACTCTCAATATTGGTTAATAGGTATTGAGAGGATCTTTGAAATAAACTTCATATTCATGCAGTAAAACACTGCATAACTGACACCGCCTCTCCCAGTCTCTGCTGCTGGGACTTAACAAGGTGTCATAGTTCCTTTAGTAGATTTTTCATAATGCCATTGAACATTACACAGTAAATAGCTGACCCCATCTCTTTTCTGGCATATTATGAGCCACTTTAAGCCTGTCAGCTTTCAAACTACAATCCAAAGCACATGACTGCTACTTGCCTATGGGCTGCAGTTCTTCATCATCCAACTTTATTTGAGCTTACTTGGACACAATGAGACAACTTCAGCTGCAGGGTATGAGAGGAGGCAAAATGTTGGAGCAGTACAGATGAGAAAATATGATTATGATTCCCTCTGTGTACCTGTTTATGGCCACTAGAGGGGTCTCTATTAATCAGCATGGCTTTCCTCTCCTAACACTGCTTAATCCTTAAGATATTAGATCCAGATCTTCCTAAAGCTATTTTCCTCTTTCAAGCTACATGGTTGTACTGCATGCTTTATGGATTACTGGACGCAGAATTAGCAAACCTAATCTCTTGTTGTGTAATCAAAAAGACATTAATTAATCCACCAAAAAGAACTTTGTTTTGATATATGATTATATATATATGTATATATGCATACACATATATACACATATGCACACATACATATATAATCAGAAATATCAATAGAGATGAGATCTACTCTTTGATGTTATTGACAGCTGTTGGGGCATGATTTTACTTGCTATCATCCTAATGGAGTTACAACTAAGAAGGTAAAAGTCTAAGCTGGTGCTTCAATAATAAGGTGATATGCTATATTTAGACAGGATTCGTACCATAGCAAGCAACTTAAAACCCAACCAAACTGGCCAGAACATATAAGGAACCTATTGATTGCTGTAATGAGAAGTCCTAGAGTAAGGACTGGCTTTAGATAAGCCTTAATTCAGGGGCTTCAATGAAGTAACTGAAGCCTGATTCTCTACTTCTCTGAACTTCGCTTTTTTTAATGCACTGTCTTCACGCTGAAGTAAGGTTTCCCCTCCTGGTTTCAAAATGGCTATTATTGCCTCAGGAGTCATACTTTTTTTCAGCTTCAAGTCCACAGAATGGAACTTTTCTCTGTTAACAGATAAACAAATGTTTTGGGTTTGCTCATTGCCCAAATTAAGTTGCAAGTAAATCCCCCAATCAATTACTCTAGTCAAGGGATGTGAAAGGATGATTGGCTTAAACCAACACAACTTAACAACACAACACAACAAAACTCACCCCTGAAGCTAAGGGTAAGGAAAACCTCATCCAAACCACATGGCCTGAAATGTAAGATAGGATGTTTCCCCAAACAAAGGTAGGGGGGAGATGAATACATACTGTACTAGATCCCTGGACCTGGTAACCACTAAAGTTTCTCTTCATGTTTCAGGTTTATAATTTCTGTAGAGTTGGCAAGTTCTCCTCCAATATGGCAATGGACGACTTGTCCAGTGGTCAACCCAACACATCATCTGTTACAAGCAAGGATGAAGCCATAAAGTGAGCAGAGAAACCTGGAATTAGCTGCTGACCTAGCAACACTGATTGTCGTCACAAGTGAGTTAAGGAATAATGATTGCTAATGAATTGAAGTTTAAATAAAAATACTTTTAAGTTCTTTATTGTTAGTTGAGCCATCTCCCCGCTTTCCCTTTAGAGGAAGAACCATTTCCATGGTTATAAACACTCTTTTTTTTTTTTCAGAGCAAGGTAAGAGTGTCCGAACCATCCTAGGATTTAATAATAGCCCATACCAAGCTTTTGTCTTTATGTATATGTACACACTAAACGTGAGAAACACACCTTATTAATTACTATATTCTTAGAATGCATTTTCGCATGTGATTATTTAATGCTTCCTTATAATATTTTGGTATCGAAATTTCTGTCACACCAAATAAATGACATATATATATATATATATAAGTACATACATCTAGGTTAAGAATTCTAAAACACCAAACTAACACATTCAGAGACCTAATTTCACCTACTGCAATCAGTTGGTAGCTGAGTTTTTGTGTCTAAACCTGTCTGGGAAGAATCTGTAATCTGGAAAAGGTATGTTTGTCTAAAAGCCAAAGGTACTCCCTTTTTAATGTGCCATCAGAAATATTTCTGGAAGGACTATCTTTCCCCACCTCTGTGTGTGTGTGTATTTGCGTATCTGTGTGTGTGTGTGTGTGTGTGTGTGTGTGTGTGTAGGGCAGGAAGTAGGAAGGAAGGAAAGAAACTGAGGAGCTATATTTATGTTTTTACTGTTTTAAGAACTGAATGAAGGACAATGGAAATTACATCCAGATAACAGATTTATGGATTAACAAATGATTGCTTTTGCTGTTTGTACCATTTATAGTTTTGACCCATAAAGAATGGGGCTTTTGTGAGCAAATGTGGTTAAGCTCATTATTTCAGTAGAAACCTATCATTACAGAAAGTCTTAACTGGAGCTACTGGAAGACGTGGTATCCCACATTCTCTCATGTTATTTAAGTATTACCAAGGCAAGTGAAAGCTAGCATCCTTCCCAGTCTGGGGTGCATTTCATAAACATAACTGCCAATAGCTAAAACTGACTCTCAGCCTCTTTTGCACTGAAGTTGGTGACCTCACTGGCTCAAAATGACTCTTTGTACCTGTCATAACCAAGTATATTTAGCCATTTGTGCAGCTAAGATTTGTGTCTAAACCTGTTAAGCAGAATCTTATTTCTTGGAAATAGCTTTGCACGTCCTATAAACCACACCCTCTTTATTGCACGCAGCTGTGGCACAGCTCCTTATAATTGCCAGAAAGCTCCTTGTGGTATTCTCACACTGGAAGACCTGAAACACAGTTATATACATTTATAAACATTTTATGAAAACAGAGATAAAATGCTTTCAGAAGATTATCTCTGTCAAATTTTGACAACTAGAGAAATCCAGAAAATAACATTCTAACCTTTTTTGGAAAAGAAAGCACATGTCCACAACCATCCCATCTCTCTGCACAGTGGACCGTGTCAGGAAGCCGCGTCACGGCAGGTATTTTCCCCGGATCCCTTTGTCTTTATGCAGCAAATCAAGCCTTGGGCCTGGCCCTTTCTGCCTCTCCAGCTTCATCTCAACCAAGCCCTTCTCCTAGCACTACCCTCTAGGACACTGAACCACTCACTGAGCATCACAACGAGACTTTGTTCTGACTGTCCCTTCTGGCTGAAATGCCCAGTAACTCCTGTTCCTAAAATAAGGAATGACTGAAGAGGCCCTTTCCAGTCAGGGCAGGTTCTCCCATTGAACCTAAGAAATGAGCCACTTCTACAAAAAGATTGACACCTCTCTTTTGCAAGAATGGAGCAATTTCCCTGAGGTGGGTGTCAAAATCGCAACCATTTTTTAGGCTTTTTAATGTTAATTTAATATGTTAGTTAATTATTAATGCAGTTACTTGTTTCTAGGACCCCGTTGCCCATGTCTATACATATTTGTTGGATGGGATTTTCCTTTTTCTGATTCTAATTCCCACATCTAACCATCCGGCCAAGACTTTCTCTCAACAATTTTATCTTCCCTGTCTCTTCTCTTCTAAATATTCTCCAACCCACTCCACTTCCAAGTCGTTCTAATTATGGAGGAAAAAACCCTGGTATTTTCTAACATTAAATTATATCACTTCACAATTCATATGAATCTATGATCTACCAACAGAAGGCAGACTTTCAAGCTACTTTAAATTTAACTTATATGTTTCCATTGGACCCTTGTGCATCTCCATTCCCCACAAGTTGCGTGTCTCGAACCTAAATCTAAAACACACTTGATAGTCAACAAACTGTCTATGTGTATAAATGTCTACTCCTTCAAAAAGGAGTTTAAAATAAAACAAACACAGCCATTAGCTTGGGAAATAGAAGGAAATAAATGAATTTATCACTTTGCCAAGTTCAATAAACTCAATTTTGAATGTTAAAAGTACCCTGATGATTCATCAGTAAATAAACAAATACTCAAAGAACAAATATATGCAAAGGTGACACAGTCCTCTTTCTTTTTTTCTTAAACTACAGATTGGTAGAAACTCTGAAGACTTTAGACTTTTGTGCACATGAATGGCATGGATTTTAAAAATTCTGTTGAGAATATTTGATTTATGGTTACTATGTCCCAGGCCCTGGATCGTGAGGGTATGTAAGCAAAGAACTCACTGGCTAGTAGAGGAGATGAACACATGCAGGAAAGTATAAAACCAATGGCACTGGCAATACCACATATATTTTGTAGTAATGCGATGTGTCCAGTGCCACGTTTGTGTAGGCAAACACCAGGGTTAAAGGAGTACAGAGGAGGGAAGAACTTAATTCTGCTTGGGGGTAGGGAGAAGAGATTCCCACAAAGCTACTGATTTCAGAATTGACATTTGAGCTAGTCTTGAGGGTTGGGTCACAGTTCACCAGAAGCGGGAGACAGACATTTCTGGCAGAGGAAGCAACCAAAGGCTCAGGGAAGGAAGTGTTGGAAATGGTGAGTGTGGGTGGGGATGGAATGTGGGTATGGACGGCACTAGTAGTAACAAGGACAAAGTTGTACTGTTTGGGTAGGGCATGGCTGTGAAGCACTGGTAGACCAGGCTATAAAGTATTTAGCTCTGGAAATATTAGGGAATTGTCAAGAGAGAAATCGTGTCTTCTATGTTAGAGGTTCTTGCTAATAGACCTCCCCTACAGGAAAGACTATGCCTCACTTTAGCATTCGTATCTTGGTTTTTCAGCATCTAGCTTGTATTTCGAGCCCCTCAAGAATTTGTAGATTTGTCACAGTGCGCTCTGTTTATGCACCTGGTTTATATAAGAGTATCTAGGGAAGTTCTTTTCTTTGGCTCAAGTCAAACACAGTCTGTGTCCTCTATTACGGTGTGACTGCATTTACCCAAAAAGACATTTCCTTGAAAAATGTTTTACAGTCATTTACGTCCAAGAAGAATCCATTCTAGAAAAAACCTTGAATAAAATTGAGAGAGACAGAGAGAGCCTAGAAACACAGAGCAACTTTTGGGTAAAGGAAAAAAATCTCTGTGTTTCTGTACTTTGAGTGAATGCCCAATTCCACGGGCCTTTCAAGGTCTATTGACGCTATTTGATTCTTACAGAAAGTACGCTCTTAGCAGGAAGCAGAAGCCCCAGTTGTCCAATCACCTCTGCATTTCTCATGATGGAGCAAGAAGAACTGGGATTTTCACAAACCCCGCTTACTTATAAAGTCAGAAAATAATAAATGTCCTGTCTATATTGGTCACAGGCGTCATATCTATGCTTTGCCAACAGCTATTCCAAAACCAATCTGTCATTTTGCCTTTGTTGAAATTAAAACACTTAATTTCTTAATTCTATTTCAGCTATGGGTTTATTTCACTGTCACTAATGGATAAATGATTCAGACACTGGAATTGTTTTCATCCCATAACATTGGGAGCAAGGATGACAATATATGCTAATTCTAACAAAATGAACACTTAAATGTGCAGGAAATTACAGAGTGACTAAGCATGTTATAAAAAGAAGAGTTTGTTTCAATCACATATAATTTAAAACTCAGAACATTTATCTTTAATTACAGATTCATCAATAAAATTACTGTTACCAAATTTGGCCAATACACGGGGCACATGTTGATTTATTCCAGTCATTTTAGAAAATTTAGAATTCTACTATAATGATTTTTTCTTGAGAAGGGGCACTATTGCTTACTTGTGTCTTATGATATGAAGACATTTCTATATTTGGTAATTATATTATAAAAGACACCGTATGACCCACCATGTACTAAAAACTGTCTATTTTAATGGAATTCTCTATAAATTCCTACCTATAAATGAAAAGAAGATAACATAATCATAGACTATTAGATCTGTCAGAGAAGAGTAGAGAACCGATATTTGTGAGAAGTCGACTGAAGATCTACCATTGTGTTTTAAATATCATATCTCATTTTAATCTTTAGCAACACTCTGAGATAGTATCCCCATTTGCTATTTAAGAATGTAAGTCTCAGAAAGATTAAGACATATACTCATAGGTACACATTTAGGCAGTCTACCTGCCACTGAACTTACTTTACCTGTTCAGAAACTCTATATCAGAAAAAGAAATAATCTGGGACGAAAATGTGTTAAGAAGCATAATTAAACGCCTGATTTGTTCTCAGGCAGGGAAGGGCAGCAAGGAAATACATAAAATATCTCAAAAGGTGAGATGGCTAAGTTCATAACTGAGGATGTTAAAGGGTCCTCAGAAATTCTTGAATCCACAAAACCAACACCAGCTGAGTCAGAGAAGTTAAGTGACTTGCCAAAAATCAAAAATCTGAGAAGTGGCAAAACAGGCAACCAAGTCCAGAGATGGCTAGGGTTGAAGAACAAGCTTTGATTAGGCACTTACTGCACACAAAATGCTGGGCTGGGCTGCAGAGACAAAAAAAAGTATGTGGTACACCCCGAGGAGATTCGAGCCTGTCTTGGGCTGGGAGCAGCCCCAGGCTGTCCACGGCTCACCTCACTGCCATTGCAGGCACAGCTGCATACTTGATGATGACTCCAGGGGCCTATCACTCTCAACACAGCTGACTTCTTACAGAGGAGCTGGTCCTGAAGAAATTGCCCATTTACGCACTAGTAAATATTCAAATATTTACTAGACCAGAAATTTCTATAACCCTTTAATGTTGTGGCTTTATTCAAAATATTGACCCTGGGGCTTCCCTGGTGGCGCAGTGGTTGAGACTCCGCCTGCCGATGCAGGGCACACGGGTTCGTGCCCCGGTCCGGGAAGATCCCACATGCCGCGGAGCGGCTGGGGCCGTGAGCCATGGCCGCTGAGCCTGCGCGTCCGGAGCCTGTGCTCCGCAACGGGAGAGGCCACGACAGTGAGAGGCCCGCGTACCGCAAAAAAAAAAAAAAAAAAAAAAAAATGACCCTGGTTTTTTATGTGCTTCTTTTCATAGCATCTTTCTGCAAGACAGGTTTTATTTCAAAGGGGTCACACTATGGCTTTAAAAAATATGCTTGTGCACATTTACTACTGTCCTCTAGTGGATGGAATCGCAGACCAGCTTACTAAGTACTAGTTACCATCTCATAACAATTCTGGGAAGAAACCACAGAGTATTTTACTTTCAAAGCTCGGGTGAACCTTAGAGAGCATTATAACAATATCATCACTACTATCATTATTGCCTTCAGGGTCTTTCCAATGTACTTGGTTATCGTTTTAATTTGTGAGTTCCTTCCTTTGAAGTTTAGACTTTATGGGGGTGGGAAGTCAGAAATCATCTACAGGAAGGAACGAGGCCACCAAGGATCCATTTGAAGTCAGAAAACGGGTTATAGCAAAATGTGGATTCAAATCCATGTGCCCTCTCACTGCTCTCCACCCTCCACCAAACTGCCCCTCTTTTCCAGTCACACCATGATGTCCTGGCCACATGAACTGTCTCTCTGTTCACATCCCAGGGCACCGTTAAAAATTAAACTATTTACGAATTATAAAAATAACACAAAACTGGTTTTCATGCTTTCACGTGGTGTTTAAATCTATTTAATTCTTTATAGGGGCTTTTGAATGGATATTCAGTTAGGAAGATCATTATCAAAGTGGATAGAATAATGTTATTCTACCATAAACTTATTTCTACTGTTAAAAAACAACCTTATTTTATTTATTTTTTATTTTATTTATTTATTTTTTGTGTGTGGTACGTGGGCCTCTCCCGTTGTGGAGCACAGGCTCCGGAAGCGCAGGCTCAGCGGCCATGGCTCACGGGCCCAGCCGCTCCGCGGCATGTGGGGTCTTCCCAGACCGGGGCACGAACCCGTGTCCCCTGCATCGGCAGGCGGACTCTCAACCACTGCGCCATCAGGGAAGCCCATAAAACAACCTTATTTTAAACTTTTAACTGCATAGAGATCTTTATAGAGATTAGGGATATAAGGACCCATGAGATATTTCAAAGGTGAGTTATATTTATCCTACAAATTTAGTTGCACATACTTTGACAATTTACAGTGTTTTTATTCAGATAAAGTTGATGTACAGTATTATGTTTGTGTCAGGTATACAACATAGTGACTCAACATTTATACACGTTACCAAATGATCACCATGGTAAGTCTAGAAACCTTCTGTCCCCATACGAAGTTATTATGCTGTTACTGACCATGTTCCTGTGGCTTCTGTATTTTATAACTGGAAGTTTGTACCTCTTAATCCCTTGCACCTATTATGCCCAAACCCCTGCGTCCCTCCCCTCTGGCAACCACCCGTTTGTTCTCTGTATCTATGAGTCTGTTTTGGTTTGGTTCGGTTTGTTTTCTAGATACCACATATAAGTAATATTATATGGTATTCGTCTTTATCTTATTTCACTTAGCATGATAACATACCCTCTAGATCCATCCATGTTCTCACAAATGGCAAGATTTCATTTTTCTTTATGGCTGAGTAATATTGCATTTTTGTGTGTGTGTATATATGTATATATATACAGATAGATAGACACATAGATAGATATATAGATAGATAGGTACTCAGGTTGCTTCCATATCTTGGCTATTATAAACAATGCTGCTATAAACACTGGGGTGCACATATCTTTTTGAATTAGTGTTTTTGTTTTCCTTGGGTGAATACCCTAAAATGAAATTTCTGGATCATATGGTATTTCTATTTTTGATTTTTGGACGAACCTCCATACATTTTTCCAAAAGTATGTGGCTGCACTAATTCACATTCCCACCAACAGTGCACAAGGGTTCCCGTTTCTCCACATCCTCGCCAACATTTATTATTTGCTGTCCTTTTGATGATGGCCATTCTGACAGGTGTGAAGTGGTATCTCATTGTAGTTTTGATTTGCATTCCCCTGATTAGTGATGTTGAGCATCTTTTCTTGTGCCTGTTGGCCATCTGTATGTCTTCTTTGGAAAAAAGTCTACCCAGGTCTTCTGCCCATTTTTAAATTGAGTTGTTTGTTTTTTTGCTGTTGAATTGCATGAGTTCTTTGTATACTTTGGATATTAATCCCTTATCAGATACACCATTTGCAAATATCTTCTCCCATTCAGTAGGCTGTCTTTCATTTTGTTGATGGTTTCCTTCACTGTGAAAAGTTTTTTAGTTTGATGTAGTCTCTTTTGTTTATTTTTGCTTTTGTTTCCCTTGCTTGAGGAGACAGATCCGAAAGTATATTGCTAAGACCACTGTCAAAAAACATACTGCCTAGGTTTTCTTCTAGGAGTCTTCTTACACTTAAGTCTTTAATCCATTTTGAATTTATTTTTGTGCATGATGTGAGAGTAGTCCAGTTTGATTTTTTTGCATGTAGCTGTCCAGTTTTCCCAAAAGCATTTATTGGAGAGGATGTAATGTACAGCACAGGGAACCAGCCAAATATTTTATAATAACTTTTTGTAGAGTATAATCTATAATAATATTGAATCACTATATTGTACACCTGAAACTATATTATAAATCAGCTATACTTCAATTAAAAAAAAAGAGTGGAGTCTCTGTTTCCTATAGTCCTCCAGCTCTCACAAGCCTGCAGGTTTTTATTTGTTTATTTTTTAATATGTGGTCTTAATTATTCATTTATTTTTGGCTGTGTTGGGTCTTCGTTTCTGTGTGAGGGCTTTCTCTAGTTGCGGCGAGCGGTGGCCACTCTTCATCGCCGTGCGCGGGCCTCTCACTGTCGCGGCCTCTCTTGTTGCGGAGCACAGGCTCCAGATGCGCAGGCTCAGTAGCTGTGGCTCACGGGCCTAGTTGCTCCGCGGCATGTGGGATCTTCCCAGACCAGGGCTTGAACCCATGTCCCCTGCATTGGCAGGCAGATTCTCAACCACTGCGCCACCAGGGAAGCCCGCCTGCAGGTTTTTAAAGCCAGATGTTGGAGGCTTATCTTCCTGGTGCAGGTCCCCCAGGCTGGGAAGCCCGATTTGGGGCTTAGGTCTCTGGCTCCTTGGAGAGCACCTCTGCAACTGTGATATTCCTCCCGTTTGTGGGTTGCCAACTGGGGGCATAGATCTTGCCTATAATGTGTCTCTGCCCCTCCTACTTATCTTGATGTGGCTCCTTCTTTATACTTTTAGCTTTAGAAAATCTTGTCTGCTAATTTTCAGGTCATTCTCATAGATAGTTGTTCTGTAAATAGTTGTGATTTTGGTGTACCTGTTGGAAGAGGTGAGCTCAGGGTCTTCGTACTCCACCAGCTTGGGGCTTCTTCTGTCTCTAATGCTTTTTTTTAAGCCTATGTATGCCTTAGGCTTGAAATACTTAGTTTTAGTCCTTGACAATAACACTTAAATACATTAATTCTCAGGTTTCTCGTACATAAAGCTGACCCTCATATTTTTGTAACGTTTAACAGAAATAAGGTTTTTTGAGTGCCTGTCTCCCTTTATGGTGCAGCATAAAAGATAAACAATAGTTTCCCTCTACCCATTAGTCCCAGTACCACCAAAACTTCATTCTAAAATTCAAAGTAATATTTAATAAGCTTGTTTGCCATAATGTTCAAGATACTTTGGTAAAAGCAAATCACACAATGCACTTAATATATTATTAGCTACATGTAACTACGAAAGCTGCTAAGAAGCTTATGATTTTGGTTCTATCCAAGAATCAAAAGTACTGTGCATAAATGTAAGTGTATGATCTTACGGACTGTTGGGTTTTTCTTTCCTTTATCACCTCTTTATAACAGTGTTAATTAACAGAGAGGAGACATGATTCTTTTCATGCATTCTGTAGCATTTAGGATACTCATCTGTTTATGAAAGTGCTTTCCCCATCCAGACTTTTTTTTTCAGTAGTTACAGAAGTTGATACAAATCTTAACTATTTAAATGACTTTATGAATTTCTACTTAGTCACATCAATTCTTGTGAAATTTTATGTCATTTGTAATACAGCAACCGTAGAGCATCAGATATTAACATTTGTGAATGATTTTCTTAAAAAAATTTTTCCATCTTAGTGTTTAGGAGATAAACAAGAAGATAAAATGTGTTAAAGGTCAGAGTATACTGACCTACACTACACACCACCTTTATACTGACCTACACTACACACCACCTTTCAGTTTCAAATGGAAGTTTATAAACTTCAGAAAAACCTAAATGACACAAATCATTTTTTATTGATTTAATATCTTTTTATTGAATTATAGTTGATTTTTACATAAATCATTTTTGAAACAGATGGATTTTTACCCTTTTTCTTTCTCCTCCTATTATATCAACGCATCAAGGATGAATGAGTTCCTTTCAAACCTGAATTTTACAATCTACTGAGTGAGAAAATTATTGTCAAAAAGAGCTGCCTATACATGCCACTGTGTGATTTAGCTCATTCATACGTGTTACCCTTGAAATGTTTACTCTTACAAAAAAGGAAATGAAATAATGCTAAAAGTCAACATTTTATTCACAATATAGGGCCTTAAATTTTAATCCAAGTGAATGTGTGACCATATGTCCAGATTTGTACCTGTTGTCCAGAATAATTATTAGTGACCCTTTCATTCTCAAAATTGTCCTAGTTTGAATGATAAAGTTAAAGGTTTCCTTAATTTTTGGTAATCTTATAATTTGCAAATAGCATGTATATTAATTTGCATAAATAAGTGAACTCTTCTGCTTCCAAGATAATAGTAACAGGAAGTTAAAATATGCCATATTCACATCCAAAATGAGGTTGTTGAATGGATTTCAGTTTTATTTTTACCTATAACTCAATAATATAATTTTTAAATTCAGAGGAATTGAATACTTCTTTTATATGAACTATTTATTCTCTAATGTTTTTGATTAATTTTCAGAGTAAAACATTTAATAAAAGCAAAGCAAGGGGATAAGCAAAATTACCTATAATACTACTCCTAGGTACATATATTTTTGGCAAAATTAGGATTGTACTGTTTACACAGTTTTGTATCCTGCTTTTTTACTTGTCATCATATCATGACTATTTTACTGATTAAATAGTCTCCAAAATATAATTTCCACGCCTATGTAATGTTCCAAAGATGGTACATGTTGCTATTTACTTGACCATTGCCCTAATATAGCTCATTTAGGGTGCTGCCAATCTTTTCTTATTATATAAATAACTTTCTCTGCAGTTGTTTTAACAGAACATTAATTAGATTAAATCTTCACTTAAATTTCCTTGATTGCAAAGCAAGACAAAGTACACAACACACTTTTTTTCTTGAATTTTATTTTATTTATTTTTTATACAGCAGGTTCTTATTAGTCATCAATTTTATACACATCAGTGTATACATGTCAATCCCAATCACCCAATTCATCACACCACCCCCCCACTCCCCCCGCTGCTTTTCCCCCTTGGTGTCCATATGTTTGTTCTCTACATCTGTGTCTCAATTTCTGCCCTGAAAACCGGTTCATCTGTACCATTTTTTTAGTTTCCACATATATGCGTTAATATACGATATTTGTTTTTCTCTTTCTGACTTACTTCACTCTGTATGACAGTGTCTAGATCCATCCACGTCTCAACAAATGACCCAATTTCGTTCCTTTTTATGGCTGAGTAATATTCCATTGTATATATGTACCATATCTTCTTTATCCATTCGTCTGTCAGTGGGCATTTCGGTTGCTTCCATGACCTGGCTATTGTAAATAGTGCTGCAATGAACATTGGGGTGCATGTGTCTTTTTGAATTATGGTTTTCTCAGGGTATACTGCCCAGTAGTGGGGTTGCTGGATCATATGGTAATTCTATTTTTAGTTTTTTAAGGAACCTCCATACTGTTCTCCATAGTGACTGTATCAATTTACCTTCCCACCAACAGTGCAAGAGGGTTCCCTTTTCTCCACACCCTCTCCAGCATTTGTTGTTTGTAGATTTTCTGATGATGCCCATTCTAACTGGTGTGAGGTGATACCTCATTGTAGTTTTGATTTGCATTTCTCTAATAATTAGTGATGTTGAGCAGCTTTTCATGTGCTTCTTGGCCATCTGTATGTCTTCTTTGGAGAAATGTCTATTTAGGTCTTCTGCCCATTTTTGGATTGGGTTGTTTGTTTTTTTAATATTGAGCTGCATGAGCTGTTTATATATTTTGGAGATAAATCCTTTGTCCGTTGATTCGTTTGAAAATATTTTCTCCCATTCTGAGGGTTATCTTTTCATCTTGTTTATGGTTTCCTTTGCTGTGCAAAAGCTTTTAACTTTCATTAGGTCCCATTTGTTTATTTTTGTTTTTATTTCCATTACTCTAGGAGGTGGATCAAAAAAGATCTTTCTGTGATTTATGTCAAAGAGTGTTCTTCTTATGTTTTCCTCTAAGAGTTTTATAGTGTCTGGTCTTACATTTAGGTCTCTAATCCATTTTGAGTTTATTTTCACAATATACTTTTAAGACCATTCGTTCTGAGATAAAATCATACTGTTTTCTTTTTTCTTCTGATGGTTAAACTTTTACAGTTATTCATATGTTTTCCTCTGCATTTTTATTTGGTTTATTTGATAACATAACATACAGACTTTTCTACCTGGACTTCCCATAGGTATTTCAATCTCAAATACCCAAAACTGAGTTATTATTTCTCCAATTCTCTGTCTCCTTTACGTGCCCTGGTAAAGGGCACCTGTATATATCCACCTCTCCAAGCTGCAAGCCTAGACTTACCCAGCGCTCCCTTGGTCCCTTAGCAGTTATCTGCTCTTGCTTAGGCTCTTATCATTTCTTGCCAGAACCACTGCAATAGCTTACCAAACTCTCTACCTCTAGCCAAAAGCACTTTTTATTCTCAGAATCAACAAAATGATCTTTCCGAACCATAATTTTTTATAATCAAATTTATAAAATCATGTTTAGCTATTATATATAGAATAGATAAACAACAAGGTCCTACTGTATAGCACAGGGAACTATATTCAATATCCTGTGATAAATCATAATGGAAAAGAATATGAAAAAGAATGTATATCTATGTATAACTGAATCACTTAGCTGTATGGCAGAAACTAATACAACACTGTAAATCAACTATAATTCAATAAAATAAATTTAAAAAATAAAACCATGTTTAGAATTGTCGGTGACTTTGTTGCCCACAAAGTAAAATCTGAAGTCCTTTAAATGGTGTGTTAGACCCTTCATGATACAATCCTTTCTCTTATCCAGCTTCATCTTCTGCCCTTCTGCTGTCTAAGTAAAAGAAACACTGGACATTCAGTCCCACAAATATTCTGGTGGTAGTTCTCTTCTACCAGTTTTGCATTTGCATTTCTTTCTTTCAAACATTCCCTCCTCTCTCCTTGACATCTGTAAAACTCCTACTTACCCTACAAGGATGAGCTCAAATGACAATTCCTCAAAAAAAGACTTTGGTGCTTCTTCTCTGACATTCTTAACACTGTGGTTTATATACAGGTAGACCTCAGAGATATTGCAGGTTCAGTTCCAGACCACTGCAGTAAAGTAAATATCGCAATAAAGCTAGTCACATAAACTTTTTGTTTCCCAAGGCATGTAAAAGTTATGCTTATACTAGACGGTAGTCTATTAAGTCTGCAATAGCATTACATCTTAAAAAACCATGTACATACATTAAAAACTTATTTGTTGCTATGAAATGCTAAACATCATCTGATAATGCTAGGTTGCCACAAACATTCAATTTGTAAACACAGTATCTGCAAAGCACGATAAAAAAAACTAAAGCATAATGAGGTATCCCTGTACACCAATGATAACATTTATTATTTATATTAAATTAGTTTTTACTTCCATCTTGATATCAGGGGCCAATGCTTAGCAAAGTGCATGAAACACAATAGATGACTGATAAATGCATGCTAAAAGGATGAATGAATGAATGATTGGTTGGTTGAATGAAACAGGATTGAGGTAGGTTTGAGAAGGACGTAAGTATTCAGCTGGCTCAGGTTTCCAGGAAATAACGTGACTGACAAGGGAGTAATATCCAAAATATACAAACAGCTCATGCAGCTCAATATCAAAAAAACAAACAACTGTATCAAAAAAATGGGCAGAAGATCTAAATAGTCATTTCTCCAAAGAAGACATACAGATGGCCAAAAAGCACATGAAAACATACTCAACTTCACTAACTATTAAAGAAATGAAAATCAAAACCACAATGAGGTATCACCTCATACTGGTCAGAATGGCCATCATCAAAAAGTCTACAAACCATAAACGCTAGAGATGGTGTAGAGAAAAGGGAACCCTCCTACACTGTTGGCGGGAATATAAATTGGTACAGCCACTATGGAGAACAGTATGGAGGTTCCTTAAAAAATTAAAAATAGAGCTACCATATAATCCAGCAATCCCACTCCTGGGCATACATATGGAGTAAACCATATTCAAAAAGATACATGCACCCCAATGTTAATTGCAACACTATTTACAATAGCCAAGACATGGAAGAAACGTAAATGTCCTTTGAGAGAGGAATAGATAAAGAAGATATGGTACATATATACAATGGAATATTACTCAGCCATAAAAAAGAATGAAGTAATGCCATTTGCAGCAACATGGATGGCCCTAGAGATTTTCATTAAATGAAGTAAGTCAGACAGAGAAGACAAATATCATATGATATCACTTATATGAGTAATCAAAAAAATGATACAAATGAACTTATTTACAAAACAGAAACATACAAACTTAGAAAATAAACTTATCATTACCAAAGGGGAAAGGTGGGGGGGAAGGATAAATTAAGAGGTTGGGATTAACAGATATACACTACTATATATAATATAGATAATCAACAAGGACCTACTGTATAGCACAGGGAACTCTACTCAATATTCTGTAATAACTTATATGGGAAAAAAATCTGAAGAAGAATATATGTATATGTATAACTGAATCACTTTGCTGTACACCTGAAACTAACACAACATTGTAAATCAACTATACTCCAATATAAAATAAAAATTAAAAAAAATTCAGTTCCTCAGTTTAACTAGCTACATTCAAGTGTTCCATAACCACATGTGGCTGGTGGCTACCATGTTAGTCAACACAGTTCTAGAAGTTCTTTCTCATAAACTAAAATCTCCCTCTCCTTGTATTATACTCATTATTTCTACTATTATACTCTGAGACAAAATGGTACATGTATTATTTCAAGTGTATTACCAGGCAATTTGTAAAAAACAGACGGGAGATTTTCTAAATCAGCTTATTATATATTTGATTAGAATACCATCTGGAACCCTTAGGCCTATTTGCTAAATGTTTTCAATTATTGAGATATTTGGAATACTGTTCAGGAACTCCAGATAGCTTACACGGTATTTATCACAAGTTAGTCTTAGAAATATGTTTCTTTACAAGTCTTTCTTTCCACATTTGCAGATACTTGTTAAAGACAACAATTTAGGAAATTAGCCATGCATAGCTTTACTGATAGAGTGCCCTCAAATAAGCTATGAACCACATGCTGTAAGAAAAAAGACAATGCCTGGTGTGCAAGCGAGCCCCTGTAGACCTATAGTTGAAATGCCTGTGGGTATCTTGGAAAAGACTGTGGATTCATTTATTGTCACAACAGCTTTTAGCTAGTCCTCTGAGACTCAAGCAAACTACCCTTGTGTGAGCCTTACCTGAACTGAACCCGAAACTCTGAGAGATTGATAAAGAGGTCACTGTGAAAGTAGGTGGGTTTGGGGGAGACCGGGCTGAAGCGATAAGGAAGTAGTCTTAAAGTGACCACTGCTTTCTCTTTCCTTCCTTCAATTCTTCCTGCCCGCCTGCCTTCTCTTGAGTCTACTGAAAAGTTGCTTTAGGAATTCTTTCTAGGTTTGGTAAATCCCAAGTTGGGGCCAACTAGGTAATGAAAATTAAGAAAAGTAAAAACCTGCTAGCCTCCCCCCCTGCAAACAGTTTGCATAATAGATAAATGACTTCACTAGCCATGGATTTGCTCTCTACAGTAGTGGTTAAAATAAATGGTACAGTTTGAAACAGAGATACAGGTATTTGGCAAGCAAGATGGTTACCATGAAAAAGACAAAAACAAATTTCATAAATGGAATAACTCCAAAAAAATAATAGGCTCACAGAAAAAACTTGGGTTTTTAACTCTGTGCTTAATTCTTTAATCCAGTAAGTTTAAAATATAAAAGATAAAGTACTTTCTTTTGTCTAGACAGGAGTTGGCAAACTTTTTCTGTAAAGGGCCAGATAGTAAATATTTCAGGCCATGTGGGCCCCAACTCATCTCTATCACCTAGTCTTTGTTATTTTGCTTTGTTTCACAACCTTTTAAAAATGTAAAAACCATTTTCAGCTTGAGAACCGTACAAAACAGGCAACAAGCTGCGTTTGCTCACAGGCTGTAGTTTGCTGACACTTGATCTGGAAAACTATCTTGTCCAGGTATCAATAGGACATGAAAACTGAGTTTCATTAATTGCTCCATATACTGCCTCCACCCAACGGCTCCATTAAAAATCACAGCAGGGGCCTCCCTGGTGGCGCAGTGGTTGAGAGTCCGCCTGCCGATGCGGGGCACACGGGTTCGTGCCCCGGTCCGGGAAGATCCCACATGCCACGGAGCGGCTGGGCCCGTGAGCCATGGGCCGCTGAGCCTGCGTGTCTGGAGACTGTGCTCCGCAACGGGAGAGGCCACAACAGTGAGAGGCCCGCGTACCGAAAAAAAAAAAAAAAAAAATCACAGCAAATCTCCAAAAAGCACTGTCTGTATGACAAAATGCCAGTTGGCTTTTCAAATTAATGTTTCATTAAGGCCTCTTTCACCGTTAAATATTACACATTCTTATGAGCAAGCTAAATTGTATACCAAGTGAAAATAACAACTAATATTCATTGAATGTTTTACATATGCCAGACAATTTACTAGTGTTATATTTTTTCTCCTTTATAAGAGCCATTTTATAAGGTAAATACTGCTATTGTCCTCATTTTAGAAATGAAACTAAGGCACAGATTAGTTATGTAATTTGTTGAATAGTATACATCTAGTAAATGCAAGAGCCAGCATTCAAATCCTCATTGCATCAGAATCTATGTACCAGACCAGGGTTGGCAAACTTTTTCTATAAAAGGCCAAATAGTAATATTGTAGTTTTTGCAGGCCATGCAGCCTCTGTCACGACTACTCACCTCTGCCATTGTAGTGCAAAAGCAGTAATGAATGAGCACAGCACGGCTGTGTTAGACCTAGAGTCTGTCAGACAGAGTGAAGTAAGTCAGAAAGAGAAAGACAAATACTGTATGCTAACACATATATATGGAATTTAAGACAAAAAAATGTCATGAAGACCCTAAGGGTAAGACAGGAATAAAGACACAGATCTACTAGAAAATGGACTTGAGGATATGGGGAGGGGGAAGGGTAACCTGTGACAAAGCGAGAGAGTGGCATGGACATGTATACACTACCAAACGTAAGGTAGATAGCTAGTGGGAAGCAGCCGCATAGCACAGGGAGATCAGCTCTGTGCTTTGTGACCACCTAGAGGGGTGGGATAGGGAGGGTGGGAGGGAGGGAGACACAAGAGGGAAGAGATATGGGAACATATGTATATGTATAACTGATTCACTTTGTTATAAAGCAGAAACTAACACAGCATTGTAAAGCAATTATACTCCAATAAAGATGTAAAAAAAAAACACCAAAACTTTGTTTACAAAAACAGGCACTGGGTCAGATTTGGCCTGCAGACCGTAGTTTCATGTTCCCTGCACTAGACCAGTACTTCTCAAACTTGAGTGTTGAATCGCCTGAGCATCTTTTAAAAATACAGACTAGTTCTTTACATCTGGGAAAGGGCCTGAGACTCCAAGATTTTCACACCTTCCTAGGTGATGCTGGTGCTGCTGTTATACCTCACTGTGAAGAGCAAGTTTCTAGACTTCTGTGCTACACTGTCAAGTGTAAAGTTTGTAAAAAGGATTGGTTTCTCAAGGTACACATCATCAATTACCTGTTTAGAGCTAACATTTATTGAACACCTAACATGTCAGATATTATGCCAAACATTTTATCTTGTATGCACTTCAAGCGGAATGATTCCCCCTGTTGTTCAAGCCAGAAACCTGGATACCGTTCTTTAGATCTGACTCTGCATCATCTGTCAATTCTCCTGTACTATCTACCACTTAATTCTATTTCCAAAAAATATCTCAAACCCATTCTTTTCTTTCTGAATCGACCACGACCACCCAAATATAAATCATGACTCTTTACCCGAACTTCTGCAATAAACTCTTATTCTCTTTGGTGCCAAGTATGATCCCCCTCAATCCATTCTCCACACAGCAGCCAGAATGTAGATTTTAAATTGGATCATATCACTCCCTTTCGTGAAACCTTTAAGTGGCTACAACGGCACTTTGAATAAAAGCCAAACTCTAACCGTGGCATGGAAATCATATACAAGATCTGGCCTCTGCCTATCTCTCCATTTTTCCATTCACTCGCTCACTCACTCAGTCAAAAACTCACTCAGACACACTGGCCTTCTTTCAGGTCCTGAAATGCACCAAGCTCGTTCTCAATTTAGGACCTTTTAAACATGTTCTTCCTTCTGCTGCAAATCTTTTCCTTTCTCTTTTTCAAGGCTTAATCCTTCTTACATTTTAATGAATTAGTCTGAATGTTACCTTATTAGAAAAGCCATTCCTTACCACTCAAATGAAAGTTGCTTGTTTTTCTTGCTTGTTTTTCTCCCATAGATCCTGTTCTTTCCTTCTTAACCCTCATCCATAAGCATTTGTGTTTCTTTGTGTATTGTGTGCCTCCCAAATAAACACCACAAAAGCAGAAAGAGATCTTGAAACATGATATTCATTTAATGAATGCTTGTTAAATGAATGGATAAGAGTTAATGAAGTTCCCACTGGAATATTCTCTCCATGAGGGCAGGATTTAACCTTATTGGTGGTGTTGTTTTACGTAGCTCTCAAAAGAGTGTTTTGCATATAGTAGACATTCAATAAATGTTCATTGTATTAAGTATCTCTTTTAATACACATAAAACTCTAAGATTTTGAGTACTATTATATGTCCATTTTAAAAATGAAGTAATAGGATTAGAAACTTAAGTAATGTAATCAAGGTCAAAGAACTATTAGTTGGTGAAGTCATACTGTGAACGTAAGTTTTATTTCCAAAACACGTACTACACATGTGGAAAGGTCTTCATTAGTAAATCCCTGAAAACTCTATGAGATTTTTAACACATCATTATTTACAAATTATTTGCAAGTCTTTATAGCGACTTCTATTTCTATGTAAAATATCAATTTAGATCATTTCTTCTCTTCCTCATTTACTTGCTGGTAATTCTGTCTTTAATTATATCTCCATAATTCAGGGCATACATTTTATATACTTAATAATACCATAAACACCTTGAGGATATGATGAGTCTTTTGTAAAACCCACAAAAGGCTCAGAGTAAGCCATTAGGTAAAACATGTTGTTTTGTCTCCTTATATTTTGCTTTTTATCATCATTGTGATTTGCTTGCATGTTGGTGTGCTCTATTTAGTACTTTTTCCCATACTTTTTTATTCTTGAGGAAAGGTAGCCTCTTGATATGTTCTACTTTAACTGTTGGAAAACAAAGATAATCTTTGAACTGGGGAATGAGTGGTTTGAAACGCAAATTTTGTTTGTGTCTCAGAACATATGTGTATTTACTAAGCCCAATGAAATTGGATCTTTTTACTTTAGCAGAGAGAATCCTAACTCTTTAGCACCTGTGTATTTTGGCAACTTTGCTTCTGAAGCATCATTTAACGCACCGAGGGAGCATTTGGTGCTTAGAGACATCAAAGAAATACTAAATGCTATTTAAAATTTTGTGGGATTTTTTTTTGTATTTAGAAAAGAATGAGATTTGGGGGACATTAGCCCTGTTGAGAAGAAAATGGAATATGTGAATTGCATCAGGCTAAGACTACAAAGTCACACTACTAAATTAAGTCATGGTGGGCTCTCCTCAATGAGAGAGTGGTAAACACAGTGTTACCATCATTATAAGTATTTATCCCACTCCAGCCTGATGGCAGAACAGGAAGGGGAGGGGCCAAAGATTGTTAATATAATTTATATGATATGTAGAATATCCAACAAATGATAATGATTTCTTTTCCAATGATTTATGCAATTAAATTTTCCACTTCAAAATCATTATATTCACTGTGATTCATGAAGCAGTAAAGGCAGCAGGGACGGCCAGCCTGCGGCACATGTGTGGCCACAGTTTCCTCCATGCCTAAAGCAGTTATCATTTATTGATTACTTTGCTCTTTCCTACCAAGCCTAGAGGAGGCCTCAGGATTCTTTTCAACATGGCTTTAAAGCCAGTCACTTCCAAAATTAGAATTGGAACCAAAGGTCAACAGAGAGCTGTAGAATCATTAGTTGCAAATGGGAGATAGAAGGAACATTGTTAAACACGTGCATATCACAGCACTGAGCAAAACGAAGCAATCAAATTAATCCGTTAATACCTCTCCTTATGCTCTGTGATTATCAAAGTTGGTAAATTAAGTGTGTTGAGCCACTAACCCTGGAACCTGATAGAACGCTGACAATCTGCATCTAGTTTAGTAATTTATATCCCATCCTTCATATGCAAAAAATCACAACTGCTGAGTTTATGTAGGGCATGAACTTTGTATATCAATGTGTATTTAAAGTGAAAATTCAACTGATGTAATCATGACTAGGAAAGAATAAGATGATGATGTGAAAAACAATGTCAAAAAATTGAAAAGTTGGGTATCATTGTAGCGAAAACACAATTACCATATGACATCTACATATTCCCTCAAATAATGTATTTTTGAGTAACAAGTGATTGGCAATAACATTAATATATTTCTCAGGTCATAATCTCCTTAAAGTGTGAATTGTGCAGAGCTTTGTGGGACAAGATCTTTAAGATGCACTTTCACCAGCTTCATTTCACTGATAAAATAACTGGGTACCTTCTCCAAATATAACTAGTGGGTCATGATTTTGGAGCTAAGATTCACGTCTTCAGTATCTCTAATCACTTTTCTTTTATTCTGCCACATTTCCCCTCATATCATTTGTTGTCTACACAGATTTCTCTGTATAGTACATGTATTTTTTTACTTACCTGACCTCTGTTAATCAAATGTCAGAAATGCCTTCTAATAATACCAAAGAGCCTTCCTAATTGTCTATAATGGGGACGAGACATACATTGGTTGCCATACTAATTTTTACTACATGCAGATTGAAAGCGTTTTTCCACTGTTATAAAATACCACAGATTTCTTATTTACAACCAAGAGAGGCATACATCAGTGTAATAATGTGCCTCAACTCATTAAATGTAATTACATTCATTCCCCAACTGGAAATGACACTGTAGAAAGGAAGTCTGCCCTATCATTACTTTCCTCAGTACATGTTTAGATGTAGGCACTGGAACATGAAATGGCTAACCACATTCATTATTGTTTTGGGTTGTGTAGGCTTCTGTTCACAGTTTCCACCAAGGGTACATTACCAGAAATAATATAAAATGTATATTACTAAACACCACCTACCTTACTGTATTCCCAATATGGTAAGTAACTCACAAAATAAAAATTCAGAGATAGAAGCGCGTGTGTGTGTGCGTGTGAGCGTGTATTAATCATATGGAATACAGGTTTCCCTTGGTATGCAAACTCTCACTCTCTGAATAATCCTATACATTATAACAATACTACAAAGACTTAAAAATATTCACCATGCAAACCAAATCTTGTTGTAATGAATCTGCTAATGCAAGCCAATGAGAAAATTTAAGTTGTGCTAGAGATCAGTGAAAGAAGTTAAGTGCACGATATCTCAGCTCTTCGCCTGATGGAATCCAGCTCATTATGTACATCAGCTTTGCACCCTTCCCGATGGACAGCCCTTCCTAGGTACTAGCTTCTGGCAACCAGCAGTACCACAATTCATATGGAGATGCAAAAAATTTAAAATAGCCAAGGCAATTTTGAAAAAATATAAAAGTGTAGACTTAAATATCAGAAACCAAACTTATTGTCAAGCTATATCCATACAATGTAATATTACACAGCAAAAATGTGGTAAGGTGTCACCAAGATGTACCACCAAGATCTAGCTTCCAAAACATATTTTTTTATATACAGAAGAACTTGGAAGAGAAACTTTCTCTCATCTCAGTGTAGTGAGGTATTAATCCCACTTTCAGATAATTTATTTTCAGCCCTTTTCTTCTCTTTTTTTAAATCCTGCCCTGGGATTTACTGACCAGTCACAAGCCATGCAGTCAATAGCTTTCACCTGTCCACCTCTTTCAGACTCTGCCTCAATTACAAGGAGTTGCTTTGCCTCTCATCGGCCCTTCCCAGGGCAGCCCACCCCTGGGGACTGAAAGAGACAGGGGTGGACATGCTCAGTCATTTCAGCTCAACAGAGGACACCCTGATGGGCAATATTCACTTGATGCTTTGTCAGGTCTGCATCACAGTTCAACTTCTTTCCAGGCTACAGTAATTTTATTTTACAAAAGAGAACCTGAAACAGAGCATTTCAAGTACCTCAATATAGTACACATTAATCCCATTTTTAGATATTTCCACCTTATATGTTTCTCCCCTTCCTCACTCTGTCTCTCTCCCCGCCCCTGCCCCTCCTGACTGAGAGACTCATAATTACTAAGCAATTACTAATTTCCAAGGAACTGGTAGGTGCTTTATATGGAAAGGATAATGGCTTTGGGAATTTGTCTATATCTGTGTTGAAACAGCTTCACCAATAGCTCCAGCTTCATTAATAACTTACCTGTACATACTTGAATAAGTAACAACATCAGTTTTCTCATCTAGAAGTTGGGGTGGGGGAAAGGTAATGTTATTCTGCAAGACTGGTAAAAGAATTTAAAAATTTTTGTAGACTTATTTTATTTAGTTTTTAAAATCACCTTATGAAGCTTAGAGAATTTAAAAATCTTGCCCAAGAACATACAGCTAAAAAGTGAAAAAGATTGCTCTGATATCCAAAGAATTGTTTTGTGGTTCCATTTACTGTTATCTCCCTGCTTTATACTTATATTACCCATGCCATTCAATTCCAGTTTATTTCTTTTTTCTTTAGCTAGTGAGATTTTCTCTTGACTTCAGGCTAGAATTTTAGACTAGGAAGTTTTCACGTTTCTTCTTTTTTCTTTTTTAAATGAATGTGAACACAAGCATAAGTTGTTGAGAAATGTCTACCTAATGAAAATAGAAATGAATTTATGCTACTACCTTCTTTGAGAATTCCTAAATTTAAGTCCATTTCATGAAATCGCCTTTAAATGTCATTTAAAAACTTCTTATTCTAGCAGGGGACCTGCCCTTTTGGAATCAGTTAAACCATTTTAATCACTGGCAGAGTATAAAATATTGCAGCTTATCAGTAATGACTTTTTAAAAGTAATATTTAAACTTCAATAATGCCCTCCAAGAAGTCTTCCAGCAGGTTTTCCCTCTCATAGGTATCAAACAGGTAAAAAATAAGGAACCTCTGTCACTCACAGTGAGTTACAAATACAGTGGGATTAACAACGCTTAATATAGTCAATCCCACCCCCCCCCAAAAAAATAGGCAATCCCTAGGTTTTGCTCTTCTGTTCATTTAAGTCTTGCCAAATTAAAACAAACAAAACCTACTGCTCATTGCCTTTTACCCTTTGATTTACCAGTTTCCCACATATTACCAAAGTCCTCTGATTAAGCAACCACCAATCACAACTTCACCATAAAACTACCCTACTTCTACCCAGGCCCAAGTTCATTGCAAATAAAAGCAATTCTTGTCTACATAACTTGAAAACTTTGAGCCTGAAATTCTTCAGCAAAGTCTGGCAGAATTCCTTACTTAATTACTGTCCAACCTGGGCTACAAAGAGCTTGCATAAATGGATCCTCTTATTTGACTCCAAATGATAAAAAACTCAACAAATAGAGTCATATTAGTCAAAAGGAGAAATCTATTGCAATAAAAGAGGAGGCATTATCAGAGCTAGTTAGTAGAAATAAAATAAAGTCAGAGAATGCAGGAAAAGCAAAAATGTTATAAAGAAGCAGAAAAAGTATGAACGAGGAACTTGGGGAATATTTACAAACTGTGACAAAACAATATGGGGAAAGCTCATAATGGAAGTTGACTCAAAAGGAACAGAGGGCCCAACCAAGGCGCGCATGGCTCTCTTCCCCAATGAGAAAACAATAACAAATCCTCCAGAAGGAAAAAAATTTAAAAGATTGATAACACCAAGTGCTGGTAATAATGTGAAGCAACCAGAACTCTCATACAGTGTTAATGGGAGTATAAAATGGTACAAATATTTTGGAAAAAGTTTTGGCAGTTTCTTGTAAAACTAAACCCTGTGACCAGTAGTTACACCAAAAGAAATGAAAAATTGATACAAGAATACTCACAGCTGCTTTATTCCATAATAGATAAAAAACCAAAAGAGTCCACTAATAAGAACCTGCTGTATAAAAAAATAAAATAAAATTCAAATATAAGAAATAAAAAACAGTCCAGCTGTCCATCATCAGGAATAGAAAGGAATAAACTACTGATACGTAGAGCAAAATGAATTACTCTCAAAATACATTATGCTGCTGTGACAAAACCCTTATACAAAAGAGTACATACTGTCATACTGTTTCATTCCATTTATATAAAATTCTAAAACAGGCAACATTAATCTATAGTTAAATAAACTAACAACCAACCAAAAAACAGAATGATAGTGTCCTAAAAGGGGTGGAGGGGATGGAACTTGATCGGGAAAGGACATATGAGAACTTTCTGGTCTGAGAGCAATGTTCTGTATCTGGAGAGAAATTCGGGTTACATAGCTGTATGCATTTGTCTGAAATTACTGAATGATACACTTAAGATCAGTGCATTTCACTGTATGTTTATCTCAAATTTTTAATAAATCTATAAACCAATATTGAAATTCAGTTAACATATGCATGCTGAAGTAATGGGGTGAAGTCGTACTCATGTCTTCAATTTACTGTGAAATGCATATAAAATTGGGATAATGATAAAATAATGGGATGAATAGATGGAAAGATATGTGATAAAGAAAGTAGCGTAAAATGCAAATTGTAGAATCTAGGTTGTACCTATATGAAGGGCATCCTGTAAAAGTTTTTTGACTTTTTGTATGTTTGAATTTTTCATAATGAAATGTTGGGGAAATGCAATGATTAATTACCCAGAATTAAAAAACTGTTATTACCTCCTTTCCTGCTTTGATGAGGGCAAAGGCCAGTGGGTTTCTGAAGTAGGTGGATCATGTATCTCTTGGGTACTGAGAAGAAAGGGCACTGAGAGTGAAACCAGATGAGGGTTCAAAGTCCAAATTTACTTGTGCAAATAAATTAGATAATTGCTTAGCTTTTTGAGCCACAGTCTTATTATATTTAAATAGAGATAGTACTTTCTATTTCATAGGGCTGTTGGGAGGATTAAATTAGATGATAAAAGGAGAAGACATTAGCTGCGTCCTGGAGGCAGATCTGCCTATGATCTGAAGCCCCTTAGATTCCACCCACTGTCTGTGAAAAAGCCAAATTTGGGCCTCTCCCCAATCTCTCTCAATCTTAATTAACCCATTTTCTGGCCTCACTCCTTCAACCACAAGACTTTCAGATAAACACGTATTTTCTAATTTGTTTGAAATAATATTTGAAATAGCAATTTCCAACCATCCCACTGAATTAGCGTATATCCCCGTACATTCTACTTCTAAGAATAAAATGTCTTGCAAAGAAACACGTTGTACTGTTTCTGAAAATGGGAATGCAGCTGTACTGTTAGAAGTAAATTATTTTATATAAATATAGTGATTACATGATGTAATTATACACTCTGCAGACAAACCTCTACACACATGAGATCCTGGATAACTGAGAATTCTGAACTGGCTCTCACACATGTACGTTTCTGGCTTAAATCAAGTCATCTGGACTAAGAAATCAGCATAACTGCTACCACCTGGTGGTAGTTTACCCAAATTCTGACTTAAATTTTCTTGTATTTGAATAAATATCTTTTTTTTTTTTTTTTTTTTTTTTTTTTGCTGTACGCGGGCCTCTCACTGCTGTGGCCTCTCCCGTTGCGGAGCACAGGCTCCGGACGCGCAGGCTCAGCGGCCACGGCTCACGGGCCCAGCCGCTCCGCGGCATGTGGGATCTTCCCAGACCGGGGCACGAACCCGTGTCCCCTGCATCGGCAGGCGGACTCTCAACCACTGCGCCACCAGGGAAGCCCTTGAATAAATATCTTGATCAATACAACTCTCACTCTGTAAATCTAAAGCACGTTGCCAACTCAAAACACTTTGAGGGGTACATTTCTAGGTTTGGGGGCATCTGTCCAGGTGCTTCACTTACTTTTCTTAGCACAGTAAATCATCTTCAAATGGAAGACCCTTTAATGCTTTCATCTAGTACTATTCCAGCTTTACTTCTCTTCACTCCCATTTGTACAGTGTGTGCTCCAACAGAATTATCTATCAACACCTGCTGCACTTCATGCATAGTTTGTGCTTCTCTCTGAAGCTAGGATGTCCCCTCTCATGCCCATCTCTACACACACAAATCAAGTATTCTAATGCCACCTCCTCCACTAAATATTTTCACTTTGCCCAGCTGGACATACTCTTTTTCTTCTCTTATCTCCTGTAGTGATTCATTGTACCAACCATTCTCATAGTGTATAACACTTTGTACTACCATTGTCACTTATATACTTCATCCAGTTTCTAGGGAATCACGAAATATAAATGTGCCCACTAGTGTTATACAAAATGATTTTTACAGTTCTTAAGGAACACATCATTTTAATACATACTAAGAGGCAGTTTAGAATCAGTGGTTAGTCTCTGTCTGGGTTCATATCCCAGGTGTCAGTAACCAGCTCTGTATTTTTAAAATAGTACATAAATGACTGAAATTAGAGAACTACATGGAGGGCAAGTTATTTATATTTTCTCAACACTAATAGCTCAAATCTTGCTCTTAATAAATATTTATTAAGACATTTAATAGTCTTCTATAAGACTAATGACACAGAGGCACGAAGAATAATCTCTGCATGTATATGTGTGTACACACACATACACCCACCCCTCTCTCTCACACATACATACACACATTATATATTATGACCTGGACATAATTCTCACCCTTAATGTGGTAGAGTCCCTCATAAGTCAATGAGTCAAGAGAACCAAATCAAAAATTGAGAGAATCCAAATTCCATATTTCAGACCCCAATTGTTCTAGCTACATAGAAATTAGCTCCCTAGTCATTGTTTCAATGCCTATGTCTAATTCTTTTAGTGGCCCGTGTCTTAGTTGCTTTCCCCCCTAATCCCATGTCTTTATCTGTACCTAATTTAGTTTTTGGTTTTGTTTTTCATTGTTTTGAACTTTTGTGTTCCTGCTAGAATTCCCATCCTTCTACTAACAATTTAAAGTATTTTAAAGAGAGGCTTTTTTTGGAAACACAAATATTCTAGAACATTGAGAGGTTGGGATATAAATAATAAAACATTTAAGAATTCTAAGACAAAGAAACCTTTAGATGAAAAGCGGGTGTAAAAACAAGTGAGACAGAGGGTTAGGCTCTTGGGTTGCTAAGTTATGTTCTGGCCAAAAATGCTTTGGCCAGTTGAATTTAATTCCACATATATTTACTGATTTCCTAGAATGTGCTACAGTTCTATTGACTGTAGAAGAAATAGAAGGTTAGTGGTAAGTCATCTCGTATCCTCAATAAACCAGAACATAAAATGGAGATGGGGGTTATGAGAATGGGAGTACTCATAAATATCTGTAACATAAGGCCAAAAGTAGAGTGCAACATAAAGGGGCTGCAAATGATATGACCTGCAGGTTCAGAAGCGAGAGAGATAATATCCAGTTGGAGTAATTCAAGAAGAAAGCTTCCTTAAAAAGGTGACTATTGAAATTTGAACAACAAAATAAATATAGTATTTGACTGTCATTCATAAAATAAATATCCATAAGTCCATGCTTACATCAATATATATTTGAATAAATAAATAAATGGGCAAAAGGAGGCAGCTTTTCCTTACAGAATAATTCTGATTAATAAATGTAGAGGCAATGAAGGATATACAAAAGCAGCATTAGGCAAACATCATAGATTGTTGCAGGCAAGATCCACTGAGGATGTTAAAATCAGTGGGTGAAATTTTGAAGAGAAATAGTATATTAATATAATCCCCCCCAAATCCCTTCCAAGGTATTTTTAAATTGTAAAGGGAGAGATAGTAACTTCACAGTGGAGAACCTTAGCAGACACTTTAACCAAGTGATCAAAGTTAGCATCTCTTGTAATTAAGACACATCAACATCATGTACCCCCTGATATCATGAACCGAGAAGGACATAAGATGGCATTTGTGGTGTTCTTGCCACAGATGCAAAACTTAAATTTCATCATGAGAAAACATGTGACAAAAAAAAAAATTGAGAGAAATTCTTTGAAATAGCTGATGAGTACTGATCAAAAGTGTAAAGATCATGAAAGATGAAGGAAGACTGAGGAACTATCACAGATTGGAGTACACTGAGGGGCTGTACACGTGAATGCAACATGGAATCCTGGATTGGAGCCAGAAACAGAAACTGATTTTTTTCTATTGGTCTTGAATTGTGAATAAAGTGACCCAATCTGTGCTTAACAAAAATTCCTTTGTCAACAGGGTTGAGTTCCTCAAGAAAGTACCATATTTAGTTCATGTATGAGTGTCTACAGCCTATACTAGTGTGTATGCTTCATAGCATGTCTCATACTTTATTAAATGAATGGTCAGGAGGGGAAGTAAGGGGAGCAAAGGACTAGAAATGAGGAGGCTATTGAGCTGGACCAGGTGAGAGATGAGGAGACCTGAATCTGGACTCAGGTCAAAGCCATGGAGTGGATGGCATGACGAAGAGAGAGACGGTGAAGATTGAATCTAGAAAACATGACAGTTAATTAGCTGGAGGACAGAAAAAAAGTCATGATGGTTTCACATTTGGGGGCGTAAGTGGGAGTGGGAGAATAGAGGAGGAGGCAGTGCCTTTAACAGAAAACAATCTTTAAAAAGTCCCTATAACCAGGTTTACCTGGTGGCGCAGTGGTTGAGAGTCTGCCTGCCGATGCAGGGGACACAGGTTCGTGCCCTGGTCTGGGAAGATCCCACATGCCGTGGAGCGGCTGGGCCCGTGAGCCATGGCCACTGAGCCTGCGCGTCCGGAGCCTGTGCTCCGCAACGGGAGAGGCCACAACAGTGAGAGGCCCGCGTAGCGCAAAAAAAAAAAAAAAAAAAAAAAAAAGTCCCTAAAACCAAGTTTTTGATACCCTGATATTGGCTTACTAACTTTATAGGCAGTTCATCAGTGGACAAAAATTCACAACTGGCTATGTAACTAGTGCGTGTTGCTGCTAAAAGACTAACTCTGATATAGGTAGGCGTGGAGAAGCATTAGCAAATTTGTCAAGTTTGGTTCTCTTGGCACTTACTATTTTTAAGATAAGTGTTTTTCCAAATGCTCTGCATTTTCATTAGGGGTACCACTATAACCAAAATTAAAATTGATACCTAGAAGTAGGGTGTTGCCATAACAAAATCCTAAAACATGTGACATTGACAATAGGACTAGTAGCCAGTGGAGGCTAGAACAGCCTCAAGGAGATTGTAAATGGTGGCTGGACGGTGAGGACATTATTATTAAACACTAGAGGAAGAAAAAGATTACAGAAAGTTATGTAGTGACAGAAAGTTTGGCAACATTCTTAATGAAATTGTAAACATGGCTAAGAACATTGCCAGGCAGGATTTTGAAAGTGCTGAATGTTTTCTTTTAACTGTGTATGGTAAGATAAGAATAGATAAAACATTTCCAAACCCAGAATTACTGGTTTGGATAATAAAACTCTTTGTCAATCCTAAAATCCCAGTTCACAAAATATACTCAAAGCAAATTAAAACCTGGAGGCGATGCCCGGGCACTGCCAGTAAAACATAGCCTGATGGTCAAAATCAGTTCAGGGGTATGGTTGTTCTTACATGTTGGGTCCTCAGAAAAATGTAACGGAGCACTTTGTATACCCTCTGAGCTAGACTACAGAACATCTGAGAAGCTTAAAGACATGTCTCATAGACCCTCTTGATTTAAAAATTGGGACTCCAGGAATCATAAAGACATGATTCTTATACCCTTTCCACTACACTAAAAGGAATTTTTAAGAATATTTAAGGTACTTTCCCACAGCCCAAGGTAGGGAGGAGCCTGTCTGGAAGAAATTTATAGGTGTTATTTTTGTCTAATGGAGTAGATTATAATTTGATGCATGGAAAACCCACACCATTTTAAAATGAATTATACAAGCTTGGATCAAATACTACCGAGGCAGTTTATAATTTAAAAAGGCCTGTGGACCCCCAATTCCTATGGGCAGAAAGCAGGCTGAGAAAGCTATTCAGCTCTGAATGTGGGCGATTTCGGGATCTAAGAACCACAGAACCATGGAATTCACTCCCAGGGAGCAGAAATTCCCTGGTGTCAGAGGAAATGGCAACATGTGCCCAGCCATGGACTGATGACTTCTAGGGTTCACCTACTTGCTCCCTTTTAGAACAGGGGTGTCTATTGCAATTATGCTATCCAATATCATCACTGCACATTAGGAATGTGGATGACATATACTTTGTCTTTTCAAGGTCTCTGTACCTGAGAAACTGCCCCTGAGGAGCCCCATCCATGCCTGGATCTGATTTAGATGACAGGACTAAATCATCCTGGACTTTGCGCACTGTCCTAATGGGATGAGGCTTTGGGGGTTTTAGGGAAGAATGAGGGTATTTTGCACATGACAGGGTCATGAACTATTGAGGCCAGAGGACAAACTGTGGTAGCTAATCTCCAAAGATGGTCCTCAACCATTTCTTCCCTTTTTGGATGCATAGGCCACTCCTTATATCAAGAGATGGTGCTAATTTCCTTTCCCCTTGAATCTGAGCTAAGCTTGTACCTAGTTTTGACCAACAGAATGCAGCGGAAATACCATTCTTAAGTTTCCAAGCCTAGGTCTTAAGGGCACTGAGTTTTTACTTTCTGCCTCTTGGAATCCCAAAACACTTGGAGAGGAACCAAGACATTCTACGGTCTCAGCTGAGCTCCCAGCAAAAGCCAACACCACTGCCAGCCGAGTGAGTGAGCCAACCAGTACTCCCACCCAGCCAAGTATCCTGATGACTGGGGCCCTAGCCAACATCACATGGAACAGAAGAACCACTCAGCCGAATGCAATCGACCACCCAGCTTCACCCAGTTAACCAAGAGATTTGTAAAGATTAAAAAGAGAAGTTGTAGCTTTAGGCCTTTAAATTTGGGGGTGATTTATTATGTAGCAATAGACAAATGAAAAACAAATTTGTATTCTGATTATTAGATCTTCAGTATATAGTATATTTGTGAAATTCAAACAAGCTTATTGAAATTTATTTATTTATATTCATTTTCCCTTATTAAAATCCTACACGAAGTAAACCCTTAATTAGAAAAATTCATACAAAAAGAAAAATATCAATTTGTGACCTGCATCTCCCGAGCTTATTCTTTAGTCAAAATCTATAAAAGCCTTCTCTAAATCAGTCTACAAACTATTTATTATATTTCAGTTATCTGATTGTACTGTGATGAAAACAGCATTTTATTTTCCTGAGGGAATTTTATTTTTAAAGTACTAAATTGCTTCATATCTTTAAAGTGCTTTTTAATCATAGTTTACATATTTTTATCATTCTGGGAATGTAGAGGCATTGCAATACCGGATTTATAAGCTAAGAGATGAGATTGGCTGTTCAGATACCTATATCCTAATAAATGATGTGCAACATTATGATTTAAATTCCAAGTTTGTGACACGCTTTTTTTCATCTTTTTCAGTTTTTCATTTTTCTTGAATAAATAACCTGTGGGCCACCTACTCTGTTGCTCTTAAGTGTCATGACTCCGGTCCTTTATATTCTCTGGGAGTCTGCATACTAAGTAAACCACAATGGAAATGCTCTGGGAGAATGGGATTCAATTCTTTTGGGCCTCTTCTCTGCTACCACCCACCAGAGAGATGAGAGTTTTGGCCTAACCCTATCAGAGAGATCTGCTGCTTTTAGAAGCTGAAGAGGCAGGGAAAATGAGCACATGACCTGGCCCTAGGCCAGATTTTGCAAGCCCTATTTCCAGGGTGAGTCAGACCTGGCTTCAGAAAGCAAGACAACCTGCCGAAAAACACACTGAGCCAAAGCCAGAGAAAAAGAAACTTTCTCTTTTCTTTCTTTCTTTGAAAAGAAACTTTTCTTTTCCCCAAAAGTAAACTCACAGTGTTGAATCCAACGCTCAGGGCCCATGTTACTTATGGCCTCTAGGACACCCCGTCCTCCTGTTTTCTCCCTCCCTCACTGGTCTCTGGTTGTTCTATCTCAGGATAAAGTCCTGGTTTCCATTGTCGCCCCCAGCTTCTTAATATCAGAGTGTCTTACGGCTCAGGACGTGGTCTTGGGTCTTCTGTCTCACTCACTCTCCATGATCTGATCCGGTTGTGTTGTTTTATTGATAAATAGTTTGATAGCTAGGCAATCCCCAAATCCCCACTATAGACATCTCCCTAGAACATCCAATTCCGACAGTCACCTCCTGCTGGAGATCTACACTAGGATATCTAACAGGCATCTCAACTTGATGGGTCCAAGTTGAGCACTTGATCTCTCTGCCCAACAGTCCTCACATTGGTATGTGGCAGCCAGTCCCTTCTAGTTGCTCAGGCCAAAACCTTGGAGTCATCCTGGATTGTTCTCTTTACTTCAGACATCTCAGTCACTTCCTAAGCAAACCTCATTGTCTCTCTCCTCAGAATGTATCCAGAATCTGACCACTTCTCCCTATTTTCATACCAGGATCATTGCCTCCCTAGATTACTGCAATGACTTCCGATTTGGTCTCCCTGCTCCCATACAGTCTGTTCTCAACAAAACAGCCAGAGTGGAGTGGTAAAACCTGTAAGTAAAGGCATTGGCAGTTCTCTTTTCAAAACCCTGTAACGTTCCCCCCTTTCATTCAGCAGCAAAACTTTCAATGGCATTGAAGGCCCTATGTGGTCTGAGCCATCCATCACTTCTTTGACATTATCTCCTACCTCTCTCCCCCTGGATCATTCCACTTCAGCTACACAGGTTGCCTTGCTATTCCTGGAACTCGGCAGGCATTCTCTTTGCCTCATTCTCTGGACCAGCTGTTTCCTCTCTTTGGAAACCTCCTCCCCAGGATTCCCACATAACTGTTCCTTTATCTCTTTTAAGTCTTTGCTCAAATATGCCTTTCCCGGTGTGGCTTTCCTCTACAGTCCTGTTCATAATTGCAACCTACACCATACCCTGACACTTCCTACTCCCTTTCAGGTTTTATTTTTCTCCATAGCATTTACCACCTTCTGGCATTCTCTATTTATTCCTTACTCTCTGTCTCCCCCAGCTAGAAAGCAAGACCCACAAGGGTGGAGATTTCTGTTTTGATTTTTTTTTTTTTTTTCACTAATGTATCCTTACCTCTTAGAACAGCCTGACATACTACAGGTGCTCAATAAATATATGTTAAATGAATGTTAATTCCATGTTACAGACAGTTCTCCATCCCATCCTCTTCCTCATTAACTAAATTTATCTCTCTACAAGTTGCTCAAGAAAATATGTGGGAAAAATAAAAGGTTCAAACTTTGAAAAAAATCAGATAAAGTCTCTGTCTTCCAACAAATTGGTCTTAGTATCTTATAAAATGCTGGAAATTTGGTGAGCTGATTTGAAAATTGCTTTTAAAAAGAAACAAAAATTAAAATCTACAACTAGAATTAAGGCACAAACCCTGCTTTTTTTAATCAGGCAGCCTTCAAAAAAACTTTACATACATAAAATTCGTTTCATTAAACAGTCCCAGATCCCCCTCACTAAACAGCTCATTCACCATCTTAATACTTTGTCTCAAGAGAGTTTCCTGAAAATAACAACACAAGAAAACCAAGAGAGCTTGACATTAACTTAGATTTTCTTTTAGCAAAACCTAATCTGGGCTTTTTATCAACTGTTAGTATCTTAATGGAAAGAGGTTTTGATATCAAGCCATAAAATGAAGGTAAAATGACTATGTAAAAAGCACTAAATTTCAGCTCTTTATTTGGCTTTTCTGAACAAGTACTTGGTTGCCTGAGGTGACTGTGTAGGCTTCGTGTGTCAACTTTGAGTCTCAGATCCCTTTTCAGGCACCCCTGGGCATGGACTACAACACTTTCCACTGATGTCCAGATCCGTAAACACTAGGCTGTAGCATGGAGCCCTCCGTGGAGCATTTGAAGACCTCGGGCATGAAAGGATGGCAGGTGTGGGTTTTTCCCAAGGAATATATACACCTTTTGTGTCCAGACCTGTGCTCACCTTGAAAAGCAAAGGACAGCTCCTTCCTTTTTATTCCTTAATGCATGACTTTGATGGAAGTGTCCAATTATCTAGCAAATAATAATTTGAGTTTTAAAAATGTATGACATCTGAAAATTAGAACTTTAGAAAACTTTTTTACTGCTTGAAGAGAAGGTATCTCTTTTCAAAGCAAATCACTTGTCTTGATAAAAATATATGTAAGTTACTTTCTTATCAAAAACAAGTATGTGTTGCTCTCTGGCCTCAGCCAGACCCAATCCTTCCTCAGACCCAATTCCTACTCCAGTTCCTTCAGCTCCCAGTGACAGTCCCCAGAGGTTTTCTGCTTTCTAGACCTATGTGCCAGTATTCAGGGCCTCCTGTGGTGTTACCTGGCTGGTCCAGATTTCTCCAACCACAGCAGTGCTGTTTGGGAACTTTCTAATTTTAAAAAAATCTACTTTTTCAAGATTGACCTATTTTTGCCTCTTATCCCATTAGACTTCTGATTTTTCTTTCCAAAGGTTTATGCTTCTTTTTGGTTTATTTCATTATACATCTCTCAAGTAAACTTAAATTTTAACAAGGATATTCTGGAAACACCACTCTGCTTAACCTAAAGGAAAGTCCCTAGTACAGGATGTTTAGGTGCCAAGAGTGACTGTGTCACAGTGAAAGGAATATTAGATTATCAGTAAGAAGGCTTAGGTTTGGCCCCAGAACCATTATTTATTAGCTATATGGCCCTGAGCAAGTCACTTAAATTGTTCAAGCATCTGTTGTTATATACTCCACATATTTGGTGTGCTGGAGATAAGACTAACAGAATAATACATTCAAACAACATTAGCGAGTTCTCTACAAACTTAACACCATATTACTGACAATGTGGATGGATTTGGGCACACAGCCCTTTCGGTGACCTTCAGTTCACACTGTCTGTGTGCTGCCTACACCACCCACCTTTAGAGCTCTACCACTGTATGGATGTAAAAAAAATAGGTTTTGAATAACACAAGTGATTGCCATGATCACAGAGGAACTATTATTAAAAATATTACTTTGATTAAAAATGTCAGTTTTGAGAAGCTTTTAATATCTTCCACCAGTGCTAAACTGACATCAATGACATTTCAATATTAGTTTCTAAAAGTTGGTGTTCTTTTATATCTTTAACTGAGATCTCCATATTGTCAATTTGTAAAAGGCAATGGCTTCCAGTAATCCTTTTGTTCACAAAGAAATTTGTTTGAAAATTAACACAACAACCCCTATGTAGTCTGAGTAGATAAAAACATTTTCTCAATAGTGGAATGTTCTGACATTCTATCATGTAGATTATAATAAAACTATACCCTAATTATATGAGTAAAGCGAATTATTAAGTATTAAGATTTTTCTCTTCATAAATTAAATGTTTATTTTCCATTATTCCCAGGGAAGTTTACAGTTCAAAATTAGGCCTTCCATGATGAAATTGGGATTTTGATGACCACCTCAGAAAATCAGAGGATTTTCTATGAAACCAAGAATGAATGACATTCACTCACTTAGCCAATATCTACAGGGCATCTTTTATTTACAAGATTATTTGCCTGACATTTGGCATATATCGGTGAACAAGACAATCTCTTTCTATACTCACAGAACTTGCATTCTCCATTATAAAAAATATAATCCTAGATGAGTATATAACCCAATGAACTCTGAAATCTTAGAGGAATATGTGTGTATATGCATGCATGTATGTGTGCACATATGTGTGTGTACATATATATAGGTATCATACACTTTTTGAAGTTGAGATAAAGTGTATTTTAGGATAAAGTGGGAAGGGAGAAATAGGCTGTCAGTTCTCATGCAGAAAATGTTTCCTTAGGGATTTACAATGCCAACAAAAGTTAATGAGTCATAACATTTTTCCCTTCAATATTCCCCCCCCCCCAAAATCTCTCAAACCTTAAAGCGGACACTTCCTGCCCACACAATAACCACTCAGTTTTATGGGAAGACCCTGCTAGATGAAGCACCACTCATATTATTCATGAGGCTCCATCACTTCCAGGCTCTTTGCCAATCACGCAATTTTGATTTAAGTTTTCAAATTTATATGTTAGCTTCACCTTACCATTTCTGCATACCTGCCATCTGATCTACCCCTTTCTCTGTTTCTCAGCAACATGGAGGTCTTTTTCAATCTGGTTCCTCAACCCTCTTCCTAGGCTCTCTACTCCTGATTTCTATAAAATCCCTTCTCTTCTTTCTTATCTCTTCTTCTCCCTTTACCTCCAATTCCCCCATCCCTTTATCAAATAATTCATGTTAAAATGAAACTGGCAGTTCATCCTCTTGGGACACGAGTTACCTGAATAATGCCACTGGGCAACCATTCTCAAAAGATATCACTGACCAGACTGTAAGCAATAGTACCCTCCCCAGCTGTCTTTTTTTGGTTGACTTCCAGGCACAGATAACAAACAGTTCAATGAATGCCATTTCTACTGTAAATAACTTTTGTAAATCTTACTGACAGTGAGAAAATAACACTGTCAAGAGGAAAGTTTGAATGTCTGAAAACAAATAGTTTTAAGAACATGTTTCTTTACTCAGCCATATTCCTTTTCACATTATCTTTCTTGGGGTCTGTGTTTCTTAATAAAAATTAAATGTTAAATTTAAAGTCATAATATAGCATTTTATAGTTTAAAAATATCTTTTCATATACTATAAGAAACAAGGATAATGATGATCTCCATCTACTCCATCTACTTTATACAGCAGCAACTGGTGAACTTGTCTGACTTGCCCTTGCTACCCACATCAAGTGGCAGGTTGAAAAATGAAATCCAAGTCTTCTGAGGTGAGGGCATGAAATTATTTTCACTCCAGTAGCACATGGTGGTGCACGATTATTTACAAACCTTTCAGGTTATATTATCTCAAATACAAAATGGCCCATTAAAATCCATCCCTTTGGTCTAGTAAGTAGAATGTGCCTTTATTGACTGATATACTCTTTATCTGGTAAAAGCAATAATGATCAAGAGTACAGATGATGGGGTTAAGCTACTCAGGTTCAAATTATCCACTCATCTACTTACAAGCTGCATAACTTTGGACAATTTAGACAATTTACTTAGTTTTTCTGGGACTTGGTTATCTCAACTGTAAAATGGGAATCATAGTACCAGTCTCCTAGATTGTTAAAGGGATTAAATGATATAATCCACATTAAATATTCGATAAGTACTAGCTGTTATTGTTATTATTATTACAAGAGCTGATAGCATCTCTTCTCTAAGCTTTCTTTAAAATTTAGCGCTCAATGTATTTTTCTCTTGGTAAATCCAGACCTATGACAGTGTGGAGTACTTAGAGTCCATTGATAATTTAATTGATATATACTAACCTATAATATATAATTCAATACAATATATACAAATCCATTTTGAAATTCCAGTAAATACTTTTTAAAATCATTTCTCCCTTAAAAAACAAAATGGGCAATTTAATGCTTTTGGAAACAAACGAATAGTGGCAGTCCAGTCAGGATACTGTACAATTTTACCAAATCACTCTTTCCATAATTTTCAACCTATGGAGATAATATTACCTTAAATAAATCCTTCGAGAGTTTCCTCATATTTCAGATTTAATTGTGGGTATAAAAGAATAAAATGATACATAAATATATGGCTTTTATGGGCCTAAATGTGTGCAATAGTCAGACACTTCTAACATGCAGGTCAAGCTGCAAGGTAGAACTTTTATTTGTAACTGCCAGTGAAAGTTACAAAGAACATTCCTTTTCCCCTCTTAAATAAATGTCTTCTGGTGGCACTTCTCTTAAGAGTAAAACACTAAGGTGCCCATGGCTGCCGGAAAAAAGATACTGTCATCTTTTTCCTGGTTTTCTTATCGTTTCCACCCAGAAGGCTAACAAGAAAACCGGGTGCTCATGCTTCATCATGCTTCCATTTCTGCACACTTTAGGATGACTTGCTATCACTTCTGGCTTTTACAGCCCAAAGTCTACCCTGAAGATCTGACAAAGAAAGAGAACTAGAAATATCCTGAACTTGTGAATAGACTCCCCCAAGTGTTTTCATTTCTTGGTCATCACATTGGACATGATTGGACCAATTCGATGTTTTATTCTCTTTGGCACTTAGCTCTGTAACCCCAAGGTTCTGGAGAGAGTTTCTAAAATAGCACTTAGTCATTGCATCTAATTTACTTTACTTGACCTAGCAATTAGTTCTACTTGTCCCCATCCCTCAGCCCAAATTTCCATTCTTCAACCACGGCAAGATGGATAGCAAGAAATAATTTGCTGTTTTAAGATTCAGTAAAATAGAGCTAACCAAAGAAATAATTGGATATTAAGCAGAGCTCGTCTTCCACCTATTCTTGAATCAGTAAAGGGTTCATGGAGAAAACAGTCCTTCATTCTACAATGCATGTGAGACTTGGATAGTAATTCATGATATGTAGCCATTTGAAATGTACATACATTTAGTCTTTGACAGTCTGATGTTACCCTTTGAAGTTTGACAATTATGAGACATACAGCAGCCAGAACTCTTATTTGCAGATGACAGAAATTGACCCTGGTTCTCTTAAGCAGAAGAGATTTTTATAAGAAGTTTAGCAAAGGCTCATGGAGTCAATGACAAGCTGGAGACCAAGATTTGGGAACTGAATAAGAATTAGGATAGTTATCAGAGAATCATAAAGAACAAGCAAAATAACTGTCTTTTTGCAGGAGCCATCTCAACAGGAAGCCACCAGCTTCATTTGCTTCAGATAGAAGCATCTGATTGACTGACGCTTTGTCATGTTCCCATACCGCCTTGGGTGGCAAAAGAGTGCTTAAAACACAGTTGGTTCTTGAATGTTGAAGGAGCGAATGAATAAATGAACAAATGAAGTTGTTGAATGTTTAATGATAAAAATATATTTGGCTTAAGCCACTTCTGTTTTCAAGACCATATTCTGAATTTCATTTGATCTTCTGACAATTTCAAAGGGCTAATGGGAGTCACAGATCATTATTTTCCACCCTCAATTCAATGGGTCATTATAACCAACTCCATTTTATTTCAGCCCCTGTTTATCCTCCTCCAGAAAGGAGCAAGCTGGACTGGGCTGGATAATATTAAGAGGAGGCAGGATGTAAGTTAACTTACTAGGTCTGACTTCCATTCTCCTCAAAGATCTCTTGAAATTTCATGTGAGGGATAGGCACAAGAAGCAGCAGAAAAGCATTAAGAAGAGAGTTCTGAGTGTATTGAGAGCGTTTGGAATAAAAACATATATGAAGATATAAGTATCCTAAGTTGATTTTTTAAACGGATGTTTTGCTACATACTGTCTTTCTACCTAGATCAGACATGTTGTCCACAGAAGCCCTAAATGTACCATTTATTTTGAAATATATGTTAAAGCCTACCCTGAGTTCTGTCCACAGTGACCATTCCAGATGACTGCCCCTTGGTGAGAAAAGACATCTTCTCTCTTCTCTATTACATACTCTCTCTGGGTGAGTGCCTTCAATCCCTGGGCTATAAATACCAGCTCTATACCAGCGACTTCCAACTTCTTATCACCAGCCCTGACACACTCCGGAAATTCAGGCTCGTATTTCCAGCTGCCAAATTGAGATCTCTAAAAAGTAACACAGCCAAAACAGAATTCTTGATTTTCCCCCAAATCTACTCCTTCCTGATCCTTCCCAATCTCACCATCAAGTTACTTAACCCAAAACTTATTGATCCTTCTCTTCCTCAACCACAATTACAGTCTGGCAGTAATTGTGGTCTCCGACTAGAAAACACACCACTGATATAACCAGTCCTTTCCATCTGCACAGCAACCAGCCAGACAGCACAAGCTACCTGATCTCTTGCCTGGATGACCAGGGTAGCCATCTAACTGGCTTCCTTTCATTTGCTCTTGACCCCTAAATCCATCCTTCACCCAGCAACCAGTGTTATCTTTCTAAAATGAGCATCCAATCATATCACTTCTATGATTCACACCCTCTCACGACCATCCACTGCACTTAAAATAACATCAAACCAAACTCCTCTCCCTGGTGTCTAAGCCTTACAATATCTGACGCTGGCCGAGGAATCCAACCTCATTTAGTATCATTTTCTATTAGATCTAATTCATACATGCTTTCTTGTGGTCCTTTGAACCACAGAAACTTTGCACTGTTTGTTCCCTTCGCTGGGTGCTCTCCTCCCTGAGCATCATATGACTGACTCCTTCTTATCACTGGGATCTCAGTTTAAATATCTCCTCCTTACAGAAACATTCTCTAGGTATCCAGTCCAAGGTAACCTCTCCATCACTCTCTATCCTATCACATTCTATTTGATCTTATAGTCCTTGCTTAGTATATTAGATTGCTAGGGCTGCCATAACAAAGTACCATAGACTGGATAGCTTAAACAACAAAAATTTGTTTCCTTACAATTTGGGGGGCCAGAAGTTGGAGGTAAAGGTGTGAGTAGGGTTGTTTTCTTCTGAGTCCTCTCTCCTTGGCTTGTAGATGGCTGCCTTCTCACATGGTTTTCCTTCTGTATATGTCTGTGTCCTACTCTTCCCTTCTTATAAGGACACCATTCACATTGGGTTAGGGCCCAACCTAGTGAGTTCATTTTAACTTATCTCTTTAAAGACTATCTACAAATACAGTCACACTGTGAGTTACTGGGGTTAGGATCTTAACATACGAATTTTAGGGGAACATATTCAGTCCATAAAACCTATTTGTTTATTAGTAAATACCAGACATACACCCACACCGCTACTTCAAATAGAAAATAAGTTCCATAAAAGCAGGGACATTACTTGTCTTGAAAACCATAATATCTCCTGCACTGAAATGTGCCTACATACAGCGGGTATAATGTATATAAAGTCTAGCATAACTTGCAATTCATTCATTTATTTATTAATATAAGAATTACTTTTGGAAGAGTATTGACTATTAATAAAGGTCATGATTGATTGTTTATTTTTTACCCATAACTTCTTTTTTAAAATATGTATAATAAAACAATTATTTAAATTTAAAATAGACTTTTTAGTTCCACATTCCTAATAATTTCACAATATGTACACTTTAAGAGACATTTAGGTTCAAATTGCTCCTAGAAATATTAGTGACATGGGGGAAAAGAAAGAGACAGATTCCATTTTACTTCAGTAAAATCAGTTCATGTCTAAGTTTATATTCAAATTCTACATAGAAATCTTTCCCATGTTACTTTCATCAATCCTTTGCATAAAATTTGTTTATAAAAAAGAAAAACAGTAATTTTTATAACTGGAAGGAATATTAATTTATTCAATAGATTAAAATCCCTATTTAGTAATTTAAGTGAAAGGTAGTCATTTTTCTTCAGTGTTGTTATACTAACTATGCCATCAACAAAAAATAATTTGAATGAGTCAAAATACTATATATGTGTTACCTAACTTGTCCCAATGACTTTACTTTTAATTGACTATACTTTCCGCTTTGACTCACAGAAAAATAAACACTGTAAAGTACCACATTCAGAAATAAGAAATTTCAGAAGCTAAAGATACTATATTGTCTCCATTGAAAGCACAAAAAAAGGATTTTGATTTCTCTAACCCCAAAATATGTGCAACTTCTTCACAGTCAGGGTAGTTAGGTGACTGGATTACAGGCCCCAGAGCCAGTCTGACTAGGTCTGCTCCATCACTTGTTAAATGTGAAAGAGCTTGGAAGGCAAATATGCTCCCCACTATACCACCAAGGCATAAATGTGAGAGATCTTAAACAAGCTTTCTAACCTCTCTGCACATTAAATATCTCATCTCTAAAATGAAGATAATAATGGCACCTATCTCATAAGGTATTATGTTGCTATGAAATTTAATCGAAGTTATATAGGGCAAAGTTTAGCACAGAATCCTGAACATGGTAAATCCTTTAAGTATAACTATTATGTTTATTAATAGACTAAATTACTTTGAAGTTTTTATTTTAATTAAAAAATTAGCTTCAAATATAAAAGACAATCTAGATACTGTCAGTTCTCTGTGTTGAAAGATACAAGACATTTAGACGTTTGCAGTAGGAGAGTGTTATTAAAAAGAAGAAAATAAAAGAGTTCTGAGATGGGACTTTAAGCTTGTGCCCCATGGTCACTTGCCAGTTTTCAACCTGATTTGAGGCCCCATCAATCAAACAAAAATAAATAATTAGATTTTTATACAAAATTGGTATTAATTTTATATTTTAAATTGTTTCTTAGGTGTTTTATCAATTAAATTATAATTTTATGCTATCAGAAACAACTGAAACAAAACCCCAATTTTTCCAAGGTAAGAAGGAAAATATTATAATAGCATTGAAATTCCAGTTAAGAAATATGGAACAGTGAGAATGAAAATTACATGTAAGATGTGGAAATTTCATAAACATCAAGGGGTCTACCCACCCCTCTGACTTAGTTTTGATGATATGCTATTTTGAGCAAGATGGCTAAGTATTTCTTCAGATAAATTAGAATGACAAGTGCTAAAACATAATAAATGCATGCTAAAGAGTAATCAAATGCAGTAATCAAGACAGTGGTGGTATTGGCAAAAGAAAAGACAAATCAATCAATGGAACAGAACTGAAAGCCCAGAAATAAACCCACATAAATATAGTCAACCGATTTTTGACAAAGGAGCAAAGGCAAGGCAATGAAGCAAAGACACTGTTTTCAACAAATGGTGCTAGAACAGCTGGACATCTACATGCAGGAAAAAAAAAAAGGAATCTAGACAAGGGCCCAACATCATTCACAAAATTTACTCAAAATGGATCACAGGTCTAATGTAAAATGTGAAACTAAAACTAGGAGAAAAATCTAGATTATCTTGGATTTGGCAATGACTTTTTAGATAGAACACCAAGGGACTTCCCTGGTGGTGCAGTGGTTAAGAATCCACCTGCCGGGCTTCCCTGGTGGCGCAGTGGTTGAGAGTCCGCCTGCCGATGCAGGCAACATGGGTTCGTGCCCCGGTCCGGGAAGATCCCACATGCCGCGGAGCGGCTGGGCCCGTGAGCCATGGCCGCTGGGCCTGTGCGTCCGGAGCCTGTGCTCCGCAACGGGAGAGGCCACAACAGTGAGAGGCCCGCATACCTCAAAAAAAAAAAGAATCCGCCTGCCAATGCAGGGGACACAGTTGGATCCCTGGCCCGGGAAGATCCCACATGCCGCGGAGCAACTAAGCCCATGCACCACAACTACTGAGCCTGTGCTCTAGAGCCCATGAGCACAACTACTGAGCCCACAACTACTGAAGCCCATTCGCCCTAGAGCCCGCACGCTGCAACTATTGAGCCTGCGTGCTGCAACAAGAAGCCCATGCGCCTACAGCCCGTGGCCCCCACCAAGAGAAGCCACCGCAATGAGAAGCCCACGCACTGCAACGAAGAGTAGCCTCCACTCGCTGCAACTAGAGAAAGGCTGCACGCAGCAATGAAGACCCATTGCAGCCAAAAAAAAAAAAAAAAGATAGAACACCACAGGCACAATCCATGAAAAAAAGAATTGATAAGCTGAACTTCATTAAAATTAAAAATTTCTCTGTGAAAGAAAATGTCAAGAGAATGAAAAGACAAGCCACAGACTGGGAAAACAATATTTGCAAAAGATACATCTGAGAAAGGAATGTTATCCAAAATATATAAAGAACTCTTGGACTTCCCTGGTGGTCCAGTGGTTAAGACTCTGCACTTCCTATGCAGGGGGCGCAGGTGTGATCCCTGGTTGGGGAACTAAGATCCCACGTGCCACGTGGCTCCGCCAAGAAATTAAAAAAAAATTATATATATATATATATATATATACACACACACACAGAGAGAGAGAGAGAGAGAGAGAGAGAGAGAGAGAGAGAGACATATATATACAAAGAACTCTTAAAATTCAACAATAAGAAAACAAACAACCTGACTAAAAAATGGGCCAAAGACCCTAACAGACACCTCACCAAAGAAGATACACAAATAGCAAATAAACATATGAAAAGATGCTCCACATCATATGTCATCAGGGAAATGCAAATTAAAACAGTGAGACACCACTACACACCTATTAGATGGCCAAAATCTGGACGCTAGCAACCCCACAAGGCTGGTGAGAACAATGAGACTAATGAGTATGGAGTAACAAGAACTCCCACTCATTGCTGGTGAAATATAAGATGATAAAGCTACTTGGAAGGCAGTTTGGTGGTTTCTTACAAAATTAAACATACTCTTACCATATGATCCAACAATTGCACTCTTTGGTATATACCCAAATGAAACTAAAACTTACATTCACACAAAAACCTGCACATGGATGTCTACAGCAGCTTTATTCATAATTGCCAAAGCTTGGAAGCAACCAAGCTGCCCTTCAGTAGCTGAATGGGTAAATAAACTGTGGTACATCTGGACAATGAAATATTATTCAGTGCTAAAAAGAAATGAGCTATCAAGCCATGAAAAGACATGGAGGACATTTAAATGCATAATACTAAGTGGAAGAAGCTGAAAAGCCTACATAGTGTATGATTCCTACTGTGTGATATTCTACAAAAGGCAAAACCATGGAGACAATAAAAAGATCAGTGATTTTCAGGGATTAGGAGACAGGAAAGGATGAATAACAGGAGCACAGAGAATTTTTAGGCCAGTGAAAATACTCTGTATTGTACTAAAAAGGTGGATACATGTCATTATAGATTTGTTCAAATCCACAAAATGTACAGAACCAAGAGTGAATCCTCATGTAAACGATAGACTTCGGGTGATTACAATATGTCAATGTAGGTTCATCACTTGTAAAAAATGTACCAACTCTGATGGGAGGGTGTTTATAATACAGAAATCTATGTATCTTATATTGGGGTAGAGGGCATGTGGGAAGTCTGTGTATCTTCCACTCCATTTTTCTGTGAACCTAAAACTACTCTAAAAAATAAAGTCTATTAAAAAATAATTTCTTAAGAAAGAGTAGCCAAGTGAAAAATTATGAGATTGCCATATTTATAATTAGATGTCAATTTTGATGGTGTTATAACCTGACTTATAATAATATTATAAAACACCAGAATGGAAAATATTTAAATGATATTGTGCTCCAAATATATGCATTTCTTCATTTTTTTTTTTCTTAATTTTTTTGGCCATGCCACGTGGCTTGCAGGATCTAAGTTCCCTGACCAGGGACTGAACCCGTGAACTCGGCAGTGAAAGCACAAAGTCCTAACCACTGGACCACCAGGGTATTCCCCAAATCTAAGCATTTCTCATTATTATTATTTAATTATTATTATCTTATTTTATTCCTGAGCACACTACTTTTTCATTAAAAATAATCAACACCTGCAGGTACTAGATATAAGAGAAATGCATTCAGCAGTCTGCAAAAAGGCATTAATTAAAGGTTGTACAGATCAAAAACTGAAACAATTGGTACTCTAGACTTAGATTAGGCTTTGCCACTTAATATTTAGGCTTTCTGTCACATATAGAAACAACAAAATTTTACTGAGCATTTATTATGTGCTTAGTTATTGTTTTAAAATGCAGGAAAGAATTTTTAAAATCTAGGGCTCTTAGGAGACAAAAAATGAATATATAAAACATGAAACTCATAAAGTTTATAGTATTAACCATAAATGAAATAGAATCCCTAGAAAAGAAATCTTCATGAAGTAAGATCTTGGCTAAATTTCCAAGGAGTGGTTAGGATGACCAGAAGGGAAGAGAATTATTCTTGATTCAGAACTGTCACAGTATGTGAGTGTATGCAAGGAAGAGAGCTTCTAAAAAGCAGACATCTTGGTCAAATTCCAGACCCTGCATCTGTTAGCTGTGTGAATGGTGAGCTAGATGATGTACTAGGACTCTTACACACCTTCTTTCAATTGACCCTTACAAGAGCTTTAGAAGGCTGGCGTTATTAGCGTCATTTTAAAGAAGAAGAAAATAAGTGAATGAAACCAAGATCAAATCCCTAATTATACGGTAGAGCTATAATTTGAATCCTGATCTCTCTGGTTCTAAAATTATGCTTTTCCCACTATATCAAGCTCTCTTCTTTGCACACTCATATATTGTGATATTTATTTCTGCATATATAACTGTAATCTTATCTGAATAAAAATAAATAGAAGGTGTATACACAAAACTAATATTCATAGCCCTGTTCTTTTTGGAAAGGCAGTGCTTTTTTAACAAATAATTTTTAATAGTTACATTTACATGAATGATTCACAAGTCAAAACAATAAAGTACATACAGAGAAACTTGCCTCTGTCACTGCCTTTTCTTCTCATTCTTTCCTCTACTCATTCTAGGTAATGATTCTATTAGCTTCCTGTTTGTCCTTGCATGATTCTTTAACACAAGAAAATATGAATATATATAGTTCTTTCCTCCCTCTTATACTCTTTATACTCACACCCTACTCTTTTCATTAGCAGTCTATCCTGGAGATCATCCGGTATCAGTCACTAGAGGTCCTCATCACTCTCTCTTGTGGTTGCATAATAGTCCATTGTGTGGATGTGCTGTAATTTATGTAACTGGTTCTGTGTCTCCCTCCCATCCTCCCTATCCCACCCCTCTAGGTGGTCACAAAGGGAGATCAGCTCAGTGCTTTGTGACCGCCTGGAGGGGTGGGATAGGGAGGGTGGGAGGGAGGGAGACGCAATAGGGAAGAGATATGGGAATATATGTATATGTATAGCTGATTTACTTTGTTATAAAGCAGAAACTAACACACCATTGTAAAGCAATTATACCCCAATAAAGATGTGAAAAAAAAAAAAAAGCACAGAGCTGAGCTCCCTGTGCTATGCAGCTGCTTCCCATTTATTGTAATGTAAAAGTGTGTGTGTGTGTGTGTGTGTGTGTGTGTGTGTGTGTGTGTGTGTGTGTGTGTGTGTGTGTGTGTGTGTGTGTATAAAACCCATCAATCTTTTCTTTCCTGTCTTCTGAATTTTGAGCCATACTTCATACAGGTCTTCCCCACTCCATGGTTTTAAAGGAATTCTTCCAAGTTTTCTTCTAGGAAGTCTCAGTGAACACATATTTCTCTTCAGAACGTAGAAACAGAGACTGCATTGCTAGCTGAGTGAGAGTAGTTTGTTTCAGGTTATCATGTGCTAAGCTCCCACAAGGCGTCAGGAACATTATACACACAATGAATGATAATACTCTGGCCCTGCCTTTGAAGTGCTTGCAGCCTTATCTTGATACGCTTTGGTAAGGGACTAGTAAAGGGCTTTGTGCAGAGGGCTAAGAGAGTTTAGATACGGGACACTTAGCCCAACCTGGTGGTCTAGGAAGGTTCCCTAGAAGAAACGATGCTGCTTTGTAATTCTAGGGAGAGATGATGAAAGAGACTATTTGTGAGAGGAAGGACGAAAAGGACAACTAATATATGCAGAAGGAATAATATATTAGAAGCAAAACTTTCACAAACCCTGATGAAAATACTGGGTCAGGCAAGAATTAACAATTGGTATTAAAATCATCAGGTGTATGATTGATGAAGAATTAGATTTTTAAAAATTCCTTAGAAATCACACAGATTACATTCAGAATTTCATAATTTAAGCAGAGGGTCAAAATTAGCATCATGGATGGTGGGATCCATGGAATATTGGGCTCACAACAGTACCGAATCAATCTAAACTTTTTAAATTGAATTGTTATCATCAAGCTTTAAGATATGACTTACACTTTATATGAAATAAAGAAAATAAATTTTAAAAAAAACAAGAATAAAACCTAAATCAACACCATGTATGAACTGTGTACAGGTTTCTTAATGGACTATTTCATTTGTATATTAACTTAGCAATTATTAATTTCACATAATACCTGTAAATATAACTAGAAATATATATGACAGCTTAACTTGTATTATGGGTCTAAGATTATTCTTTTTTTTGTTTTTCTTATTAGTTATCTATTTTATACATATTAGTGTATATATGTCAATCCTAATCTCCCAATTCATCCCACCACCACCCCTCCCCTGTCACTTCCCCCCTTGGTGTCCATACGTTTGTTCTCTACATCTGTGTCTCTATTGCTGCCCTGCAAACCGGTTCATCTGTACCATTTTTCTAGGTTCCACATATATGCGTTAATATATGATATTTGTTTTTCCTTTTCTGACTTACTTCACTCTGTATGAGTCTCTAGATCCATCCACGTCTCTACAAGTGACCCAATTTTGTTCCTTTTTATGGCTGAGTAATATTCCGTTGTATATATGTACCACATCTTCTTTATCCATTCCTCTGTTGATGGGCATTTAGGTTTCTTCCATGACCTGGCTATTGTAAACAGTGCTGCAGTGAACATTGGGGTGCATGTGTCTTTTGGAATTATGGTTTTCTCTGGGTATATGCCCAGTAGTGGGATTGCTGGGTCATATGGTAATTCTATTTTCAGTTTTTTAAGGAACCTCCATACTGTCCTCCATAGTGGCTGTATCAATTTACATTCCCACCAACAGTGCAAGAGGGTTCCCTTTTCTCCACACCCTCTCCAGCATTTGTTGTCTGTTGATTTTCTGATGATGCCCATTCTAATTGGTGTGAGGTAAAACCTCATTGTAGTTTTTTTTTTTTTTTTTTTGCCTCTTTCTGTTGTGGCCTCTCCCGCTGCAAAGCACAGGCTCCGGATGCGCAGGCTCAGCAGCCATGGCTCATGGGCCCAGCCGCTCTGCGACATGTGGGATCTTCCCGGACTGGGGCACGAACCCATGTCCCCTGCATCAGCAAGCGGACTCTCAACCACTGCGCCACCAGGGAAGCCCCTCATTGTAGTTTTGATTTGCATTTCTCTAATAATTAGTGATGTTGAGCAGCTTTTCATGTGCTTCTTGGCCATCTGTATGTCTTCTTTGGGGAAACATCTATTTAGGTCTTCTGCCCATTTTTTGATTGGGCTGTTGTTTTTTTAATATTGAGCTGCATGAGCTGTTTCTACATTTTGGAGATAAATCCTTTGTCCATTGATTCATTTGCAAATATTTTCTCCCATTCTGAGGGTTGTCTTTTCATCTTGATTGTAGTTTCCTTTGCTTTGCAAAAGCTTTTAAGTTTCATTGGGTCCCATTTGTTTATTTTTGTTTTTATTTCCATTACTCTAGGAGGTGGTTCAAAAAAGATCTTGCTGTGACTTACGTCAAGGAGGTTCTTCCTATGTTTTCCTCTAAGAGTTTTATAGTGTCCAGTCTTACATTTAGGTCTCTAATCCATTTGGAGTTTATTTTTGTGTATGGTGTTAGGGAGTGTTCTAATTTCATTCTTTTACATGTAGCTGTCCAGTTTTCCCAGCACCACTTATTGAAGAGACTGTCTTTTCTCCATTGTATGTTCTTGCCTCCTTTGTCATAGATTAGTTGACCATAGGTGCGTGGGTTTATCTCTGGGCTTTCTATCCTGTTCCACTGATCTATATTTCTGTTTTTGTGCCAGTATAAGATTATTCTAAAACACCTTATTGCATGGTCTTTGTTAATAACCTAATCTTCTTTTGACATCCTAATTCTGTCTGATTTAGATTATCTTTCTCTTGAGTCCCAACCTGATCAGTTCCTTCTATAACAGTAGCCAGAAAGTCTATTCTACCAATAATTTTCTCTGTAGTTCCTTTACACTTTTTTGCTAGGGAAAGTTAATTTTCAGTAACTGAATTTACCCCTGAGCTAACCAGCAAACCAGGGAAGTGTGGCTGCCATCAGTATATTGATCAGCTCCTTCTGTTCTCTATAAGTGAATTAGAGGATTGATGACAGAAAATGGGATAGTTGGCAAAGAAAACTAGTTTCTGGAAAATAGAAAGAAAAACAACGCACTCAAATTTAAAGATGTGGACTCTGTGATGATTACGGAACCTTCGTGTGTCCAATATGAGGTCTGGATTAGCTCTGCCTGCGTGCTCCCCACTACTCTTTTCAGGGCTGGGGCTCACCCTCCTCCAGAACACTGTTCTGCTTTCACTTCCAGAGACGTCTTCCCCAATATATCCACATCCAAGTCCTCCACACCCTATGTCATCACTCTATTTTCTGACTATCCATATTTATTCATATCCATAATTATCTTACTATCTATGATTATCATGTTTGTTGATTTGGATGTCCACTATCTCAACGGTCCCCAACCTTTTTGGCACCAGGGGCCGCTTTCATGGAAGACAATTTTTCCACGGACGGGAGGGCGGGAGGATGGTTCAGGTGGTAATGCGAGCCATGGGGAGCGGCAGATGAAGCTTCGCTTGCTCACCTGCTGCTCACCTCCTGCTGTGCTTCCCAGTTCCTAACAGGCTGCAGACCAGTACCAGTCCAAGGTCTGGGGGTTGGGGACTCCTGCTCTCTCTGCTTCCCTTCACTGGGATATAAGCTCCATGACAGCTGAGGCTAGATCTAGTCTGTTCCCTGCTGTATCCTCAGTGCCTATAACAGTGCCTATCATATAATAGGTACTTGATAAAAGTCTGCTAAGCAAACAAGTACAATACACCACAGTCCAGTGTTTTCTCCTGCAAGATGGTGTACACTCAACCAAGAATAAGGCCTCTGTTCCTTTAAGAGATGCTCTAAGAGCTGATAAGATTATAGGAATCACATGAAGTTTCAGTTGTGATAAAAATGTCATTCTGGTAAACTTTTTTTTCTTTTTTATATCACCTATTGGAAAACCTGAAATATAAGGTTATGGGTTAAATTACAACGGAAGTTATTTGTGACAAAATGTGAATTTAGGTGATCCTTCAATTTGTCTCTTATTTCTTTGGGAAAAAGAGTTCAATAGGGCACAGGTTTTTCTCTGTGAATCACAAGCAGCATTTAATTACAACAGACAGAATGGGAGCAATGTTATTTACACTGCAGTTACCTGAATTGTCCAATGATAACTTTTACTTAATCGCTGTCAGCTCAGCAGTGCAGTCTTAGGAGAGCAATGAAGCTCTGGGTTCTTGTCATTTCTACTTTTTATTTACATATTTTTGGTTAAATTTGCTTAAATTTTTGCGGCCCAATTTTATGGTGTAAAATTGTGCTCATTTCTTTGAAATAAATTTTTTAGACAATTTAAGATAATGAATATGAAGACATAATTTATATTTTAAAATATTTTCAAGCTTACTGCAAAACAAATCTGAAAAAAATCATTCTGTTGACTTTTACATTAGGAAAGACACAAGATTCAATTCCGCCTTCGGAGATGACACTTAGCTTTATGGATTACAAAGTATGTAATTCTAAAATAAACTTCTTTAGATTGATTCTAATTTTCATGTCTGTTTTATTAGGAAATGTCAAAGGAGTGATGTAAAAATGATTCATGAAATTTCCCACAGTGAAGACCAAATTCGGCAGGTGTTTTCCTGGGCACCAGGTAGGAATAAGAATTACAAACTGGAAAGTATTCCATGGGGTAGGTGGGAATTAGTGGATCAGAAGAACTTTTTCTGTTAAAATCATGCTTTTTTATTGTTTGGACTTTCTAAAATATGTTTTTGGATTTTTTAAAAAGGAGTAAACAAAATTTTAGAAAAGAATATAGCATGCAAATTATTTATATAATTGACTTAAATTGATATGTTTTTAAATTAACTAACCCGTTACAAACATCTAAACATATAAATACCATGCTTGCTTTCGCAGCACATACACTAAAATTGGAACGATACAGAGAAGAATGGCCCCTGCGCGAGGACGACACACAAATTTGTGAAGCATTCCATATTTTTTGGTGTTGGGAAAGTTGGAACAGCCACACGTATATCAATGAAGTTAGAACAAACCCTCATACCATGCACAAAAATAAACTCAAAACGGCTTAAAGACAAATTTAAGACATGACACCATAAAACTCCTAGAAGAGAACATAGGCAAAACATTCTTGGACATAAATCGTACCAATGTTTTCTTAGGTCATTCTCCCAAGGCAATAGAAATAAAAGCAAAAATAAACAAATGGGACCTAATCAAACTTATAAGCTTTTGCACAGCAAAGGAAACCATAAACAAAACAAAAAGACAACTTACAGACTGGGAGAAAATATTTGCAAATGATGCGATTGATAAGGGCTTAATTTCCAAAATATACAAACAGCTCATACAACTCAAAAACAACAACAACAAAAAATAACCCAATCAAAAAATGGGCAGAAGACCTAAATAGACATTTCTCCAAAGAAGATATACAGATGGCCAATAGGCACATGAAAAGATACTCATCATTGTTAATTATTAGAGAAATGCAAATCAAAACTACAATGAGGTACCACCTCACGCCAGTCAGAATGGCCATCATTAAAAAGTCTACAAAAAAAAAAAAATAAATAAAATAATTAAAAAATAAAAGAAAATGATCAGAAAAACCTAGGGTCAAGACGGGAATAAAGATGCAGACCTACTAGAGAATGGACTTGAAGATATGGAGGGGGGAAGGGTAAGTTGGGACAAAGTGAGAGAGTGGCATGGAGATATATACACTACCAAATGTAAAATAGATAGCTAGTGGGAAGCAGCTGCATAGCACAGGGAGATCAGCTCTGTGCTTTGTGACCACCTAGAGGGGTGGGATAGGGAGAGTGGGAGGGAGGGAGATACAAGAGGGAAGAGATATGGGGACATATGTATAACTGATTCACTTTGTTATAAAGCAGAAACTGACACACCATTGTAAAGCAATTATACTCTAATAAAGATATTAAAAAAATAAAAGTCTACAAATAACAAATGCTGAAGACGGTTTGGAGAGAAGGGAACCCTCTTACACCGTTGGTGGGAATGTAAATTGGTGCAGCCACTATGGAAAACATCATGGAGGTTCTTCAAAAAACTAAAAAATAGAGTTACTATATGATCCTGCAATCCCACTCCTGAGCATATATCTGGACAAAACTATAATTTGAAATGAAACATGCACCCCCTATGTTCATAGCAGCACTATTCACAATACCGAAGATGTGGAAACAACCTAAATGTTCATCATCAGATAAATGCACAATGATGTGGTGTATATATATATATATATACACACACACACACACACACACACACACACACACACACACACAAAGGAATACTATCCAGCCATAATAAAGAATGAAATAATGCCATTTGCAACAACATGGATGGACCTAGAAATTATCATACTAAGAGAAGTAAGCCAGATAAATACAAATACCATATGATATCACTTATATGCGGAGTCTAAAATATGACACAAATGAACTTATCTATGAAGCAGAAACAGACTCACAGATACAGAGAACAGACTTGTGGTTGCTGGAATGGAGGGTGGGGAGGGATGAATTGGGAGTCTGGGATTAGCAGATGCAAACTAGCATATACAGAATGGATAAACAACAAGGTCCTACTGTATAGCACAGGGAACTATATTCAGTATTGTGTAATAAACCATAATGGAAAAGAATATATCTATGTATAACTGAATCGTTTTGCTGTATAGCAGAAATTAACACAATGTTGTAAATCGAACTATACTTCAATAAATAAATTTTAAAAATAAAATAAAAATTAAAATGTAAAGATACTACCATATGACCCAGCAATCCCACTACTGGGCATATACCCTGAGAAAACCATAATTCAAAGAGTCATATACCAAAATGTTCATTGCAGCTCTATTTACAATAGCCAGGACATGGAAGCAACCGAAGTGTCCATCAACGGGTGAATGGATAAAGAAGATGTGGCACATATATACAATGGAATATTACTCAGCCATAAAAAGAAGCGAAATTGAGTTATTTGTAGTGAGGTGGATGGACCTAGAGTCTGTCATACAGAGTGAAGTAAGTCAGAAAAAGAAAAAAAAATACCGTACGCTAACACATACATATGGAATCTAAGAAAATAAATAAATAAATAAAAGGTCATGAAGAACTTAGGGGTATGATGGGAATAAAGACACAAACCTACTAGAGAATGGACTTGAGGATATGGGGAGGGGGAAGGGTAAGCTGTGACAAAGTGAGAGAGTGGCATGGACATAGATACACTACCAAAAGTAAAATAGATAGCTAGTGGAAAGCAGCCGCATAGCACAGGGAGATCAGCTAGGTGGTTTGTGACCACCTAGAGGGGTGGGATAGGGAGGGTGGGAGGGAGGGAGACGCAAGAAGGAAGAGATATAGGAACATATGTATATGTATAACTGATTCACTTTGTAATAAAGCAGAAACTAACACACCATTGTAAGGCAATTATATTCCAATAAAGATGTTAAAAAAAAAGAATGAAAATAATTCAGTATAGACTCACATATTCAATTTTTCTTACAAGGACAGTAAGTACTTAGCTGAAAACTGAAATGTTTGCTAGTTCCCTTTCATTTTTTAGAATTTTGTGTACAAAAGAGGTTAGAACTTGTCATAACAAATTATACACCTTGATGGTTTGATCTGCTTTCATTAATTAGGCCCTTATTTTAATTTTCTTGGTTTCTGTAAGTCCAGGAAAGCTACAAACAGAGAGGAAAAGAAGTAAATACAGAAAAGCCAGACAGCAAATACTTAACCTAAATAAATACTTGAGATTCTAATGTCAACATGCTAGTAAAACCTAGTCTTCCTGATAATGAACAATCTTTACTAAATTAAATGATTTTAGCTAATCAACTTTGGCATCAAGCCAGAAATGAGTACTGACTGGGAACGAACAAAGCAGACAGCACTGTATGGATATAAGATAAACATACTTTTTAGAGGTGGGATGTGAAGAAAGAAAATATGGTGATGGTACTTGAAGAAAACCAGATGGTTATTAAAGTGGCAGTCTATGCAGGCCAAGGTGGGTGTGGAGGGAGCTGAGTGAATGAAAGGTTTCTCTCTGAGAAAGGAGGAAGATGGTTTTAGAATGGCTGAAAATATGGATCCTTAAAATTCCTTAGATTCTCTTTTGACCAGCTCAATGGTTCAGAAAAGCATTTTAGATAATTTTGCTCTTATTTTATCTTAAGTATGTTAATTCACAAAATGCTTCGATTAACCAAACCTGAAATTTACAGCTTCTTTCAGCTTGTATACTGAAGGACACAGAGCAAAACTTTTCTAACTTAAAATTCCGATATCCACAAGTGGGAGATATGCTGAGTAAGATTTCTGTAGCCATCGAGAAGCTGGAATAGTGCTCTGATTATCTATTGCTGTGGAGCAAACTACCCCAAACTCGTTGGACAGAAACAACAATTACTCATGTTGCTCATGAGTCTTCAATTTGGTCAGAGCTCATGCACTGCCAGCTCTGGTGGCTGAAAGGTTAGAATGACTCAATGGCTGGGGGCTGGAATCATTCAAAGTCTCATTCACCCATATGTCTGGGGGTTGATGCTGGCTGTTGGCCAGGACCTTAGCTAGGGTTGTCAGCTAGAATGTGTGCACGTGGCCTCTCCCATGTGACTGGTAGGCTTCCTCAGAGGAGGGTGGCTGCGTGTGCAGAGCCACTACTAGCCCAGAACTCAGGTAGTAGGAGCTACCAGTTTCCTAAGTCTTTGGAGCCAGAAGCTGGCACAGTGTCACTTATGCTGTCCTCTATTTGTCAAACAGTCACAGAACACAGGACCAAAGGGAGAGACAGAGCCTCCATCTCTCAACGGGAGGACTGTCAAAGAATTCTAAGACCGTCTATAAAAAACCACCACAGACAGCAATCCCATCGCCTTTCCCTAACGATTAAGTTGACATATTTTCCGGGCAATCTAAAATTATACTGTTACTCAATAAACTGTTCAGATATGGGCGGATGAGACAATATGCAAATTACTTTAGTACTTAAAAGCTTTCAAGACCAGAGTTGAAAGTCACCGGACACACTTCACCTCATTAGGGCCTCATGCAGTTTAGTTTATTAAGGTGCTAGGCAAAATACTTCATTGTAATATTAAGTACGTAAAGCCATGCTTCCAGTAGCATAATCTGATTCTTCCAGTAGCATAATCTGATTCTCTGAGTGTTTAGAACAGTAAACATCAAGGACGTATTATAAGGGGTTTGGACATCATCTGCCCTTGGGACAGGAATTCATGTCAGGAACATTTTTCATAAGAGGCAATCCTCTAAAATAATTCTTGGTCGTTAACACTTCCTAAGAACTTGGAAGATTACTAGAGATGAACGCTGACTAGCTAAAAAAGGAAGGGAAATGAGGGGTGGCCAGTGAACTGATGGGATATTGTTAGCTGACCTCAAGATATGGAGGAATCATTCTGAAGTGTTTTCCTGCAGCATAACCTTTCATTTGGATTTAGTCACTATGATCGCTGAAATCATTGACAAGGACTTGCTCCAATGCCTATTCTTTACATAGGGTTGTCTGCAGAAGACAGGATCTGGATAAGCAGGAAGCTCAGCCTTTCACATATCTCTAAGATTTAGGTACAGATACATTAGTCTGGAATCTTAAGGTAATTTATTAACTCCATTTGTGCTGCATCTAACTATAAAATATAAAAATTAATTGATTCAATGCATACAAATTTCCCCATAATTATAAAAATCACTATTTTCTGATGTCTAATTCATCCAAAACTAATCATCTTTTCTTATTCTATCTCAGGTTCCAAGAAGTATATTAAACATATTCCTTAATTAGTGGCATACCATTCATTTAACAATTATTTATCGATGAACTATTTATACCTGGTACTCTCTAGGCACTTGGAATACTTCAGTGAATAAAACAATGGTCCTTGACTCTTGGAACTTATATTCTAGCAGGGAGAGACAGATAATAAATAAAAAATGTATAATATAAACACATTTTATTATAAATTTATTCATTTATTTTCTATTTATTAAATATTTTTACATGACATATCCTGGTTATTCTGTTTTCCCCACTCCTCCCCAAATCCATTCTCTGCCCTATGAACAGCACCCAGGCTCCCTTGCCAGGTGGCTTCTGGTTGAGTTGGGCCAACGTGAGGTGTATGTCAGGTTACTTCTTCCCTACTTCCTCCCTACTTTGGGCTGCATTTCTGGCAAAAGCTGTGTCCCTGCCCAGCTACACCTCCTCTTGGGTGTCTTCCTCTTGCAAGGCTCTAACTCTCTCTGGATTCCAATAAACCACTGTTTCCCTCTGCCCCTTCTTCAGGTCTCTAGGTGTCTCATTATTCCTTATCAGTTCCCTTAACCTTGACCACAATTCCTCTATCAGTCCTTTCATTAGTCTCTTGAGATATTTTGTTTCTGTCATCGGAGATATTTTGCTTTCTGCCAAGATTCTAATTGATCATCATATTAGATGATATGAGAAAAGAGTAATGAAAGCAAATTAAGGGCATCAGGAGTTGGAGTGGACAAAGTAAGCCTCATTGAGAAAGGTGACATTTGAATTTGACATCTGACTTGAAGGAGTCTATGCATTGCCCATATTTAATTTAATTTTTATTAATTTCCCCTTAGGCTCACATTCCTAGTCTAATTTTGATCTTTTCTCTCCACAGATAAATGCTTTTATTATGGGTTCTTCTACATATATATACACACATATATATATGTATACATATATAATGTATATATCTGTATATATGCTTATATAAAATATACATTGTGTATTATTATGTGATATATATCACATATATGTGTATATATAATTAGTTATTATACATATATAATGTGTCTATATATGTGTGTGATATATATCTCACAAATGTGTACATGTGTATAACACACATATATAATACATAATGTATATTTATAAATACATATATACACATGTATACACACTCATGTATATGTCCATAAATAGTATGGTATTTGTAATTTGCATAAATGGCATCATGTTACATCTCACTTAGCTTAACTTATAACTCAAACTTATATTTTGGAATTTATTCATGATAGATAGGTTTTGCTAATTATGTTAACTTGTATTCTATCACTGTCATATAACATTTTATTTGTCTCTTCTTCAAGATGACATTTAAGTTATTTTCAACTCTTTATTACTGTAAACAATTTTGGCGAACATTCTTGAACGTATCTTTTTGTATATCTGAGTAAGATTTCACATTCTCAATAGATACGAAGCTCTTAACTGGAGTAGAGCTTTCACTAAAAAAGACAACTTCAGGAAATAGGTAAAATTAACAAAGAAAATTAATCAAATCCCATTTTGGTGGATTCTAGGGGAGCGAGAATGGCATCCTTTATTCATTTTTTCACTTTAAAATTCAACAGGCTGTTTCACAGAAAAAATTCCTCAAATATCAAGTCACCCAGCCAAAACATCCTGAAGCATAAGATGTAAACTCAACAGAAAGATTCTGAAATTTTTTTCTGTCATATAACCGAAAGGAAATATGTTTGAGATTAAATGTATTCAGGGAGCTACAGATTATTTTAAAATATGTAATATGGATCATAAATTCATCATTACCAGAGACCTCCAAGTTGCATGAAAACAGTAAATCCTGGAGGAATCCTGCAGTAAGTTTTTTCTTTCTTCTCTTTTGAATCTCATGATACGTTTCAATCTACAGCAGAATGCTTATTGCGATCAGTAACAACCACCTACTTAAGTGTTTTAAAGTATCTTTAACGTTGGCATTTGAAAGGGAAGTAAGTCATTGGATTGTCAGCCCAGTGATGCTTGAGTAATGACAATGATTTAGGCAAACACAAATCATGCTTCTTATTGGACTATCTGATATCTAAAAAATAAACATGAAGCTAAATAATATTTCATGATGTTAATTTGTTGTTTTGCTTCCTAACTTCCCCTCCCCTCCCCCACCTCCATTTCAAGCAGGTTGCCAACTTATGTCTTCTTTGCACCTGGAGCACAGCCAAAACCATTCAGGAGATTATGCTGTCTATGACTCTAGAACAACTTTTAAGAGGATTAGTGGTTATCTGAAAAAATATGGTAGAGTTGGAGTGGGAAAAAGGAGGGGTGAGATATAAGAGTTGGATGGCTCTTCAGACCAAACATGTCTGGTGCCCTTTGGTTCAATGCCAACAGAAAGTAACCTGACTTGAGAGAGGAGTGATTGGGTATGTGTTAGGACAGGTAGGACCACAGGCAACTTTGGCAAAATGCCTATGCCCCCAGTAGTGGCACAGAAATGGCAGGGAACTGAGGTATGTGAAGGTCTTTATGAGTTAATTTAACCAATGATGGAGCAGGGTAACCAAGGATGGGGTGAATAACAAGAAGATTGGGGCAGAGTAACCAAGGACCTATGGATAACCAATGGCTGAATGGACTCCCTGCACCCCAGCCACCTAAGCATTGCGAATATCACAGATTTGTAGATAAATGAGAGTGAAGGACACCTTGCAACATTAAGGTTATAGTCTGAGTTTTGTTCCTCTCTCCCCCTGCCAGTCAGACAAAAGAGGCAATTGAAGTTAAAAAATTAAGTGGAGCTTTAGAAAAGAAAGAATATTATATTTCTTATACTCCTGAGTTTGGAAAGTATGACTTATTCATACTTGATGATAGTAACCATGGTGTTGATATTCCTCAAGAGTCTGAGTTATGTGATGGAAAGTCCAGTGCTTCACTGAACTTGAAGACCCCAAGCAATCTCCAAAGAGGTGTTACAGTGGGCAGTTGCCACTTCTACCCGTTAGAACAAAACTGGAGGAATGCAGACTAAAAATGCAACAAGTATTAATTATGTGAATGACACAGAAATCCAGGAACTCCCTACAACTCTGCAATGTTTGAATGCTGGGGCCAAGGCTTTACTCTATGTGACCTGCACTCAATACTGTTACTCTCATTCGCACATCTCTCCAGACTCTTTGGCCAGTAATTCTCCTAAACATTCTGAGCTTTATACTTGCTTCTCCGGGCTGTAGGTCTGAGTTTTGCTTCCTCTAGTACTCTGAGGTCAGCAATTGTACGTAATTTCTGAAGATCAGGGAGGTGAAGTTGTCATTCAACTTTTCCTTTCTGAGTTCTCCCCTTTCTCCTTTAAGAAACACTTTGCATTCTGAACCCTCTCTATCTTGCCAGAAGGTATTCACAAATTTCCCTCTCTGGAACTCTGTCACAAAACTTGGCTCCTGTTCCCCTCTCACCATCAGCTTATTGTCTCTTCCTAAGACTGATATGAATGCACAAAGACACATTTCTAATAACAACGATTGTAGCAGTGTCCTATGGTACAGTTTTTCCTGAGTGAAGTGTCTGTGCATGATTTATAATTAACAGTAACATTACTTTTCCTCTTGGATCAGTCCTTTTGTTTTTTTTTCCACCCACTGTCATCATATATTTCAAATTGTTAGTACTCGACTCCCGTTTACTTGTGAACTCTTACCAGCTTTTGGTTTTTTTATGCCACTCCATGGAGGCAGATCCTGACAGATTTTCCAAGTACCACTCAATTAGCACATTTTATCATTCTTCCACTAATCAATAACCTACACAATCTCTTCACCTTAAGCACTCATCATATAGAAACACATGGTTAATAACATTGGCCATCTGAAAACAAAGCAGCAAATACAGTTTTATTTCTCATTGAGAAAAGAAAATATATTGCCTAGAGACACAGAAATAGTGACAATGAAATGGAGTCAAGAAAGGGCTGAAGGCTTCCCTGGTGGTGCAGCGGTTAAGAGTCTGCCTGCCGATGCAGGGGACACGGGTTCGTGCCCTGGTCCGGGAAGATCCCACGTGCCGCGGAGCGACTGGGCCCCTGAGCCATGGCCGCTGAGCCTGCGCGTCCGGAGCCTGTGCTCCGCAATGGGAGAGGCCACAACAGTGAGAAGCCCGCATACCACAAAAAAAAAAAAAAGAAAGAAAAAGAAAAGAAAGGGCTGAATGCAATTACAAAGTATTTTAGGAGGATGGGAAGATGATGCAAAGAGAAAACCGAAACTTGGCCTTCTGTCCCTCCCCCTTTGTAGCTACAATCTCCCACTGGACGCCATCTATCATGTGACTTTATTCTAGAAGGTTTTACTGGTAGAAACAAACACCAGGAGTTGTCCAGATCATCATTCCTCTTTATAAAATTACTTTCTTAGTGCTTTTTTCTGAGTTTGGCCCAACCCAGTCGGCCAGAACAGTTCCACTGTGACTTGTTTTTATCCAATAACTTCTCTCTCTTTCCATTTTCTGTGGTTTAATATCATTGGTTACTTAGTAAATAATTTATTTAGTAGATAATATTGATATTTCAGAAAAGTGTTTGCACTTTTCCAGGATTTATCGGCTTTAGGATAGTAGCAGCAAGTGCAGGGTTTTTATTAATGAACCAGAGAATTTAAAATACCAAAACCAGCTGCATCATTAAAACTTCAGGGTTCTTATTTCCTTGAGTTTGATTTGACTCCATATTATTTTCCACCTCTGGGCAGTAGGAAGGTAATATATGTGCTCTGATGAGTGAGCAGTGGAACCCAGTGGGAGACAGAATGTGATAGCAACACGAATGACAGAAGGTGAGTGATAGTCTCTTCTGCTAAAGAACAGAGCAAAGAAAGTGGCAGATGTCTACAATTAATTCCAAAACTTTTATACAAGCTAGAATTGAATTTTAAATCTCTTGCTCAGAAGAGTCAACAACAGCATGATGTCCATCCATAATTCATCATTTTTAAGATGTCTTACAGCATGTCCAAGGGAGCACCAGTTTAGAAATAAAGAAATACGGATTCTTATCTTACCTCTAGTATCTACTTACTGTGACTTTAAGTTTTCTATCCTTCAGTTTCCTGATATTTAAAGAAGAGATGCGTACTATTTTATGAGACTAATGCTTATAATTTTAGTTAATTGTAGGGCAATTAGTTATTTTAATATGTTTATAAGTAATCTGCACTTTTAATCTATTATTACTTTCAAAAATGAAAAATTGCTGGGCATTTTTCTACATGCATGTGTATTTTTTTCTCATCTCACATATGAGTCTAACATTTTTCCACCTAGTCAATTTGTGAAAATTCACAGTTAACAAATATTTAAAATTATGATATGGTCAGTGAAGGTGTTTTATTTGCAGAGGCACAATTGCACCTTATCACTTGTAGAAGACATACACTGATTGTTAAATAGCAGTTTTATTCATTGATAGAAGTTAATGAATTAGTACCACCTGACAAGTGCTATTGAAAATGAAGGAACAAGATACAAATAGAACAGGAAACATAATTTTTCTTTCAAAAGAATATAATCCACATATTTTTGGCAGAATTTCCTCTTTCTATAATAAATTTGGTTTGTGCTAAAGAAATGTACCTAGATGATGTTTATTTTTTTTTATTTATTTTTATTTTTTGCGGTACACGGGCCTCTCACTGTCGTGGCCTCTCCCGTTTTGGAGCACAGGCTCCAGACGCGCAGGCTCAGTGGCCATGGCTCACGGGCCCAGCTGCTCCGTGGCATGTGGGATCTTCCCAGACCGGGGCACGAACCCGTGTCCCCTGCATCGGCAGGCGGACTCTCAACCACTGCGCCACCAGGGAAGCCCCTATGATGTTTATTTTTCTTCACAGACATAAGATCTCTGATTGGCTAATCAGTTCTGCCCAAGATCTGATGCAATACTGGAACTTCAAGTTGTTTGTTACAATGGTTTAGAGAAGGTTGTATCCTAGTGATTTTATATATATATATACACACATATATATGTATATATATGTATATATATATATTTCCTTGCCATTATATTATATATATATTCAGACACATATCTTACAATTATTTATTTAGTGGTAGGTTTGATGTGTCTGAAGACTATTTCAAGATGCAAATTTAAATACATATTCATGATCCTTGCTATAGAATCAATAAGCTCCCCCCTTCTTAATAAATGGATGTTTCCCTTTTACCATGAACGAAGAAAATCTGTTGGTATCTATATTAGATACGATTGGATTCTACTATCTATGGCAGAAAATAAAACAATAGCAACTAAGAAGATATAAGTTAACTTCCATCTCACATAAAGTAAGTCTGGAGGTAGATAGTATAGGTTTTGCAGAAACTTTCAAAACATCAGAAACTCAGGGACCTTGTAGTTCCCTGAACTCCATTTCCTTTGGTGTGATCCTCATCCTTATGTTCCAATATGCCTGCTAGAGCTCCAGCCATCTATATCTTCACTCCAGGAAGCAAGATGGAGGAAAGAAAGAAGAAGGATACAGCCATTCTCTTGTAGGACATTACCTAGAAGTCTGCACTCAACTTTTCTGCAACCATCCCATTGATTAGAACTTAGTCCTGTAATCATATCTAGCTACAAGTGTAGTGGGTACCAGTGTGCCAAGGTTAAAAATAAGGATTCTGTTACTAACAAGAAAGGGAGATAATAGATATTGGGAAGCCACTAGCAATCACAGCTACCATGCTACTGGGCATGTTTCCAAATGAAGCCACGTTAAAAAAAAAAAAAATATATATATATATAGAGAGAGAGAGAGAGAGAGAGAAATATATATATGAAGAAATAGATCCTCCTGAGATACTCATTAACCCTACATCAACAATATATTTGCACAAATATTCATTGATATGTCCCCTTAAATATTCACTTCATAAATTTGTTTCTCAGTTGAAAATAATGTGCCTAATAACTGGGCTCATTTACATAAGTAACTTTTCGAGGTAAAGATTCTCTTAGTGCAGAATATAGACAACCACGTCTAAGTCATAAAATTTGTCATCTCTAAAAAATTCAGCCAATACAAAGGGTACAAAGAAAATGGTACAGATTAACCTGAATGGAAAAAATGAATCAATTCCTTACTGTATATTACTTTATAGGTATTATTATTTTATGGTCCAACTTGGAGTTAAATCCATGAATGTACATTCATTGTCCTGACCTCAGATTCAGAGTCCACTGATAATTGTTGAGAGTCCATGCATTAGAAACTGAGCAAAATGCTTTTAACTATGAATTCTCAATTTAAGTCACACAATTCTGGAAGGTGCTACTAGACTGTATGGCTAGTGTGTAAACCACAGCTGAGAGAACTTGGCTACACTGGCCAAGGTGACACATCCGAGCAGAAAGCTTGAGTACGAATCAGACCCTCTAACACCATGTACTTTTTTTTGGTCAAACTGTTGCTCCAGTAATTAACTGACTCTCACGTTGAGCATCTAAAGAAGAGATATGCATACAAATCTCATAGCTCCAAACTACAAGAGACAGTATGATGAGTGTCTTAAATCTTACAATAGTTGATGTACAATGAGCTGCCTTTATACTTTAACAAACATAGCATCCTTGAAGCATGAGTGGATATAACCCTGGTTGCAAACGCTGAAAGGCTGGAGGACAGGAAAGTAATTTACAATAGAGACTTGAAATAATAAAGAATAAAAATACATTATTCAGTACTTCTTATTCAAGGATACTAGAAAGCTGTATAAGCCCATAGAGCAGGGGTAGACAAACTTTGTAAAGAGTCAGATAGTAAACATTTTAGGGTTTACAAGCCTACATAGTCTTGGTGGCATATTCTTTGTTTGCTTTGTTTGCAATCCTTTAAAAATGTAAAACAGATTTAGTCCAGCTAAAGTTGGGACTTGACGTAGTTTGCCAATTCCTGCATGGCGAAGTAATTATTTTTATGTTCAAAACAATTGCAAACATCAAACTTCTTGGCTTAGGTGAAAAGGTTGATTAGAAAGTTAATGCTCTCCACCTAACCCATGGTAAAACTAAATTATGAATCATAGAATTGAAATCAAGAGTGGCAAGAGACAACTTGCTTCTGTATTATTGGGTCCCAGGACTGGAACATTTAACTGAGGTTCTAGTGCAATCATAGCAGCCATCTTCGGCACTGTCCACTCTCTCCTGGCTCTACTCCTGCACGTAAACAGTATTACTCTCCTGCTCTGCATAAAGAGAGATGCAGACTTGGAAAATTTAACTACTTAATCAAGGTGACAGAAATTTTCTGCAAATGGGGAACGTAATAGAGAATTAAAGAGAAACAATCATGTGACTTTCATTATTCTTCCTGCTCAGAATCTACCTTCTGAGAGTAAGTAGTATACGATTTCTTAGTAAATAGGAATAATTGTGAAAGGTGTATTTGACTTGCTAAAGATGGTATTGAACTCTCTCTATGTATGATTATGCATATTTCCCTGTCTTTTCTCAATGAGTGATCCACTATAGCAAGCAGCTGCTATGGAGCTATCTGATTTATATACTGAATGCCTTAAACCAGGGGTCCCCAACCCCTGGGCCATGGACTGGTACCAGTCCGTGGCCTGTTAGGAACCAGGCTGCACAGCAGGAGGTGAACAGCAGGCGAGCAAGCAAAGCTTCTTCTGTATTTACAGCTGCTCCCCATCGCTCGCATTACTGCCTGAGCTCCGCCTCCTGTCAGATTGGCGGTGGCATTAGATTCTCATAGGAGCACGAACCCTACTGGGAACTGCACCTGCGAGGGGTCTAGGTTGCGCGCTCCTTATGAGAATCTAATGCCTGATGATCTGAGGTGGAGCTGAGGTGGTGTTGCTAGTGCTGGGGAGTGGCTGCAAATACACAGTATCATTAGCAGAGAGGTTTGACTGCACAGAGACCACAATAAATCGACTGCTTGCAGACTCATATCAAAACCCTATCAGTGAGTAGCAAGTGACAAGCTGCATCTTACGGAGTAGACCGGACATAAGCAACACACTTATGGGTGTCACTGTCTCCCATCACCCCCAGATGGGACCATCTAGTTGCAGGAAAACAAGCTCAGGGTTCCCAATGATTCTTCATTATGGTGAGTTGTATAATTATTACATTATATATTACAATGTAATAATAATAGACATAAAGTGCACAATGAATGTAGTGTGCTTGAATCATCCCAAAGCCACCCCCCCACCGCGGTCTGTGGAAGAATTGTCTTCCACAAAACTAGCCCCTGGTGCCAAAAAGGCTGGGGCCTGCTGCCTTAAACTGTCCGGATGAAGATAATGCAGTCACGGTATCTTCTGTTTTCCTTTATTTAATTTACTAAGAAATCAGTAACTTAAGTGGTAGTCACATTTTCAGGCTCATAAAACTTCAAAAAGATGTTACTTACTTTCAGATTAGGTGTTGACTAAACTATATGCTCTCCGAAGCCTCAAAATTTTGATCATTCAGTGAGAGTATATTTCTTGGTAACTCTTTAAAAGCTTTTACTGAGAGCATGACTGTAACAAAAAATCAAGTGGATTATGGGCTTTCATCAGTTCCCAAAGGTAACTGTTCGACTGTAATGCAAAGTTATTGTAAACATTGCTAAATTCATTGTGGCTGGCATCACCACAGAGCTCCCACCATTAGAAAATTACATATGCATTTCATCGAAAAGCTCCTAACTATGGACATTATTTTTACTGCTTTTGAACTATAACAATTCTGGTGCACGGTAATTAGCAGTGAATGTGAAAACCCAATTATGAAGTAATTATACTTCTCATGGTCACTCTATCATCTCAACTGTGCATTCTGCTTTCTGGCTGTTTGACTTCAAGCCAACCACACCAAGCAAGACTGAAGCAATAATAAAATCAGAAACATAAGGCCATTGAATGTATGTTTTCCTCTTGATTCTAATTTGTCTTTGATTCAAACGAGAAAACCCAAAGAGCTAATTAACTAGTCCTCGAGGTAAATGCCAAGATCTTTAAAGTGGATGGTTCATGGGCTTTATTCCCTCCTGGAAGCCAACTGTTTAGCTTCAGAAAATAGGTAACAGGCATACAAAGCATAAATCTGACCATTCATAAAAGACAAAGCAGCAGGAAGCTTATTGATATTCTTCTCTTTTCATTTTCTTCAAGCTGTAGGCTTGCCAGCTAGTTTTTCTGAGAATTGATTGCTTGTACAAAAGATGAACTTGAAACATATTCAGCTGTCGATGGAGGAGGAAAAAGTGATAAAATATGAAAGGTTGTACTTATATGCTGATATTGAATGAAATCCGTAGCAATGAGTTTCAGTCTGATTATTAAATTATACGTGTTGGCTTTATGCCTGCATAAAATACTCATTTGTTTTAGATTACTATTTCATTTCAAAAGGGTGGCCTTGGGAGGAGTGACCTCCTGGACAAATGAGCTAAGAGTGGAAGCCATATACATGACATGGTCAGGGTAATTCAAGAGGGCAAAGCCATATCTTCATATTAGATGGGCAGGTATTCATTCTCTTATTCATGCTAAGGCCCCACACAGCAAATACAGCCACAAATACTTCTATTATCCTGCACGTCCATACAGTGCCTTAAAACAGAAGGGTAGAAAGCATTCTAGCAAATATGTCATCTACCCAGGGCAGTGTGAGACCACAAAATAGAACTGAGGTACACTTTTCTTATGATAACCCAGATTTTGCCTAACTGATTCCTTTATCTACCTCCTCTTCTCTCCAATATATTCTAATTATAGATCTAATCATCCCAGATCCTTTCGATATTCCTTCCCTGGCATTCAAAGCCTTCTCCAGTCTGACCACTGTCTTCTAGAGGGAGTGTGTATACTGGGAAAAACACTGAGCAGAAGTTCTTGGTTTCAGTCCCAGCACAGTCTCTGATAACTCTGAGACATTCAGGGAATCCATTAATTTCTCTTGCACTTAGTTTATTTGCAAAATAAACTTAATGAGCCTTATGATCATTTAAAGTTCAAAAATTCTGAATCTGCTTATCAAGATGTACCCCATGCTACAAGCCATCACCTGAAGACATGTTCTTTGAGCATACTATGTGCTCACAGGACCCCCAGTAGACACCAACCCAAGGATCACTTGAGATCTTTCCCCCTTGAAGACTGCTTTGCAAATCCTACCTTCCCTACCCACATTTCCCAACACTAGTCTTCTCCGATTCCCTTGTCAGGATTAATTTCTCCTTCACCCATATTCACCTTTCAGCCAAGTTATTTTTAGATTACAGTTCATGGGCTTTAGTAAATTATGAGGTCAGGAAGAAAGGACACTATACTTATATATTTGTGATCCTAAGCCACTCCATACAATGTTTAACAATTCATATAATCTCAGGTAAAGTTAGCTGACTAAAATTGGACTCTGTGTTATGCATTAGTCAAAAAATTTGTATTACATTTTAAAAGCTATTGTTTTGAGTAAGATTTTTCTTTATTTTGGTTTCCTAGTGAAACCTAATGAGAAAAAATTTAGTTGCAACCACTAGCCCTAAAATCAAATATAGTCATTTTATCACTACTTAAGTCAGAAATAAATAAAGCTATTCTGTCTTCTGTTTATTCACTTCCAGCCACTTGTGATTATTCTCTGGTGAGTACTCTATACTTGAATACTTCAAAGCTCAGTGTGCCCATCTTAAGTGCTGCAACCACTGACGTTGAGCTATGGGGGAGGACAGAGGATAAAGAGTTGTCTGATATTGCCTTTGCATCTGCGGTTTTAAAATTTCAATCAGTTATTTATATGTTTCATTCTAACTGGTAAAGAGGATTGACCAACCAAATTGGCACAGTTGCATTTTCTGTCCTGCCACTACATGCTGAAGTACATGGGTGCACACACACATACACATATAACCATATTTACACCCACACCAACACCCACACACACTTTTATGTGTAGCACACAGAGACCAAACATGTTTTTCCATACTTTAAGACATACTGAGAAAGCAGAGGACAGACTAACAAATGAATTTGCAAACTTATGCCCTTGGAAAAATGTAACATAACTTCCTGCCCTAGCACTGAGTTCTGAAGTTCAGTTGTTAACAAAAGTCATGGTCATGGCAATGGTGCACCACAGAACCTTTGTGCTCTGATAACCACCTGACCTGGAACATTATGCGTTCCCCTCTCTACATCCCCAAACATGCTCAGCAGATCCAGGAAGAACCTCTGTTATAGACTGAATGTGTCCCTCCAAAATTCATATGTAGAAATCTTACCCCCCAAGGTGGTGGTAATAGGAGGTGAGGTCTTTGGGACCTTAGGTCATGAGGGCAGAGCTCTCATAATTGCAACAAATACCTTCATTTGAAAGAAACTCCACAGAGCTCCCTCATCCCTTCTGCCATGTGAGGATAGAGCAAAAAGACAGCTGTCTATGAAGTGGTCCTCATGAGACCTCATCTGCCAGCACTTTGATCTTGGACTTCCGAGCCTCCAGAAATAATAAATGTCTATAGTTCACAAGCCACCCAGTTTACTGTATTTTTGTTACAATAACTTGAACAGACCATGACAACCCAACTTATTCAGTGATGAGTGAATTAAGAAGAAACTAACAAAAAATTGACACAAAGATACTTTAAGATAGAGATGATGGATATGGCAGCAAAATTTGGTAACAAAAAAAAGCATTTACCAAAAAAAAAATCAACAAAGCAGATGAAAATTATGATCATATATTGCACCATGAATTGTATTAGAAACTTATATATTAATTCCTTCATGAAAGAAGGCCTTAAGCAAAAAATAACTCAGAAAAGAAATGACAAAAACGACAAGAGGATTAGAAATATAGTCTGACAGATTTAAGAAAAGAAGAAAAAAAATTGTAACAGAAATGAAGGCAAAATTAGAAGAAAAGCAAAGAGTTGGAAAATATCCAGAAAACAAAGCAAGGGGCAAAAAGGTAGAAATGGAAAAAAAAAAAAATGAGCAGAATAAAATGGAAATAGAGAGCTAAAAGGAATTAGAAAGAAAATAATGTAGAAGACAGCAAGAGATCCAACATATACGTAATTGTATTTCCCAAAGTAGAAGAACAAAAGAATAAAACAGAGCCAATTTAAAAGATATACTTCAAGCCAAGTTCTCTGATGTGAGATCGTAAGAGTGAGGTGCCAGAGAACACTGAGCCAAAATGGTTGAAGGGGAGGAAAAAGTCCTTTTCCCTCTACCCTTCTACGTTCTAGGCTGGGGACCCTGCAATAGACAAATTAACAAGAGAAAAACAGACAGAAAGGTATTAACGTGTATATCTCATATATATACATATGGGAAAACCCAGAGAATGAGTAACTCAAAGAGTTGGCTTAGAATTGGGGTTTAAATACCATCTCAGCAAAAACAAAGAAAGAAGGGTGTGGAGGAGGCAAGTTAGGGGAAGGTGACCAGGGAAAGCAGGGTAAACCAGAATAAGGCTTATTATGCAGATTTAAGTCCTTGCCTTCTCCACTGACACGAGTCTCTTGTAATTTAAAGTCATCCTTCTCTTCCTGGTACAGAGAGAGGGACACTCTTACAAAAGGAGAACGTAAATTTATAAATGTAAATTTCCCTTACAGAAATGGTAACCTACTCTGTTTTCAGAGCTTCTCTTGCGTCTGCTCTTTTTCAAAATAATCAGCTCAAAATAATCCTTATGCCAAAGAGGCATATTCTGGTTTCCTACAGTCATATTTTGGGGTGGCGTATTCTGACCTCCTACATGGTCAACACTGACACATATCCTACCCAGTAAAGTTACTAAACTTCAATTTTTTAAAAAAATTGGCTAGCCAGCCTTGTTTGGAAATAGTCTAAATATTTATTTTGGTGGTGGTTACTCAAGTATGTTCATTTAGAAATAATTCATCAAAGTGTACACATATGATTAGTAACACTTTTCCGTAAATATGTTATACTTAAAATAGTTAAAAATCATTATGAACCAAATAACATAGCATCAATATATATAGGAAAAGTCAGAGTAAATGTAAAGAGAAATAGAAATAACTATTACTATGAGACTTTAATTTTACTCTCTCAGAACATGACAAAGCAAATGGACAAACGTAAGTAAATACATAGATGATCTAAATAACATAATTAATAAAGTGTATATAAATATTATAATTTCAATTCTGCCAAAAATAGAGAATACATCTTCCTTTGAAGTGCTCATGAAACTTTCAGGGACATTGGCTTCAAAAAAAAATCTATAAATTTCAGAAAGTTAAAATGACCCAGGATACAGGCAACACTTTCTGACCTCACCGCAATGAAATTTTTCAAAAACAGTAACATTAAAACACCTTTTAAAAATAACTCTAGGTAAAAAAGAAATAAAAAAAGAAAAATAAAGGTGATCTAAAAGAACTTACAATGAAAACACTGCATATCTAAACTGATGACATACTAAAGCAAAGTTCAGAAGAAAATTACAGAAGCATATTATAGACATAAAAACAAACTATTATAAATATATATATATACACACATACCAATAAATAAGAAGGAATAAAACAAATTTAGCAAGCAATTCAAGAATTTGGAAAAAGAACAATAAGTAAAATAAAAGGAAGAAAATTTGTCAAAAGATAAATAAAATTATAAAATTAAAAAGTAGATCATAAAAAAGATAAAAATAACAAGATATATAAATTATTAGCTAACCTAACATAGGAAAAATGAAAATAAATATGCTTCCCATTAATAACCAGTTAAGGAGAGGAAATTTAAAAACCATGAGAAAGTTATTTGGTCCAATCCATGGAAATAAGGTTCACAACTTTGGCTTAAATAGACAATATTCTAAGAAAAAACAATTTACTAAAACTGATCCCAGAATATATATAAAATCTAAACAAATTTCCATAGAAGAAATAAAGTTAAGCAACTAACTTTCCCCACAAAAACACAAGACGCAGATAGTTTAACCAAAGTTTTAAATAACAGATAAATCCATGTTGTTGCACAGAAAAAGAAGGAAAAATTCCCAATTATTTTTGAGAAAGCAAGATTGAAGTCAAAACTAGAAAAGATTGAAAAAGGAAAGAAGAAGGAAGGAAGGAGAAAAGGATGGAAAGAAGGGAGAAAGGAAGAAAGAAATTCAGCCCACTAATGAATAAAATGAAAAAAATCCTAAATAAAATTTTACAAACTGGAATCCATCAGCTCAGTAAAGAAAAATATATTATGTGCAAAAGAAGTTTATCACATAAATGCAAGAATGTTTTAATATTAAGAAAGTTATTAATATAATTCTCCATATTATTACATCTAAGGACAAAAATCATATAAAAATCTCCACAGGCACTGAAAAGACATTTTAAAATAAAAGTTTACAGCCATTCCTGATGAAAATGGATTATGGAATATGACTAGAGTAATATAAATAGATATGAATAAATATGAGCAGAGAAAATAAGTCTGTCTTCACTCAAGTCAGATACATCCTCAATCACCATTATTATTTGTGTGATTGTCCTGAGAGTACCACACAATGCAATTAGACAAAGGAAAGAAGTTAGAGGTATAAACACTGGAGAGGAGAAGGAACTATCACTATTTACTGATGACATGATTGAATTCTTAGAAATCCCAAGAGAATTGATTGGAAAACTCCCATAAACACATGAGAATTTCATAAGGAAGCATAGTACATAAACAAAATACAAAAATCAGCAGCTTTTTATACATTGTTTAAAAAAAGGGAGACAATAGGCTCAAAATGGAGTGACTTGTGCTCAGCCCACATCACCAAACTGAAATTTAATACCTAACCTAATTGCAGTTTCAATCTCGCCCAGGGAATGCAATCTTAACCAGTCAGTCTAGAATTTCCTGGTTGGCAGTACTGAGGTAATCTGCCTGATAGACCCCTTCCACCTCCCAAAGAAAGATGAGATAATTCACATTTTTCCTTGTCCCTGCCTCCTTCTGTCTATAAAAACTTTCTTTTTCTGCAGCTCTTTGGAGCTCCTTTCTACTTGCTAGATGGGATGCTGCCTGATTCATGAATCATTGAATAAAACCAAATTAGATCTTCAAATGTTCTCAGTTGGATTTTGTTTTTTAACAACATAATCAGCTGCCACTTAGGAGATATAATGAAAGAAAAGACCTCACTAAAATAACAAAATGCTTAGGAATAAACTTGATAAGAAATGTGTGAGCCATGAGAAGGACACTTTAAAATACTCATGAAGCATATATAAAAAAGTGATTCAAATAAATGGAAAGGCATGCCCTATTCTTGGATGAGAAGAATCAATACCATAAATGTCAATTCTCTGTAATTTATAAACTTAGCAAAATCCCAATAAAACACTAATATTTTCAACTACTTAAGGTGATGTTAAAGTTCATATGGAAAAATAAACATTTACTTAATAATTATCAATTTAAATTTATTCTTTGGGAATACTTGAATATCTGTAAAATTATATTCATGCAGCATTGTCTGTAAAATCAAAAAAGCATAAACGAGTGTCCGTAATAGGGGGATTGGTTGAATAAATTAAGTATATCCATACAATGAATTTCTAGGCAGCTGTAAAAAAAAAATTCTGAGTCCTAAGAATTTCTCTAAAAAAAGAAAATTAATGCAGGAGAAATAGCATTACCATGTCAGACAATTAAAACATCTTATATTGCCTCAATAAATAGCATGGCAATCATACCTGAATAAATAGAAAGACAAATTAAACAAATAGAATGTCCAAAAATGGACCTGCAGAAAGAGAATTAGGTGTTTTATTCACATTAGGGCTCATTCTTGGTGTTGTACATTCTGTGGGTTTGTACAAATGTATAAAAACATGTATTTACCTTTACAGTATCATACAGAGAATTTTCACTGCCCTAGTAATCCTCTGTGCTCCTCCCTTAACTCCTGGCAATCACTGATCTTTTAATCGCCTCCACAGTTTTGCTTTTTCTAGGATGTTCATAGTTGGAATCATACAATATGATTGGCTTCTTTCACTTAGTATTATGCATTTAAATTTTCTCCATGTGTTTTCATGGCTTGAAAGCTCATTTCTTTCTAGCACTGAATAATATTCCATTGTCTGGATATACCACTTTCTGAAGTACATCTTGGTTGCTTTCACGTTCTCCCGTTGAGGAGCACAGGCTCCGGACTCGCAAGTTCAGCGGCCATGGCTCACGGGCCCAGCCGCTCCGCGGCATGTGGGATCTCCGCGGACCGGGGCACGAACCCGCGTCCCCTACATCGGCAGGCGGACTCTCAACCACTGCGCCACCAGGGAAGCCTGCTTTCAAGTTTTGATAGTCATAAATAAAGCTACCGCAAATATTCGTGTGTAGGTTTTTGTATGGACATAAATTTCCAACTCGCTTGGGTAAATACCAGGAAGCACAATTGCTGGATTACATGGTAAGAGAATATTTAGTTCTTTAAGAAATTGCCAAACTGTCTTCCAAAGTGGCTGTATCATTTTGCATTCCCACCAGCAATGAATGAGAGTTCCCATTGCTCCATATCCTCACCAGCGTTTGGTGTTGTCAGTATTCTGGATTTTGGGCCATTCTAATAAGTGTGTAGTGTATATCACTATTGTTTTAATTTTCATTTCCCTGATGACATGTGATGTGGGGCATCTTTTCATATGCTTATTTGCCATCTGTGTACCTTCTTTGGTGAGGTGTCTGTTAAGGTCTTTGGCCCATTTTTAAATCAGCTTGTTTATTTTCTTATTGTTGAGTTTTAAGAGCTCTTTGTGTATTTTGGATAACAATCCTTTATCAAATGGGTCCTTTAAAAATATTTTTTCCCAGTCTGTGGCTTGTCTTTTCATTCTCTTGGCCTTTTTTTCCCCATAGAGCAGAAATTTATAATTTTAATGAAGTCCAGTATATCAGTACTTTCTTTCATGGATCCTGCCTTTCATGTTGTATCTAACTCATCTCCACATTCAAGGTCATCTAGGTTTTCTCTTATGTTATGTTCTAGAAGTTTTATAGTTTTGCATTTTACATTTAGGTCTATGATCCATTTTGAGTAAATTTTTGTGAAGGGTATAAGGTCTGTGTCTAGATTCATTTTTTTTGTTGCTGTTGTGCAAATGGATGTCCAGTTCTAGCACCATTTGTTGAAAAGACAGTTATTATTGCCTTTGCTCCTTTGTCAGAGATCAGTTGACTATATATATGTGGGTCTATTTCTGGATTCTCTCTTATCAAATTCTGAAATTCTCTCAAATCAAATTCTCTTGATTTGCCTATTCTTTCACCAATACCACATTGTTCTGATTATGGAAGGATTTTAAAAATTCATACAATAATAGAAACTATTGAATTGGTTCAAAATTTAGAAGAGCATTGTAAAAATTATATCTGAGGAGATAATGAAATGCTTACCATGATTATGTTTTTCACTTATTTAGCAAATATTTACTAAGCATCTACTCTGTATTACTGTGTATTATATTAGATGTTAGACAAACAGTGAGTAACACAATAGATATGATTCCTGCCCTCATGAAATTCCCAGTTAAATGAAATATGGTTCATTTGCATGTATTATATTTATACCCACTTTTTTCTAATAGGCCTACATAATTTTATGGAATTGAATTATCCCCAAAATAAGCATAATGATTGAGAAAAATCAATGGGGTTATGTAGCTAGGAAGAAATGTTGTATAGCCTTACCAGTTATAATAAGAAAAATAGCATTAATTCTATTCCAACAATTCCTTGAGATCTCTGTGTGTTAAAGATCAAGCTTTAGAAACACAGCTCATAAACCCCAAGAGTTCCCCAAAGTTAGTCACAAAAGTTTCCCAATAGACAGTGGTTCCTATCACTGTTCTCAAAATCCTCAACTCCAAACACAAGGAATGGCTAGCCAGTGAACACATGTCACTGCCTGGTTTATAAAAGACTGAGAGTTGTAGCCATATATATAATACCCATCATATATACAGAACAAAATTACATGGTCTCTAAATGTAAAGGGACTCATGAAGAAAAAAGATATGAATAGAGAATAAAAAATAAGTATTTTGAGGAAACGATTGAATTTTATTCAATATTTTTTATATTGCACGTTATACCAGTTCTGTTCCCAACAGGTTCCCAGTTTCTCAATTATACCATTATAATGGTCACATTCCATTTTACATAGTCTTAATTATCTCTCAGGAAATTAAATTTTTGTTTTATGATCATAGTGTCTCAGGTTTCAAAGAGAATTCTTTTAAGTTAGCTAGTATAATTCTCACTGTACCTAACATTAAAAATAGTTTAAGATACATTCCTTCTTTGTTCCAGGCACTGGAATAGAGGTTGGAAATACAGACCTGAAAAGAATATAGTCCCTATCTTTGAAAGATCCATGGCCAAACGAGGAGACAAACATACCTAGATCCAAGTAATGAAAGCAATAAGGTGTCATAATGCATAATACAGCACGAGGGACAGGGGGGTGATGTGCTTATTCTCTGAGAAACCACGAAAGGTTTGGCATTTGAGCTGAGTCCTGAAGCATTATGAGGGTCCATCAGACAGACAAGGAGGTAGGGGGAGTGACTATAGAAAGGATATCACATGGTAGCTTGGTTTGGCAAAAGAGACAAGACACTGAAAAAGCTATTTGGAAAATCTGTATTTGAGTTGGAAGTGAAACACCTTGTCAACTGGCAGGCTTTTCTATTAGATGATTGGCCAGCAAGCCACCTGCTTTATTTTGAGATCTCTGATTGTCATTATTAGTAGATTCTTCTCTTGAGTATATGTAATTTTCCCCAGGGAGGAATACTCCAGTCTCATCTGTAGTAGAGGTTAGGCTGGTATATTGTTGGATGTCAAATTATATGATCCAAGCAGGTGAAAGCAGTCGTTATTAATTGTACTTATTATTCCTCCTTTTATGCATGGTAACTACTACCACCCCCTCTGCCCCCTCTTCCCAAGCCTTTTCACTTTTATAGTGGACAGGCTTACTTCTCCTTGACTTTCCTGCTTTATTCTATCACAAACTTAGGTTTCACTTTCTGTAGACTTCTAGATCAGTAACTATGTGTGTATCGCATTTTTAGCTTCAAAATATAGGGTTCCTCTCATCGACTGCCATATATACTCGGATTTATGCATTTTAAAATCCTTTATTGGGATTTCTGAGTCAAGAAATATATGGAAATAAACAACTATCTTCAGTCTACCATTTACATTTGGAAGGCCTCGTTCCATTTCTAAGTGCTAATAAACTGCGCTTTTGGTAACTACTTGCTCACAATCAAAAGTTGCCTCTTCAGACTCTAGTGTAAATATTTATTTATTTATGGAACTGCATTTTTTTTTTTTTTCAACTGCATTTGCCAGTCCCTAGGCTTCAGGAATAGTTCTGTCATGGATCACCGTCATTGCTTCAGCGGTCTGAATCAGTCACTGTTTCTCTTAGTTCCTAGCATTTAATTTGTCTAGGCAAAGGGACATGAGTTTGTGGGGTGACATCAGCATCGTGGCAGCCTGAGATTCTCCCGTCGTCTCTCCCCTTCAATCTACAACTAGTAAAGTAACCATATTCAGCAAATGTTTCTGAATGCCCAACACACCTGGATGCCAGAGAGATTCATACAACTGTACAGCTGAAGGTGGGCAACTGGAACACAGAGAGGAGGTGGGGGAATGGTGGAAACAGTACCCATCATCCAGGCCCTGGTCAAGGCGGCTGAGCCTGCAGCTCCAGAGAACCTGTTAGCAGCAGAGAAGGTGTAGCACACGACTCAAGGCTCCCAGCTAGAGTGGCATCGGTTGCCGCAGGGAACCGGGCAGCAGCAGCAGCAGAAACTATGACTCTGGTCCCTTCAGCCACAGCAGCACCCTTGACTCTGGTCTCCCTGCCCATGGTGGCAATACCCACATACCCAACAACCCCAGATGTAACAGAGGCACCCACCATGCTGGTGCCCCTGGTGGCAACGCCAGCAAGATCAGGGACACCAGAAGCAGAAAACCACCAGCAACTCCAGAGGCACAAGCAACAATGAGGGCACCAGCAATACCCACAGCAGAGGCCGTGGAGGGTGGGGAGTGGAGAGTGCAGATTCTCAAATATAGCCAGAGGCAGCAGAAGGTGAAAGAAAACAAAAACGTGTGCTATAGCGCCACCTACTGAAAAACAAGAAAAAGACCTCTAGTTACCAAAAAGTCGCACTGTTAGGAGAGGGTTCTAGAAGGGAACAGAGAGTTTACTTAATGAAATAATAGCTTAGAGCTTCCCAAATCTGGGGAAGGAAGTGGATATACAAGTTCTCGAAGCTAAGAGAAAACCTAATTATCTCAATACAAAAGGATGTTCTCCAAGACACATTATATTAAAACTATCAATGATAAAGAAAGAATTTTAAAGGCAGCTGCGGGGCGGGGGAGAAGACAGTTACCTACAAAGGAACCCGCATTTCGTTATCAGCAGATTTCTCAGCAGAAACTGTACAGACTAGGAGAGAATGGAATGACATACCAAAACATCTAAAGATAAAAACTGTCAGCCAAGAGTACTCTATCCAGCAAAGCTACCCTTTAGAAAGGAGAGAGAAGTAAAGGCTTTCCCAGGTGAACAAAAGCTGAGGGAGATCATCACCCCTAGACCTGCCTTATAAGAAAGTTTAAGAGGAGCTCTTCTACCTGAAACAAAAGGCAAAAGTACGCAAAACTTTTAATGAGGTGATAAATAGGATGAAACAATCAGAAAACTGCAACTCTATATCAGAAGAGATCGTTGAACACTTAATTATAGCATAAAGGTTAATGGGAACACAGCAATAAAAATAACTATAGCTACTTCAATTTCTTAACAAACTCACAACATAAAAATGGATAACTTGAAATTTAAAAAAAAAACATAAAAAGGAAAGAGGAAAAGGACAAAACTCATGTAGGCCAATGAAGATAGGATACTATCAGAAGGAATAGCAGTATTTTACCTATGAGACATCTTATACAAAATTCATGGCAATCACAAAACAAATCTGGAGCAGAGACACGAAACATAAAGAAAAGAGAAACTGAGAAAAACATCGTGGAAACCCACTAAACTAAAATGGCAGCCTGAAACGTAAGGAAAAAGAAACCATGGAGATAAAGAGCAACCAGAAAACAAAAGATAAAACAGCAATACAAATCTTCATTTATATAATCGCCCTTAATGTAAATAGATTGAATTCAGCAATCAAAAGCCACAGATTGGTTGGATGGATCAGAAAATAAGACACAAATATATGCTGCCTCCAGGAGATTCATCTCAGCTGTAAAGACAAACATAGGTTCAAAGTGAAGGGCTGGAAGATGATAATTCAGGCAAACGGCAGTCAAAGAAAAGTGGGTGTAGTCACACCTATAATAGACTTCAAGCCAAAAGAGGTAACAAGAGACAAAGATGGACATTATATCATAATAAAGGGGACAATCCATCAAGAAGACAGAGTGGGCTTCCCTCGTGGCGCAGTGGTTGGGAGTCCGCCTGCCGATGCAGGGGACGCGGGTTCGTGCCCCGGTCCCGGAAGATCCCACATGCCGCGGAACGTCTGGGCCCGTGAGTCATGGCCGCTGGGCCTGCGCATCCGGAGCCTACGCTCCTCTGCGGCGGGAGAGGCCGCAGCGGTGAGAGGCCCGCGTACCGCAAAAAAAAAAGAAGAAGACATAGTTAGCTACCACAATGTCGCTGCCCAGTCCACAGCGAGGGCGACAAGAAGTTAGTTTCCTTAGGACAAAGGAAGCGCCCCTGCACCTGCAGGACAACTTGTTGCCCCATCCGTAGGGAGGAATAAGCTTCCTGTTACGGCTGCAACTGCTAAGAAGCCGGCCCTGCTGCGGTTTCTCCCAGACGTTTTTCCAGAGAATGAGTCTGTGCCAGAGTGTTTCTGAGTGAAGTCCTAGATGCAGATGGCTGTGGATGTATAGCAGTGAAGGTCAATGAAGTTTAAAAGATGAAGGAACTGAGAAGCTCAGTGGCTGCATGCTGCATACAAAAGCAGGAAGAAAGAAGTTGAATCTGAACTGCTCTACCCTCAGAAAAAATCAGGAAAAATATTTTTCTGGAACCACCGCCCCCCGCCCAGCCCTCTCAGCCCCTGCAGACTTCCCTTATGTTTCACTGGCCAGAACTGAGTCACATGCCAACCTCAACATTAATCACTGTCAAAGAGCATGCGGGATCTTAGTTCCCCAACCAGGGATCGAACCTGTGCCCTCTGCATTGGGAGTGCAGAGTCTTAACCACTGGACCTCCAGGGAAGTCCCAAGAGCTCGGATTTTACTATGAAGTATTAATTATTGAAGTTTTTGAAACGGGGTATCCCTTATGTATTTCAAGAGGATAACTCATCAGCATGATGTCTGGATTGGTGGCATAAGACCCATTAAGAAGGTAATTGCAGTGGTCCACATGAGACATAATGGGGCACGAACCTAGGCAGTAGCAATGGGCTGAAAAGAAAGGGCCACTTAAAAGAGTTATTGGAGAATTAGAATCAGCAAACCTTGCCGATCAATTGTACATGGAATGTACATGGGGCTGCTGAAGATGCCTTCGATGTTTCCTTTGTGGCTAATTAGGAGAATGGTAGTGTTGGTAATTAATGAAGAAAACCAGAATATATTGAATTAGATCATATATTACTCCCTGCTCAGACCCTTCATGGCTGCCCATTATTCTCAGAATAAAATCCGTCCCTTCTAGCTCACTACACTCTAGCCACAGTGATCTTTTGGCTTTTTCTTAACTACTCCGATCACACTCAGGGTTATTGCATTGGCTGTCCTCTTTCTTCTTGGAATGCTCTTCTCCCAGACCTTCTGATGGCTTCTTCTATCCTTTCATTCAGGCTTCTGCTCAAATACTATTTAATTTAATGGGCCTGTCTGTATTATAATGTTCTACAAAGAATTGTGATGTTGGCCGTCCTTTATCATGTTAGTACCTTTTTATTTCTCATTTGCTAAAAACTTTGTCAGGAACACGTTTTTAATTTTACCAAAAATATTTTCTCTATTTATTGAGAAGGTTTTCTCATTTTAAACTGTCCTATGGGGGTGATGTCAGCAACATGGCTGAAGAAGACATCCCGCATTGTATCCCCCCTCTCCAACATCAACAATTCTGCACCTATCCATGGACAGAAGTCCCTCTGTGGGAACTGTAGGATCCAGCACCATATGCCAAGGGAACTGAGAGGAGTCTCACCCACCTGTGCATTGAGTAATTGTGCACTGACCTCAGTAGTGGCTATGGACACTGCAGTGACCCATGAACCAGCTCCAGCCCCTCTCAGTCACCATTCAGGAGCCCCTGGAGAACGCTGTCTTAGACAATCACCCACAGACAAGAGAGCTTTTGTGGAAGTCTTGATTTCCATCAGAGAAGCTCCGACACACCTTTGGAGCCCCCCAAAACCCAAAAAACAAACAAAAAGAAACCAAATGAGTTTGGACCCACTGGAGAGAGTACGGGGACCAGTTTAACTTTATCCCTGTCAACCCCTCCCCCAAGGTGGCACAGCTCAGTGCCAAGCAAGACTTTCTCAGCCCATGATTTCTCCTGCTTGGGAAAGTGAGAGCGTGAGTGAGCACCTGCCTTCCCCAGATACATGGGACATTGCCAAAGAGGCCTATTTCTGTCTTACCCCAGTATCCAGAATACTGAGTCATGAGCTGCATAACTGGGGGGTGGAAAGAGTCTGAGAGAGCAGCAGATAGGACCCTCAAAGGACGTTAGAGGGACGTGGATCCTACTGCTTGCTTCTCAGACTCCATCATGAGGTTCCATAGAGAGAGAAGAATGGTGGTTTCCAGGGGCTGAGGGTGGGGAAAATGGGGAGAGATTTTGACAAAGGGTACAAAGTTACAGCCTGGGGATTACACTTAACAATACTGTATTATACACTTGAAAATGGCTAAGAGAGTAGATTTTACATGTTCTCACCACAAAAAAGAAGTGATAATTATCTGACATGATGAAGGTGTTAACTAAACCTACTACAGTAATCATTTCACAGTATATAAATGTGTCATCACATATACCTTAAACTTACACAATGTTATATGTCAATTATATTTCAGTAAAACTGGAAAAAAGGGAATGTGGTATATACACACAATGGAATATTATACAGCCTCAGAAAAGAAGGGAATCCTGTCACATGCTAAAATTTGGATGAACCCTGAGGACATTACACTAAGTAAAATAAGCCAGTTACAAAAGGACAGATACTGAGAATTCCCTGTCAGTCTAGTAGTTAGGACTCAGTGCTTTCACTGCAGGGGACCCAGGTTTGATCCCTGGTCGGGGAACTAAGATCCTGCAAGCTGTGTGGTGCAGCTGAAACAAAACAAAACAAAAGGACACATACTGTCCTTTAGATATTTCTATTCATGTAAAATATTTAAAGTAGTCAAATAATAGAAACAGAAAGTGGAAAGGTGGTTGCCAAAAGCTGTGGGGAGGAAGGAGGGAAAATTAGCATTTAATGGGTATAGAGTTTGCTATGTAAGATGAAAAAGTTGTAGAGATCTGTTGTACACCAATGTGATTATACTTAATACTACTGAACTGTACACTTAAGAATGGTTAATATAGTGATTTTTAATCACAATAAAAATAACTGAAAAAAGAAAAAAAAAGACATAGTTATTAATATATAAGCACCCAACATAGGAACCAAAATATATAAAGCAATTATTAACAGACTTAAAGGGAGAAACTCACAGCAACACAATAATAGTAGGGGACTTTAATACCCCACTTACATCAATGGATTGATCTTCCAGACAGAACGTAAACAAGGAAACAGTGGCCTGAAATGAAACATTATACCAGATGGACTTTATAGATTTATACAGAAGATTTCATCCAAATGCTGCAGAATACACATTCTTCTCAAGTACACATGGAACATTCTCAAGGATGGATCATATGTTGGGACACAAAACAAGTTTCAATAAATTTAAGAAGACTGAAATCATATCAAACATTTTTCCAATCACAATGGTATGAAACTAGAAATCAGCTACAAGAAGAAAGCTGGAAAAATCACAAATATGTGAACACCAAACAACATGCTACGGAACAAGTGTTGTGCCAATGAAGAAATCAAAGAAGAAATTTAAAACTACCTGAAGACAAATGAAAATGAAGATACAACATACCAAAATCTTCAGGATGCAGCAAAAGCACTACTAAAAGGGAACTTTATAGCAATACAGGCCTACCTCAAGAAACAATCTTAAACAAACAACCTAACTTACACATAAAGAAACTAGAAAAAGAAGAACAAACAAAGCTCAAAGTAAGCAGAAGAAAAGAAATAATAAAGATCAGAGCAGAAATAAATTGAAATAGAGACTAAAAAGGCAATGAAAAAGATCAATGAAACTAAGAGCTAGTTCTTTGAAATGATAAAATTGACAAACCTTTAGCTAGACTCACTAAAAAGAAGGCTCAGATAAATAAAATCAAAAATGAAAGAGGAGAGATTACAGTGGATACCACCAAAATACAAAGGATTGTAAGAGCATACTGTGAACAGTTATATGCCAACAAAATGAACAACCCTAAAGAAATGGATAAATTCTTAGAATCACGCAACCTTCCCAGACTGAATCATAAAGAAATAGAAAGTCTAAATAGATTGATGACTAGTTAGGAGATTGAAACAGTAATCAAAAACCTCCCCAAAAACACGGGCTTCCCTGGTGGCACAGTGGTTGAGAGTCCACCTGCCAATGCAGGGGACACGGGTTCGTGCCCCGGTCCGGGAAGATCCCACATGCTGCGGAGCGGTTGGGTCCGTGAGCCATGGCCGCTGAGCCTGCGCGTCCAGGGCCTGTGCTCTGCAACGGGAGAGGCCACAACAGTGAGAGGCCCACGTACCGCAAAAACACAAAACAAAAAACCCCAAAAAAATAACCTCCCCCAAAACAAAATCCAGGGCCAGACGAATTCTACCAAACACTCAAAGAAGACTGAATACCTATCCTTCCTAAACTCTTCTAAAAATTGAAGAGGAGGGAACACTTCCTAACTTCTTAATTTTTCGAGGCCAACATGACCCTGATACCAAGATCAGACAAGGACCACACACATTAAAAAAAATAAATACAGGCCACTGTCACTAATGAACATCAATGGAAAAATCCTCAACAAAAGAAGAGCAAACCAAATTCAACAATACATTAAAAGGATCATACATTATGATCAAACGAGATTTATCTCAGGGATGCAAGGATGGTCCAATATCCACAGATCAATCAATATGATAGACACATTAACAAAATGAAGGATAAAAAAATCATATGATCATCTCATTAGATGCAGAAAAAGCATGTGACAAGATTCAACACCCATTTATGCTAAGAACTTTTAATAAAATGTATATAGAAGGAAGGTACCTCAACATCATAAGGCTATAAATGACAAACCCACAACTAACATCATACTGAAAAACTGAAAGCTCTCCTTCTAAGATCGGGAACAATACAAGGAAGCCCACTCTTGCCAACTTTTATTCAACAATAGTATTGGAAGTCCTAGAAACAGCAATTAGGCAAGAAAAACAAAAGCCATCCAATCAGAAAGGAAGAATTAAAACAATAATGATTTGCAGATGATATGAATTTTATATATTGAAAACCCTAAAGTCTTCACCAAAAACTATTAGAAGTAATAAAGATAAACAGTAAAATTGCAGGGTACAAAATCAATATACAAAAATCTGTTGCATTTCTATATACTAATGATAAACTAGCAGAAAGAGAAACTAAGAAAACAATCTCATTTGCAATTGCAACAAAAAGAATATAATACCTAGGAATAAATTTAACCAAGGAGGTGAAAGACCTGTGCACTGAAAATCATAAGGTATTGTAACTCATGCAAGTCAACAACGACAAAAAACAAACTGATTAAAAAATGGGCAGAACATCTGAATAAACATTTTTCCAAAGAAGACATACAGATGGCCGACTGGCACGTGTAAAGATGTTCACCATCACTAATTATTAGAGAAATGAAAATCAAACCCACAATGAGATAGCACCTCATGCCCCTTAAAATGGGTATTATCAAAAAGACAAGAAATAACAAGTGTTGGCAAGGATGCAGAGAAAAGTCCCAAGAAACAGATAATAACTTCCTTATTCTCTTGATTTTTTTGACTATAACTAAAATAGTGCATGTTCCTGTCCTAGGACACTTGGTAAGCCTCAGCTCATTAAGGAAACAATAGTTGGCATGGCATAATAGGTTCCAGGTTTTAAGATTCCAGGTTTTACAGACGGATTGCCTCCATTTAAACCCTGAGTCCATTATTTACTAATTGTGTTACACTGAGCAAACTAGTTAACTTTGTTTCCTCATATACAAAAAGAAGTTGATAGTGTCTGCTACACAGGGCTTCTGTGAAATTCTAATGTGCAAACATGTAAAGCACTTGGCTCCGGATCTAGTCATTCACACAAGAACTTAGTTGAGAAAAGATCCAGTAAGAGTGCTTATGGCCTCAGATATCTGTTCATACCCAAGCACAGAGCATGGGAAATATACAAAGTGCATTTGAAACAGGAGCCAACAAAATTGATAAGTAACAATGCGTTTCCTTGAATATTAGTGGGATTATATTTGTCATGGAAACGTGGTACTTACAAGGGTTGTTTGCTGAATCCAAGCCCTACTTCCTCCTGGGGAAAGTACAATACCTTTCTCAATAAAGCCCCTGTACTTGGCAAAAGCTAATCCCACCCCCATCTCCAGGGGTGAGCCCCGATTAGTTTAAGCCAGTCAGCATGTATCATCTACTAGCCAAAACTGATTGCCTACAGATGGGTGTGTGACCCAGCCGGTCACTGAGACACAAGAAAATGTGTACTGGGACCTTTGAAGAAAGACCGTCTTTGCTTTTACCAGAAATCCACAGAGGAATTCTATCTCACTGCTAGGTATGAATGTGGCCACTAGAAGCAGTTGAAAGCCATCTGTAATGCTTTAGGATAACGAAGCAGTCAAATCACAAGTTACCTTGCTGAACTGCAAGATCAAGCTTTATCTAGGGCTTACACTGATTCTTGATTTTATTTTCTATGAATCAATAAATCATGTTTATTTCTTAACCTAGTTTGAGTTACGTTTTCTGTTAGTTGACACCCAAAGCATCTTAACTAATACAATGATGGATTAGTATTGCCTCTTCAAAAGAAACAGAGGCAAATAAGTATTGTTTACCAAAAGGAAATGTATCTGTGGGTGCAAAAATCCGTAAATCCGTGACAGTATGCAGGAAGAAGCACACAGAGAAGCAGCTCTTGTTGGTAAGGACAAAGCGGGGCAGAACAGAAGTGCTGTGTTGTAAGTAAGCTATACGCTACCCAGTCAGAGGAAGAAAATGAAGCTTCATTTCAAACATCACTATTTTCATTCAGCCAACCGCTGAATATTTCTGTAGATGGAGAATCCCAGCTGAGCTTAAAATGACATCCAGACTGCCGGCTCTGTGAGACAGAGGTCTTCATGAAGCATACTGTCACGGCTCTATTTGGATTGAAGGGACGAAGGGCTTTAAGGAGGAGTTCTAAAGGAACAGAAGAGGGCTTTTGTAATATGAATCAAGGAGAGGAGAGGAATCTGATTTTTTTAAACAATGAAGTACAGAAGCGACATGTTGACGTTACATTTTGAAAAATTACTGTTTTGGTAGTGTTCTGCTTTATCTGAATTACATCATCACATAGATCAGAGGCAACAAATGTTCTACTCTAATGACCAAACGCAGCTGTGGAATAGGTGGGCACAATGTGAATAGGAAGGGTGTGCTGGGCACCCTTCAAGATCGGGGAATGAGGCGGAGGCATCCAGGGTTGCAGCTGAGTCAACATTCAGCAGCCAGTATGAGGCGAGTTGTGGGACCAGTTTGGACCCAAGCTGTCCTATCGAAATGCCAAGGAAAACAACCAATGGAGATGTTAGCCTACATACTTTGATGCAGGATTTTTTTTAAAAAAGGTGAATTGCTTTTCCAATGATGCATGAGTAAGATTATGGAATTGGGGTTTCTCTCCTTCATAAATCTGTCTTTAGTGTTGGGTTAAGAGGACTGAGTTCCTGTGCGTGAAGAATTTAGAACAAAGCTGGCCCAGGGTAAGCACTCTAAGTGTGAGCTATTAATATTCTTATTGTAGCACATAACATGCTGAATGCCAGAGAAGGAAGTCCTCTGGGCCACAGGTCTGGGCATGTTATTGGGCTCAAGGCTGTATGAGTTCTCCAGATTCCTCCCTTGAAAATGGTTACTCATTCTCAAGGCAAGACCACTTCCTCCAAAGCCATTAGTCCACAGGCAGAGATTGAGTACAGATGGATGGAGGGCCATGTGAGAACCTGGAAGGGAGACAGGATGGTGGCTGACTCACCTTGGCCCAGTTGTGTGGACGGGGAAGGAAAGATAAAACCAAACGCTGCAAGCTAGGAGAAGGGCTGGACAAAAGAAAGCAGCACAGAATGGGACTGAATGGGCGAGGGGAGGGGGGATGGAGGGTGGTGTTCAGGAACTGTAACCTTTACAGAAGCATTCCAGAAGGATGGCTTTCTCAGGGAACTTTATGATTCAAGTGACCATAATAAGGCATTTATTTTTGTCATTGGCAACACACTTGCATTTCAGACAACTTGTCATGCGGGTAGAATCTAGAAAAAAAGGAAGTGTGTACATTATTACACACTGAATAGGTAGTCAGGACGCCTTACTTAGGCTGCAGAGAAGCCAGCAGGTTTAGGGTCACGTATAAGGAGTGAGAACTCCCCACCCTCACCCCTTCTGCATCATCTCCCTGGGATGAGGGTACTTGGAGGCAAATCTTAATTACAGTGGTGGTAATTGTAAATACCTCTACAGTGGTAGAGGTTGATAGAAGCCAGCAAACCTCTGTTCTATTTTGATTCAGAATCTATGCGGAAGCAGAATAGAACCAGAAACCTCCATTTAAACAACTTGTCTATGGTGATGGCCCCCTTGGGACTGACAATATACACGCTACTGTATACAAAATAGATAACTAATAAGGACCTACTGTATAGCACAGGGCACTCTACTCAATATTGTGTGACAACCTATATGGAAAAAGAATCTGAAAAAGAATGGAGATATACATACATATATATATATGATTCACTTTGCTGTACACCTGAAACTAACACAACACTGAAAATCAACTATACTCCAATAAAAATTGAAAAAAAAAAATTCCAGGGCTCCCGCTTGAACCAACTCCCATCAAAGGAGGAATCTTGGGACCCGGTTTCTCTGACGTACGTTCCGGTTAGGGAACAAAATATCTTATTATTCCCAAGGGAATTCCCTACCAAAGAGGTCGTAGAACTTTCTAGGGGCTTTACAACCAGGGCTGAAAGACAGTGGAGCTAAGAGAATAGACAGATTTCCCAGACATCACAATAATAACCTCCTCTTCACTCCCATTTTTTGGCATTTGGATAGAAGCCTCTGCTGCTTTTCCCCATTTTGGTTACAAAATAGCTACCTCCCTTCATGTAGAACTAGGTGGAAAAAAAAAAACAACCTCAGAGGGGGTTTTTCTTCTGGTTCCTGTAAGCCTCTGGCATAATACCTTAAGATAGAAAAACAGTGACTTTGCATGTAGGACCAGGATCTACAGACCAGCCCTCAGGCCTTACTAAAGAACGTGGGTGTTGTAGAAAGTCACAGGAGAACTGTATAGAGGACCCAGTGTTTGGTGGTGGTTTGGGTTTCTGAAGTGTGAAGGGAGGTTAGCATTGTTTGTGTGAAGACTGTATACCCCACCCCGGATGCTGACACTAACCACTAACGCACAGAGACAAGAAGAGCAAGCAGCTCTTCAGGGTGGGCCCCAGTGAGTCCTGCCCCACCCAGGCAGAATTAGGAGATGCAGCTCTGGGCACATGGGAAAGGGGTTAACAAAACTAAGGGGAGGAGGTAGGGTGAAGACAGAGAAGGAAATCTTTTTTCTTTTTTTTTTTTTTTGCGGTACGCGGGCCTCTCACTGTTGTGGCCTCTCCCATTGCAGAGCACAGGCTCCGGACGCGCAGGCTCAGCGGCCATGGCTCAGGGGCGCAGGCTCAGTGGTCATGGCTCACGGGCCCAGCCGCTCCGCGGCATGTAGGGATCTTCCCAGACTGGGGCACGAACCCGTGTCCCCTGCATTGGCAGGCGGACTCTCAACCACTGCGCCACCAGGGAAGCCCCAGAGAAGGAAATCTTGAGGGAGAGATTCCAGGAGGGATGCTCCCTGCTGACCTGAAGGTGAACAATACTCCATAAGAGACGTGCCAAGAGTCCAGGACACCAGCCCTGTGCCCAGGACAAGCTGAATAGAATAAAGAAGCCAGTCACACTATTATATATAAAATAGATAACCAGCAAGGACCTACTGTATAGCCCAGGGAACTATACTCAATCATTTGTAATAACCTATAAGGGAAAAGAATCTGGAAAAGAATACATATATGTAGGTATAACTGAATCATTTTGCTGTACACCTGAAACTAACACAACACTGTGAATCAAGTATACTCCAATTTTAAAAAAAAGAGGTGAAAAAAAGCCAGTCCGAATTCTTTGCCCCCAGGAGAACTCTGCATGAGTTATTATATCCCTTGATCCTTAAGTAACACACGAGTAGAACATTCTCTAGGGTTTTATATGTGAGAGCATGACTTGCTAATGATAAGACCTGTTTGTTATCATTCCATTTTAGTGGAAGTTATACATAACATAGGTATTGTTCCTTTCCAGTTAGTCCATGCACATTAAGGCGCTGGGCTAAACAGAGTGAGCACTGAGGGGTAAGGAAAGTTTTAGGAGGAGATTCTCAAGTTTGTAGTACTTAAACTCTGACATGCTAACCTCACAAAATCCCAGATTTCCAAATGCCTTATTCCTATAAATTTCCATCATCCCAGATACAAGAGGAGAGGCAATAAAGGATAGTTATAGAAATCATTTAACATCTTCAGATATAGGAAAGAGGACAATAAAATTTGAGGTCTAAGCATGCTCCCTGCTATCTCAGCTGGCACAGTGACCCTGGAAAATTAATCATGTAAGCAAGGTCAAGACAGACATGTATGATCTCTGTGTGGAGATCTGAGCTACAAGATCTGGTGTGACTCTGAGAGCCTCCTTCTCCCACAGTAGTGTAGTAATAAAGTGGACTCAAGTAAGCCCAAGGCAGAAGGTCATTGTAAAATATTTCTCATGCTTTGGAAGTGGCTGGTGACTGTGTCAAGCAGTTTATGGACTAATTGAAAGTACAGCAGTAAAACAAAGCCCCACAGCTTAGGAGACGCTAACGTAAACCTAACAAATGTTAGAAACCTAAGATAAAGCAATAATTTTTCAGAAACAGTTAAAACTCATATAGTCCTTATGTTGTGCCAGGCACTACTCTAACATTTTACATTTGCAGTATTAATACGTTTAATCCTCACAATGTCCCTATATGGTAGGCATTCTATTACCCCCATCTCACAGATGAGGAAACTGAGGCACAGGAAGTTTAGGACTTGCCCAGGGACACAGAGCTAGTTAGTGACACAGTAAGGATTTAAATCCACAAAGCCTAGAACTATGCTAAACTGCCTTGCTTATCTACCCAGCATGATGCAGAGAAGAGCACAAATGTAAATAGCTACTAGATGTGTGTAGTAACATCTAGTTACAAGACAACCAATGAGATGAGCTGGAGGAAGATTACGTCAACATAAAACTGTCATTGCTAGAAAAATACAAACTAAAGAGATCGTCATAGAAAATTTATGGAACCCAAGAATATGTCTGGTAACTTGGAAGGGTCTGAAAAACACTGCTCAGGTTCATGAGGCAATGCATGGAGGAGATGTTTGGTGCACACACCCCACCTTCTGTCTCTCTCCCACGAATTCCATACCTTACAGTGAAGTCAAATCATATGTGATCATACCAGTTCCCTCTTATAAACCATCAGTGCCTCCATAGTACTTACTACAGAATAAAGTTTAAATTCCTTGGCATGACTTACAAGGTGCTTCCTAATCTGGCCTCCATTAACTTCCAGGCCATACCTTCCACATTCTTGCCTTGCATCACAGATCTCCAGCCACAGTGAACTTCTCGCCTGGTCTCAAACACACCATGCTTTTTCTTGCTTTTCCGTTTCCCCAAATGAGATCTGAAGACCATCAGCACTAGAATCAGTTGAGGGCCTTTTTAGAAACGTGGACTCCAGGGTTTACTGAAACCTAACGCTTCGGCATTTGGCTGAGGAAGCTGTATTTTAACAAATTCTCCATGCAATTTATTTTTCACATACAGTACAATTTGAGGGCCACATCTCACTCCTTATGAGGAGTCCCTCTTCCCCTCTGTCCCTCTACGTTTCAAATATTATCTCCTTGAGAAACGTCTTTTTAACCCTCTCCTTCCGCAGATACAATTGACCCTTTGCCCTTCCTGTGTAGCCACTTTACCCTTCCATACCTCTACCCTGCACCTATGGTACCTAGCTTTTATTTTTGTGATCTATACTGGGATTTCTTTGGGGACCTTAATTCATTTGCCAACAGGTTTGTATGGAATGCTGGAGGTCCACTGATGGAGGGAGTGGCCTGGAGACCATGGAGCTTGGAGTCTGGTGGGGCACAGGAAAGCACAATCACAGGGACGTGGGCCAAGTGCTCTGAAAGGCAGAAGGCGGGGTGTGTGGAAGCTTCATGGGCGCTAAGACGGGGGATGAAGGCCAGGAAGCTTCTCAAGGAACTGATGCCTAAGCTGATACTTGCAAAAGGAACGAGTTACCCAAGGGAAGAAGTGAGAGTATGCCAGCTGAAGGAAAAACGCCCCAAGGCCCTGGGGCGTGTGTGTGTGTGTGTGTGTGTGTGTGTGTGTGTGTGTGTGTGTGTGTGTGTGTGTGTGTGTGTGTGTGTGTGTGTGTATGTAAGTTAGAGAAAGAGAAATTCAGTGTATCCTCCATGATAACCAGTTGTATGTATCTATCTGGGGTTTTTTTCTTAGTCTTCTTCACAATTAGTTTAAAGCCATATTAAACAGATTTGCCTGTTTTGGAGAAAACAGATTCTTCCTAGACCCTGTCAAATGGACTCTTGAGCCTGAAACCTAATAGTCTGTGTCTTAATATCTCCTTCTCTTTCTCTCCCACCCATCCCTGTGTAGCGTGTGTGTGTGTGCGTGTGTGTTATCATGAGTGAGTGAATGAATGAATACATCCATACATATAATTAATTAAAGTATAATGATATAGTTGATATAATAGAACAAAGCACAGTATTCTTGAAGAGTGTGATCTTTAATAATCGTGATCTTTAATAATCCTAGTTTTAAATTCCAGCTTTGTCAGTTTCAGCTAAATGATTTATGACAGTCTATATAATCTTTCTGAATATCTTTATTTATATAATGGGTATAGTAATATTTATCTCATAAGACTGTTGTCACAACTAGACAACAAACAGAAAGTACCTAACATGATGCCTGGTATATAATAGGCTTTTTAAAACGGGTAATAGTTACTAAGGATCTGACTTTCAAATCCCAGCTCCACCCCATAATTAAGTCTCTGTGGCCTTGGGCAAAAAGCTGATTTGGTCTACTTTGGTCTCCCCTATAGGGTCCCCCAGGCAGTGAACGAACGCACACAGGAAACACTGTACAAAGGATTATGACTGTAATTGTTATTATTACTTCCTATTACAAATATATTTTTGTCTGGTAATTCTGCATCATAAGTACACTATGTTTGAGAGGTTAGTATTCTGAAAGAAATTAGATGATTTATCAGCTGTAAAACATCTTTATTTATTCTAGACTATAGCTAAACCATTATTTTAAAAACCACATCCAATTACAGATGACTGCCACTAGGTGGCTCCAGACGATTTCTATTATTTACCAAGTATTAAGTCACCTTTCCGAAAGTTGTTTTTCAAGAAATACCACGAGAACAACTGTGTTTTTGTTTGTTTCACAAAGAAATATAACACTATAAAACAAACTCATCATCTTTTTCTTCCTGTGTCCTTGCTAAAGGTAGGCATAATTTTAATCGAGGAATATATCAATATATACATTACATATAAGAATATATACTCAGACGATTTCATCATGGTTGATATTCATTCAATCATATCATTTTGCTGTATTCTTATTGCTGTCTGAAATTACATTTTTATTCCTTGTTCATTTAAGTTTGTATACTATCTAGAATTTTTTATAAACAATGCCAAAAATCTAGTTATTAGAGAATACCAGAAGAAAGGACTGATTTTTTGTTAAGTTTTCATTTAGAAGATCGACTTCAGGACACTTCAGTTTTTGAGTTTTACTTTCAAAATAAATAAAATTTATGAGGCTTTCAATGATGCTTTTTGTGGCATTTGCTTTCATAGTTCAAGATCCCAAGTGTTCCAGATAAATTGATTTAAGAATTAATGTGGAAAGATACAGGTGCAGCTGAATCATCAATGCACTCGCTCTTAGTCCTGCCTCGGTGCTGCCTTTGTTTACCCTGGAGTTTTTTCAGTTTGAAATGCTACAACCATTAATTGTGAGAAAAGATGTTTGTTTTCTCATCGATCTCCCCGGAAAGCAGGATTGAGACTCTGACACTGCTGTTACATCTTTCTCCTAGGTTTACTGCTGGGAGTTTATTTTTAGCATTTTGTTTCTCCTAGAAATTGGAGTGCTGTTGTTTCTCTCTTCCTGGAAAAACTGCGGGCTTATACTTCCTTAGCTTACCTCCAGCATGGCCTCCTAGATCAACTGTGAAACGGTTTCTTTCTGGCTCCCAATTTTCATTTCTTAAGAGACTTATGTTTTAGGTGCAAATTTTGTAATACATGATACTCCTACATGAGCAGAGCCTCTTCTGAGTAGTAGTCGGAACACAACACAGACGCAGACACACACATCCACACGTGTGTAAGCACCTTGTATTTGGAATGTTTGTTTCATATCCATGGAATATGCCATCTTATTTACATCTGGATTTGAACTTGGGGTTTATGCAGGACCTCTGGTGAAGGCCCATAAACCAGGTGACCACAGTTCTACCTTCTCTGTTCCTTGTCAGCTTTGTTCATTCACACATTCTGACTAGACTCAATGTGTTTGAGCTTGTGACCCCTGCCTTAGGTGTTCTGAAGCAGGGCAGGAAGGGCACGTGCATCTAGAGGAAGAAGGAGGTGTGAGTTTGTCTTGTACCCAGATAACTAATTCATAGGTGGGGGCTAACCTGGCTATAACAGCATTAAACAGGACGTTAGAATCTCATGGTCAGAAGCATAAATGAGATAAAGGATTCTTCCACCTGTATACTTCCGTGACTCACTCATTTTTTTAAACTGAAGTATAATTGCTTTACAATACTATACAAGTTACAGGTGTACAGTATAGTGATTCACAATTTTTAAGGTTACACTCCATTTATAGTTATTATAAAATATTGGCTATATTCCCCATATTGGACAATATATCCTTGTAGTTTATTTTATACCTAATAGTCTGTACCTCTAAATCTCCTACTCCTATACTGTACCTCCCCCCTTCCCTCTCCCTACCGGTAACTGCTAGTTTATTCTCTATATCTGTGAGTCTGCTTCTTTTCTGTTATATTCACTAGTTTGTTGTATTTTTTAGATTCCATATATAAATGATATCATAAAGCAAAGGAAATAAAATCAAAAACAAACTAATGGGACCTAAACTTAAAGCTTTTGCCCAGCAAAGGAAACCATTGACAAAATGAAAAAACCTACTGAATGGAAAAAAGTATTTGCAAATGATATGGCCAATAAGGAATTAATATCCAACATATATAAACAGCTCATACAACTCAACATCAAAAAACAAACAAACAAAAAAACAATCTGATTTTAAAAATCTACATCAGCAAATCTACAAACAATAAATGCTGGAGAGGGTGTGGAGAAAAGGGAACCCTCTTGCACTGTTGGTGGGAATGTAAATTGGTACAGCCACTATGGAGAACAGTATGGTGCTTCCTTAAAAAGCTAAAAATAGGGGCTTCCCTGGTGGCGCAGTGGTTGAGAGTCCGCCTGCCGATGCACGTTCATGCAGGTTCGTGCCCCTGTCCGGGAAGATCCCACATGCCACGGAGCGGCTGGCCCCGTGAGCCATGGCCGCTGAGCCTGCGCGTCTGGAGCCTGTGCTCCACAACGGGAGAGGCCACAACAGTGAGAAGCCCGTGTACCGCAAAAAAAAAAAAAAGAAAAGAAAAAAAACCAACTAAAAATAGAAGTACCACATGTCCCAGCAATCCCACTCTTGGGCATATACCCTGAGAAAACCATAATTCAAAAAGACACATGCATCCAATGTTCATTGCAGCTCTATTTACAGTAGCCAGGACATGGAAGCAACCTAAGTGTCCATCAACAGATGAATGGATAAAGAAATGTGGTACATATATATAATGGAATATTACTCAGCCGTAAAAAGAAACGTAATTGAGTTATTTGTAGTGAGGTGGATGGACCTAGAGTCTGTCATACAGAGTGAAGTAAGTCAGAAAGAGAAAGAAAAATATCGTAAATTAACACATATATGTGGAATCTAGAAAAATGGTACAGATGAACCTATTTGCAGGGCAGGAATAGAAAGGCAGACATAGAGAATGGACATGTGGACACAGGGGGAGGAAGGGGAGGGTGGGATGAATTGGGAGATTAGGTTTGACATAAATACACTACCGTGTGTTAAACATATAGCTAGTGGGAACTTGCTGCATGGCACAGGGAGCTCAGCTGGGTGCTCTGTGATGACCTAGGTGGGTAGGATGGGACGGGAGGGAGGGAGGTCAAAGAGGGAAGGGATATATGTATACATATAGCTGATTCACTTCACTGTACAGCAGAAACACAACATTGTAAAGCAATTATACCCCAATTTAAAAAAAAAAAACCTGTATGATAAAACGAAAAAAAAAAAATGGGCAGAAGAACTAAATAGACATTTTTCCAAACAGGAGATGCAGATATCCAACAGGCACATGAAAAGATGCTCAGCATGGCTAATCATCAGAGAAATGTTAAGTCTCACTCATTTTTCACAGAACTTACAACAGAAAAATGCACGTGTAGTATGGGAAACCTATGCCATAATGAACACGCAACAGTTAAATATTAGACCCTAACTAGGGGTTTCTCTGTAGTGTAACTCAGTAAGCAACAGGGAGTACAATGTTTCTGCAGTGGAGGAGTTACTCAGGGTACAGCAAATCCAGAAGTTGTTCTGCCCAAATCCAGAACAGGATGAGACATTCTCAATGAAGAACCAACCAGAGTCCTGGAATACTGCACTAACACAGAGACATCATTTCAGGAGAATAAGTAGCTAGGGTGAGCATTTTGTTAATAACACTGGGAGCAGAAAGAACTTCATTAAGCTTTGTGTAATTCTGAGCACAGGTAGCTGTAGCCATAGACCGACATTACTTAGAGCCTAATTCTGAGTAATTGACGATGGAGAGAGAATTCTCTATAACTAGTGATTAAGTCAATGACATAAAAAAGCAGCCTAGTGGGGATGAGTTGAGTATATAAATCCAGAACAAAAAACAAATGAGAGGGTAGAATATATAGTTTGATCAAGTCAGACATTTCTCTTCTATTCATGAAAGGGAGCTTTTGTATAGTTAAAATGTATGTTTAAAACACACTTAAGTTAATTAACCTAAAAGAGCCCTGATATTCAGAACTCTCAACTAGGTTCTTACTCTAAGTCATTATCAAATATCTCCCAGATGCTTCAATGGAAGAAAACTACACTTGTTATGGGTTTTTCTTGTCACCTGACTTATACCTGGTTACAGGTGGCTTATAACCCAGAGATACTAAAAATTGCAGGACAAAGTTGGCACGGACTAGAGTGAAACACTGCAGGCACACAATTTAAGGTGACATTCACTCTCAGGTCATACAGGTACAGGGTCAGCACCCACCTTAAATTGTGCATCCCAGGTGCCTCGTACGTGTCACTTTAGTCCTAGTTCAAGCTTTGGGTGCTCTCCCCATATTCACCTTTTTCATAAAGTTCAAGTGGGGCATATTTGGTGCCATTACCACTATTTTCAGGAGAAAGCTTGGCCGGAAGAACTGGATTCTTCACCTGCATCATTGCCAACGAGCCTCCTTCCAGCCCCGGCTGTTCTGTGAGACAGACAGGCAATGTCAGCTGCCTTATTCCACCCACCCCAGCAGCTGCCTGGACCTGCTCCAGGCAGCACACAACAGGTGTGTGTGTGTGTGTGTGTGTGTGTGTGTCTGTGTGTCTGTGTGTGTGTGGTATGTATTAGAGAAATGCCTTCGAGACTTGTCATGACCTAAGCTGTTTAGACATTTTTCTGTAAATCTGTTTATAATGTATCCTTATTGGATGATGTAACGCATATACTTTTCAAAGCAATTAAAAATGTCTATCAGCTAACAATCTGATATCCCACTCTTGAAAAAAAATTTTAAGACCTAAAAAGATTATTTTACTAAATTATGTACTTTTTGAGCTGAAAGAAAACCTAGCAAGCTTCTTTTTACCCCTTTAATTTTAGATGCTTTTAAAAGTTGTATTTGATTGCAGAAAAAATTTTTATTTTTTTTATAGAAGTATTGTGAGAAATTTTCAAATGTCCTTAATGATTCAATTAAACGTAAATAGGTGAGAGTCTACAATGTACCAGGAAAAATAAAATTAGAGTTAAGGGATATAATACACATGTCTTTTGAGGGTCACAGTATAGGGGAAAAAAATGACAATTCTCAAACCGAATGTGACTTGATTGTACAGAAGATACTGAGAAGTTATTGAGTCAATACCAGTTACATCAGAAAACTGTCCAAGCAAAAGACACTTTGACCTTATAAAGAATCGAAATTACTCTGAGTGATTCTATTACCTGAAACAGGATAATGTGAGCACAGGGAAGTAAACCAAAGATTTTTATCTGGGATGATTATGAACCTATTATCTAGCAGTATTTTCAATTGGATACTTTCAAGTACATAAAAGCAATAAAGTTAGAAGGGTAATATATATTTTCTACATTAAACGAGTTTCAAGAAGGAGTGAGTATCTTTTTTCAAGACCTAGATATTATCTCATAGCATTAGTAATTCAACATCCTATGATCAACCTGACAATATAAAATATATCATGAGAGAGTAACTAGTGGTAAATGGCTTGGGTTTCACTCAGTTGAAAGTAATGAAGAGAATACACTATCTTTTTAGGAAACTTTTGCAGATAAGCAAACCATCCTTCTCTCAGAAGTCATGTAAAATCAGTGTTTTTGAGTTACATTCTATATATTCTCACATTGTTACATACTAATTGACATAAAATCAACAAAGCAACATACCCATTAGAATGTATTTATAGAAGTGTCAAATTTAAGGTTTAAAAATACTACTTCAATCACTTCAAATTAAAAAGATGATGATGCCTGAAATGTTAAGTGAAAGCTAATGGTTCCAATTTAAAAGCATGGGTTTTTCCCAGATTATATAAGCAATGCAGGCTTATTTTGGAAAATACAGAATTTTAGGAAGAAAGAAAGAGAGAAAAGAAGAAAGGAAGGTAGGCAAGCAAATGTACACGTACCCTCCCCATAGGGCAGATTTCAAGTGGCCAAAAAATTCTGTACATGACCAAGACTCATGCCTTTCTGCCTACCAGTAAATCAGAGATCTTTTTGTTTTGTTTTGTTTGCTTTTGATTTTCTACAATTTTCTTCTCCTTTCTACTTTTTCTAGCTTTATAACATCCTCCTATATCATACATTTTTTTAATGTGAGGTCAAAAAGTTTTAAACAGAAAGATGAATGGTCTAAAGGTAAATTAGTGGATTTAGATTCAGGGTATGGGAATTCTAGACCTGGGTTGCTCCATAAAGGAGTCTTAAAGTCTACCTGGTCTCACAGGGCCTTCAATCGAATATTCAGATTCCTTGGAAGCCCTCCAGACCCTTATAAACTTCATCCAATTTCTTGAAATTTTAAGAAATTTTCTATATATCATTTATCACTACATGATATTTTCTTACTTGTTTGCTTATTGTTTATATCACCAAACTAGAATGTGGACTCCAGGAGATCAGGACCATTCATTATTCATCTTGTTCACTGCTACATACCTATAGCACCAACACCTGATATGGAGTAAGAGGTCAATAAAAGCCTTATATAACCCAAATATAAGGTAAGATTTTTCCCCAAATTTTCTAGAAAAGAAAATAGCCATACATATATTTGAGTCCTTATACAGTCTCCCATGTTATGGACACTTTCATAAGCCATAAAATACTGCTTAGAACATTAGACAAAAAAGACCCAACGATTTTTTTTTCTAAAATTAATGCTAGTTTTCATGTTTACAAAGATAGTCTGTTAAAATCAGTATAAAAGAAGGCAAAGAAGGTTAACAATTTCAGTATTTATTCCTGGGTTTTGACATTATGTTTGCAAGGGTTGGAGACCATTATAAACAATGCTTTTAAAGATTACTTTAAAAAGCAATAAAGGTTATCACATTATGAAGTTTAGGAATATAAACCTAGAGGAAGAATAAAAATGAAAATGAAATTGTACTAATGTGTGTGAATGGGAACCTTCAGTGTCCACATCACACACATAATCACATAGTGCTGTATCTCAAAACAACTGAGATATAAGTGATGCTGCTATGATAATTTAAAAATACTCTGGTGATGTCAAAGATGCATCTAAAGAGGCTGGGTATTTTTTAAGTGTGACTGAGGGAAAAAAACAATGTTTCTAAATTACTCTATTTAGATAAAATGTAATTTAAATATATGTGTGGCTAAAGTAATAAATTAAATTCTGTAAGTAGACAAGTCATTGTTTCATCAACATCCTTTAAAGTTTATATTTTCCCAGTGGACAAAAGACTTCTCACTGGAATAAACAACAAGTCTATTTTAAAATACATCTTGGGCCTGGTGGCGCAGTGGTTGAGAGTCCGCCTGCCGATTCAGGGGACACGGGTTCATGCCCTGGTCCGGGAAGATCCCACGTGCTGCGGAGCGGCTGGGCCCGTGAGCCATGGCCGCTGGGCCTGCGCGTCCAGAGCCTGTGCTCTGCAATGGGAGAGGCCACAACAGTGAGAGGCCCGCGTACCGCAAAAATAAATAAATAAAAATAAATAAATAAAATACATCTTGTTGGACATAGAGAATAGACTGGTGGTTGTCAGGGGTGATGGGGAGTGGGGGAGGGATGGATTGGGAGTTTGGGGTTAGCAGATGTAAACTGGTATATATAGAATGGATAAAGAGCAAGGTCCTACTATATAGCACAGGGAACTATATATAATATCCTGTGATAAACTATAATGGAAAAGAATATGAAAAAGAGGGTATATATATGTATAACTGAGTCACTTTGCTGTACAGCAGTAATTAACACAACATTGTAAATCAACTATACTTCAATAAAAAATAAGTAAGATAAAATACATCCTGTTATATACTGTGTGGTATTTCTATATGAAATTTTATTCTTTTCAGTTCTATATAATACTAAACTATCTTTAGCTATTGCTTCTCAGCTATTTCTTCTATTGTCTTTTTCTAAAACTCCTAGTAAACAGTTTTGGAGTCTTTCTATAGCATATCCATGTCTAACTGCTATTTCATATATATTTTTCAGTGTCTTACCTCCTAGGGCTAGATTTCCCAGTACCTTTTTCCTATCATTTTTAAATTTCTTCTTTAACTGCATTTAGTTTTGAATTAATCCTGTTTATCTTTTTCTATAATAGTGCTTTTCATTTCCAAGGTTTTTACTTGATTTTTTTTCATATGCTACTGGTTTGGTTTTTCATAATTTTTATATTCTCAAGATTGTTATTCTTTCTTTTATCTCTCTGCAAAATCTTGTTAAAATCTCAAACACAGGGCTTCCCTGGTGGCGCAGTGGTTAAGAGTCTGCCTGCCGATGCAGGGGACACGGGTTCGTGCCCCGGTCCGGGAAGATCCCACATGCCGCGGAGCGGCTGGGCCCGTGAGCCATGGCCGCTGAGCCTGCGCGTCCGGAGCCTGTGCTCCACAACGGGAGAGGCCACAGCAGTGAGAGGCCCACGTACAGCAAAAAAAACAAAAGAAAAAAAATTAAAAATTAAAAAAAAAATTTTAAAGACAATATACAATACATTTCTCAACGGGATAATGCCAACTATAAGTCATGGTATTTGATAAATGTACACAGTATGTCCAACCATAAGTTTGAATGGAGGATAGAGCTGGGAGAGGTGTAACTAATTGCTATCGATTTTAAAATTGGGAGGAGAGTGGTGAAGGAAAGGGGAGAATTATTAGCTGTTTTGTTTATTTAGTTCCCTGTGGCCAGAGGGATGTGGTCGCAACTTAGGGGAAATAGCATATATCTTGTGAAATAGTACAAGATCACTTATATAGACAGTAAATGCCAGAGGTTAATTTTGCAGAGCTAATTATGTAATTTCAGAATGTAGAAAACTTGCTCACAGACCTAGGCGAATGCATAACATCACAGTTCTTTTCAGAAGAGAAAGACTTTTTTTTTTCTTTTTTTTAAAAGAAGCAGCGTCTCCATGGCAACCATAAAGGCAAATTTCGCTTTGTGTATATATTACAGCAACACCAATAACAGCTGGAGCAGGTTGAACAAAAATGGCAGGGGAGCAGGAGCTGGGGGATCTGGAGAGAAGGTGAGTAAAGAAAATGACAGCTAAACTGGAAGCTGTGTGACTTTAGACTGCCTTGATTCATTAGAACTGCAGTTGAAGAAATCAGACTTTAAGACCTATTGTTTTCAAAGATATTTTCCCTCTATCCTGTTCAAATCAAAGGTGAGACAAACTATTATGCCATTTTTAGAGAAAAATAAATGACTTGAATTATGTATATTTTTAAAATCAGCGGGTATTGATAAATAAAAAAATATTTTTAAAAAATCAATGTGTCTGACAAGAGTCACACAGAGAAAATGAAAACAGACAAAGATGTCCAGGCTCGGATAATGAATTAATGCAAAAGGAAAGCTGTACCGTTAAGGAATTTCTTTTCACATTTCAAAAAAAAACACCGTATGATGCACGTCTATATAGCAAAGAAATGAGGTATTACTGAATCACTTGTTGGTGGATTCTAACATTAAAAGCAGTGCACCAATGGAGGGCAGTAGCTTTATCTGCTGAATGAAACCTTACTTTTATATCTACTTTGTGGCTAAAAATATGTATAAAAATTTTAGTTCACTTTTTTTAGGTGTGTGGGAAAATAATTCTAATTAAGATAATAGGATTATCTACAATAATTTTTAAATACTTTTTAAATTTTGAGATCGGCTTCCCTGGTGGCACAGTGGTTGAGAGTTGGCCTGCCGATGCAGGGGACACGGGTTCGTGCCCCAGTCCGGGAAGATCCCACATGCCGCGGAGCGGCTGGGCCCGTGAGCCATGGCTGCTGAGCCTGTGCGTCCGGAGCCTGTGCTCCGCAATGGGAGAGGCCACAACAGTGAAAGGCCCGCGTACCGCAAAATAAAAAAAAAAAAAAAAAAAAAATTTTGAGATCATTCAGGTTGGCAGTAGATGTAAAAACTAATACAGATCCTATGTACTCTTTACTAGGTTTCCTCTAGTGATAACATCTTGCAAAAATATAATGCAGTTCACACGCAGACACTGACCCTGACGTAAACCACAGATCTTATCCAGATTTTCCCTGGTTTTACTTATAGTTGTATTGGGGTATGTGTATACTTAGTTCCATGTAATTTTACTACCTGGTGTAGATTGTGTATCTACCACCACAGTAGTGACACAAAATAGCCCTCTCACCACCAGGATCCCTGGCATTGCCCTTTTAACCACATCTACTACCTTCCCACCCAGTTGCCCTATTCCGGACCAATAACAAACACTAATCTGCTCTCCGTAATTTTGCCATTTCAAACATGTTATATAACTAAAATCTGTGCCTAACCTTTTAAAAATGGCTTTCTCCACTCAGCATAAATTATTTGAGATCTATCCAAGTTGTTGTGTATATGAACAGTTCATTCCTTTTTATTGCTGAGTAGTATTCCATGGTATGGATATACCACAGTTTGTTTAACCATTCACCTGCTGGAGGACATCTGGGTTGTTTCCAGTTGGATGCTATTATAAATAAAGCCACAGTGAACACATGTATACAAGTTTTCATTTCTCTGGGCTAAATGCCCAAGAAGAGTGCAGTAGTCTGGCCATATGGTAATTGCAAGTTTAATTTTATAAGAACTTGCCAAACTGTTTGCAAGAGTGTTTGCTATTCTACATTCTCAACAGCAAGGTATGCATGATCCTTTCCGACATAATTTTAACAAGCTAATTGTCTCATCAGAGCAATGGAATTAAGACTGTTTCCTGTTTTGCGAGTTTTTATTCTCAGTCCGCCTGGGTTCAAGTCCTGGCTCTGCCACTTGATAGCTACGTGATTTCAGATAAGTTATTCTTCCACTCAGCCTCAGTTTCTCCATCTGTAGAATGGTAATAATAATACACCTATCTCACAGGCATGCTATGAAGGTATAGTAATAATTATTATTGTTTGAGTTATTATTTATGGTGTAATTAATACAATTGTAAAGAGGTAAAAAGAGGTATATATGAGATTAATGAGAAACACCACCTATTTTATTATGCTACTTTTTACAATGTCTGTGTAAGGAAAATATTCTGAGAATGTCTCTAAGCTGTGATATGATGATGATTTTACACAGAAATCCTTTCAGACTCAAAATTTATTACATTGTTGACCCACAGTGAAATAGTGGCAAAATAACTATGTTTTGAAATGTAGGAAAGTAATAGAGCTAGTTCTTCAAATTATAAAGCACACTTTCATAAGCCTGAGGTATGGAGAAGTTCGATTTTATTGAAAGTTGATTGGATGGGAAATAAGATGGCTCTCAGGAGCAAATGGAAGCAATAAAAGATGGCAAGATGCTGATGGTGCATTGGAAGACCGGTTCCTCCTGCCACCACTTACTACTTCTAAAGAGAGGCAAAAAGAATAAAGTGTTGACTTTTTAAAGCTTCTATCAAAAAAAATCATTTCAAAGGAAATGATAGTGAGTGTGAGTGTGTGTGTTTGCCAAAACAGAATACAATGCAAATAGCTATAATGTTTATGTCTTGCTATATAAATTTAATACAAATAATTTTATATTTACAAAAATCACCACCCCAATTAACTTTGAAAACGTTTCTACTTTCATCTTTTATTTGAATTTTAAAAATAAACTATTTTTAATTTCCACTTCAATTTGAAGTGTCCTCTGCTTCGGTGGGGGGGGGTTGTTATTGTTGTTTGCGGTTTTCCTTACTTTGGTTTGGCTTCCAAGAAAGTTAAGGTATTAATTCTCATATTAGAAGTATGAGAGCACCACTTTTAGAGGACAGCTAAGCTCAATACAACAGGGATCATGTGTGCTGAAACTTGGCTTACCCAGTTTTCCATTGGCGTGCTAGAGGATTTGAGAAAGTTATTAAAGCATAGTTTTAACAGTCTATTAAATTGTGGCACCCATAAAGTGGTAAGCAGATTTTCAGTTTTCTTGTCTTTTTAATTGATCGTTCTATAGAATTTAGCTCCTCCTTGTCTCAATTTAAAGTTCACCAAACATACTTTGCTAGATATTTTTTTTCAATAGGCCATTTGTTGATTTTTTAAAATGTAAGATTACTTCTCTGATTTATTAAAATAACACTCATTTTCATATTAATTCTTTTTTCCAATAGGGTTTAAACAAACTATTTCTTATTATTTCTTTCTTATATTTCACTTACATGTTTTAATTAAGATGTTTTCAACTATAAGTAACAGAAAAATCATCTCTAGATGACTTATAAAAGGAGGTTCTTTATTATTCATATAACACAAAGTTCAAAGCAGGGCAGCCCCTGGTTGGTTATCTTAGTGGCTCCACAATGTCATAAATGCCCATCTTCTCATTTGTTCACTTTGTCATTTTTGATATGTGAACTCATTCCCCTCATGGTCACAAGATGACTGCAATAGTGCCAGGCATAACATTTTCAGAAACCAATGTCAAAAGCCAGAAAAGGAACATTTCTCTCGTGTTTTTTTTTTTTTATCCAGGATGAGAAACTTTTCTCGAAGACCTCTTCTCTGTCTCCTTGGCCATAAATGGGTTACCATGACCAAAACCAAACCAATCCCTTGGTCCCAGACAATGCTATCAAAATGACAAGCTTAGGTAATTATGAAAGAGGGATGGAGAACATTAGACTAGAGAAAAGCCACCAAAAAAAAAAAAAAAACCTAAAAAACAAACAAATAAAAACCACTCATGTCTAACACATTATTAAGGGCTTGAAAGCCAAAAAACTTGGGTGAGCTTTATGACTATATAAACTAAACCTCTGAGCTTTGGTGGGTTTTTTTTTTTAAACCCACCGAATTGCCTTCTTTTTATCTTTTTTTTAACCCATCCAATTCCCTTCTTTGAAATTAATATATAAATAAGACACCTAGCTCATCAGAGAGATACAATATATGTTAATCTCCTCCTTTCCCTGCAAATGTGCAAAATAAAAATAAATTAACAGATAAGGCTAAATAATATGAATTTTAGAGCTTGAATAGCCTAGATTTTCTGATATTCCTTTCAAACTTGGCAAGGAACTCCTAACATGATTTTGAAGAATCTACAGCAATGACAATGCTTTAGTGTAAAGAATTTTAATTTTGTTATTTAAAATCACTTATAAAAGTTGCACCATCTGTTTAAAAAAATGTAGGTGGATGCAGTATATATGTAGAACAAGAGATAGACAGTCTCTTAAACCCTGTAATTTTTGTCACCATTTATTCATTTTATTTACAACAGATTCACATAACGTTTATACAGTATGCTAGATATCATTCTAGATGCTGGGAGTTAAAACAAAAACGGAGAGGCAAAGTTCCCTGCCTTCTGCAAATCACCTTCAAATTCTTGCTTATACCAATGAGTACTGATTTAATTTAAAAGTTTCAAACTAATGCCTTATCCCTGAAACTCAACTGTTTCATTACACTCATTTTTCCTATGTACCAAATACCAAAATAAAACAAAATTCCAACTCTTTTAGTTGCCTTCCTCCAATTTATCACTAGATGGCGCCCAAAGAATCTATATCCTTACAATTGGGGAAAAAAGTACAACTATAACAGCAACTCTTCAGTGTAAAACGGACAAGGTCTCTGCTGACTGTTTAGTTTCTATTTTATTTATCTGTTATTTGGGCAAAGATGCACAGATGTTTTTCCTTATCACTTGGCACTCACAGTAAATTTTAAAAATAGTCTTTTGAGGTCCACTACAATTTTGTAAAGCCCTTTCCTTCACAGTAAGTCATTTCTATTCCTTTATCTTATACAACAGTAATTATTTATTTTGCCCTTTTCTTATTGAGACATACACTGCTCTGCTTCTTTAGAAACACTTGGGTCATTCTATTCTCTCGAGAATTAGAGTTACCAAATGTCATTCCTGTATTCCCTGCCTAACACTCTGCCATGACTTTCTTCAAAGTATATCCTGGAAAATTCCCCACTGCACTTCTGCCTTACAGCTATTTTGGAGTTTTTACAACATTTATAACTTTTTTAGGTGTTTATACCATGATAAAATCTAGGGAACCAAAATATGTATATTTGCTCTCATGAAAAATGATTATCATTTCCCAAGCCCTGTCTAGGGAAGGGAAGAAAAAAAAACAACACACTGGAAAGAGAAATTAATTTGGCTGTGAATCAAATTCCAACCAAAGAATTATGAAACCTTTTTTTTTTCTCTCCTCTGTATTCTCTACTAAAACTTGGGGAAACTCCTCTGTCCAAATAATTAGTCAAGGAGTAACTGATGATTTATTGAAATTATGTTTGTAGGTATAATTTTAAAACATGTGCATTGGTGTATGAATGCATATATATTTACACACACACACACACACACACACACACACACACACACACAAAATCTTTCTCTTTGTCACCTCCAGCCAGTGTCACAGTCACTCAACTATAGGACCAGAGCTCTTCATGGGACCTCACTTTACACATTTGAATCAGGGTCTTGGATCCATTTTCCTAACCGGTTGTTTTTCTTGTCTAAGGATTATGCCCTTAGCTGAAAGTTCACCATTTTCCTCTCGTATATGGACCATAATTAAGGATGCTTTTCACAGACAAAATCTTCCTTGGACCCAGATGTTGTTCCTCCTGCTTTTTTTTTTTTTAATAATTATTTATTTTATTTATTTTGGCTGTGCCAGGTCTTACTTGTGGCACACGGGATCTTTATTGAGGCATGCGGGGTCTTTTTAGTTGCAGCATGTGGACTCTGAGTTGTGGCATGCATGCAGGATCTAGTTCCCCGACCAAGGATCGAACTCAGGCCCCCTGCATTGAGAGCGCAGAGTGTTACCCACTGGACCACAAGGGAAGTCCCCCTCCTGGTCCTTCTAAATTGCACAGTCTTACATGCCTGAGGTGGAGGTAGAGTTCCATACCCATTTATTTTACAAACTCAATGTGCCCTACATTTTTGCTCTTTATTTATGTTATCCATAACATCTCCTGGAGACTGAGGAACTGGCTTGTATTCGGGTTTTGAAATTGTTCGTTTGGTTTCTTCATCTCCATTTATTGTAGAAGGTATGAGGTGACCAGGGAGGTGACGGCAATGTTCAATTAAGACACACCCTTTAGGTCCATCCACCTCACTACAAGTCTGTCATACAGAGTGAAGTAAGTCAGAAAGAGAAAAACAAATACCATATGCTAACACATATATACGGAATTTAAGAAAAAAAAATGTCATGAAGAACCTAGGGGTAAGACAGGAATAAAGACAGACCTACTAGAGAATGGACTTGAGGATATGGGGAGCGGGAAGGGTAAACTGTGACAAAGTGAGAGAGGCATGGACATATATACACTACCAAACGTAAAATAGATAGCTAGTGGGAAGCAGCCGCATAGCACAGGGAGATCAGCTCGGTGCTTTATGACCACCTAGAGGGGTGGGATAGGGAGGGTGGGAGGGAGGGAGATGCAAGAGGGAAGAGATATGGGAACATACGTATATGTATAACTGATTCATTTTGTTATAAAGCAGAAACTAACACACCATTGTAAAGCAACTATACTCCAATAAAGATGTTTAAAAAAAAAAAGAATGAATAACTAAAACAACACAAACCTAAAAAAAAAAACCCACACCCTTTAGAAATGGAGGTGTAAAGCTTTTCTATGGAGAAAACACAATGGATTCTGGCACCTTATGTCTTTTTCCCTAATCACTTAGAAGGAGGAAATGCCCCTGACTACAAATGGAAAATTTAGAATCAAACAATCAAGGGCCTGTTTTTATTCATAAAATTTAAAAGATTGTAGAAACTCCTAGTTGGAAGACACACAGAGTCATGTATAGATTGGTTATCAACCCTGGCTGTGCAAGAGGATCCCTAGGGAGTTATACATTTCGAGCTCCACCTCAAATTACTGACTCATAATTTCCAGAGGTGGGCCCGGGAATTTGTACTTTTCAAAGCAATCTTTTATTTAACTGCAGGCAATCTGACCCTAGTTCATGGATTGGCACTCAAGAAAGGTAAGTCTGGACTCCTGACTTACTACCCCTGGCAAGTCTGCATCTTTGTTTTGCTCTCACAAAGCAAAGCATATGGCTATGGTGGCTAAGTGGTCCTCTGGTGCACAGGGAAGGAATGAGAAAATGTTCAGTGTCAAGCACTATGTTGGAAATGCTCGTGAGCATGGCTCCAGAGGCCAGACATCTTGTACTTATGATTCCTCCTCGGCCCCTTATTAACTGTGTGACCTTGGTCAAACAACTTAATTTTGTCTGTCTCAGTTTCCTTATCTGTAAAATGGAGATAATCGTAATAACCTCCTCACAGTTTTGTTATAAGGACTGAATAAGTGGATGCATGTAAAGCATTTAGCATAGTGCATGGCACTGAGTCCAGACAGTCCCTGACTTAACCATGGTTCAGCTTACAATTTTTTGATTTAGATGGTGTGAAAGCGATATGCATTCAACAGAAACTGTTGAATTTTGAATTTTGATCTTTTCCCAGGCTAGTGATAACGCAGTATGATACTCTTGTGATGCTGGGCAGTGGCAGCAAGCCGTAGCTCCCAGTCAGCTCTGCGATCAAGAGGGTAAATAACTGATACACTTAAAACCATGCTGCAGCCATACGACCATTTCATTTTTCATTCTCAGCACACTATTCAATAAATTACATGAGATATTCAACACTTCATTATAAAATAGACTTTGTGTTAGACGATTTTGCCCAAGTGTGGGCTAATGTAAGTGTTCTGAGCACATTTATGGTAGGCTAGGCTGAGCTTTGATGTTTGGTAAGTTAGTTGTATTAAATTCATTTTGACTTAATGATATGTTCAACGTACGATGGGTTTCTTGGGTCATAACCCCATTGTAAGTCAAGGAAGATCTGTATATGAGCAAAAAATGATATTCTTGCTGTGATTGTTATTTACTACTCAGGAAAAAACAAACTTGTGAAAAAGATATTATTATCCTAATTTAAGAAAAGAAAACTGAGGCTCATACAAATTAAATATCATGTCCAAGTTAAACAGAGCTGGAAAGTGTTAGAACTGAAATTCAAATCCAGACCTGATGACATCAAGCCCATACTCCTTACACCATAAGAAGCTACCTGAATACCTCAACTGATGGCTGAAACTACTACTTCCAAAGGCAAGAATTTTTTCATGGCATACTTCCGACAGATAATAGTAATAGTCTGATGCTGATTTATAAAGCAACTGTTGAAAGACCATTTGTTGAATCCTTACAAATGCCAGCTGCTACATGTAGCACTTCAGATAACATTGTTGACTGATTTGATCATTATGACAACCCTGCAGGTTAGCTGTTATTTTCCCTATTTATCAGACAAGGAAATTGAGGCTCAGCATGGTTAAATATGTTGCCAAACTTATACAATTAGTATGTGGCGGAACAGGTGTTTGAACCCCTGACTTTCCAACTCCATCATTTGTGTACTTAGCCACTTTCTTGAGCCTCCGTTCACTGCTTCTGGTTTTTCTTAAGATGCTAATGAATTAAACACTTAGTTCTCTAGGTCAAGTTAACGTTTTGGTTATTTGGAAAAAGAAATGAAGTCATTATTTCCTAAGTTAAAATCTAAATTCCTTCAACACATCCAGACAGTGGACATGTCCTCATTTTGAAGTCTTTTCGCCACCGAAGTCACTCCTCTCTGAATATGCAATTGACGTATTGGTCACTCAAACTGTGATGTGCTGAACTGTACCAGAGAGAGAGAGAGAGGGGACACCAAGCAGAGTCGGAGGCCCACTCTGACTTCCGCCCACAGGCAATAAGTGCTTCTAAATAGGTCCACACAGATGATTTATTGTCATATTAGTATTGTAGCCTGTTTTCTGTTTTAAGAGATAACATTATAAAGGAGGCTTTTTTAAAATTTGTTTTTCAATTATTTCTACCTTTGTGGTTTAAAGATAGCCTGGGGTAAACCAAAAAATTAATATTTGAAATTTTTGTGCTAATTTCTTCACAAGCAATTTTTTGTTCAAACTTAGGTTTCAGACCAAAATGTATAATCTTTTAAAAGAGGGGATACATTTTCCATCCAGATGGGATATTGTTAATCAAAGACTATTTGGGTATATTGGTAGTTATGTGATGGATCAGAAACCTGTTCTCACTCTTACTTGATATCCACCTGTACAGAGAAATGATGCAATATCCAACTAATATGAATCCTACCATTTCAGGTTTAATTTTGAGCTCCCTTTACTTCTTGAGGATAAATAAGCTTAATGTCCACATTTCATGGTTTTTTGCTTCTACAGGGTAAGTGGTTGCTGCCCAGAGTTTCCCTGAGACCATGTGAATTCTCTTAATTAAAAATGTTTGTGTTTTAGATTATGGAAAAAAAAAACTCTTTAATAGGCATAATAATGTAGTCTTCCTTTTAAAAGTTTTAGCTTCTTTAATTTTAAATCATATGGAGTTGACTCAAGTCTCTAGAAATTGTCACATTATTAATGATGAAGAAATACTTCATAGCTGAAAACAAATGCGGTCATCTTTGGAAACTGATGAGATGTTTGAAGAAAAAAAAAAAAAAAAGACACTGGTATGGATCTAGAAATCATTCAGATTCTTTCTCATGGTCCTATTCCAAGATGACCAGAGGGTTGGATGCAGGGAACCAATCTGTCCTGGTTACTTTTTCATGAGAATTTCCACTGATCAGTGAGAAAAATGTGTCCAGTAATATGAGCAATGAAAAACAACATAGTTAGTGGAACTGTTGTTTAGTCTCCATGCCTTATCTTGACCAGCTTCAAAATATCATTGCATAATAAACTCTAAATTACTCATACAAAATCTCCACAATTTCTAGAACTTGCTTGGGAATTAAGGATTAGTAGCTCAGATTCTGACATTGATCTTTCTGTTTCTTGGACATTTAAATTTAAAGTTTGTTTTAGATTTGTTTAAAAAGTATTTTTGTAGTAGAAACTCTAGGTACTTTGGTCATTTCCTAACCTACTGGTGAACTTTTGAGTTACCACCTCCATATCCAGTCCTTCAAATTTTCTCTCCAACAGCACCCAGATATTCCTTTAAGGAATTCAATCGATTTCTAACTTGTACCTTTGACCCAACTCACCCCCATTATCAGAGTGGTTATTTCCGGGAAAACACATGTGACTCAACAAGAGCCAGTGAGAGAATGAATCCTATGGCTTGGGTGGGGACCACAGGATACTCTAAAGCAAAGAGAGATGAGGTCCTGAGGGAGAGCCAATAGCTTCTGGGAGGCGCCATGTGGCCTAAACCAACACTTCAAACCAACACCAAAACCAACACTTCAGGAAAGAGAAACAGAAATTGGAAAAATGCTGATATGTGTTAAGGCTTTGGACCAAGCTTGACTCCTCAGTTATGTGATCCATTAAATTTATTTTGTTATTTAAATCCCCTTTAATCACATTTTCAACAGCTTGTAGATAAATTTTCTGAGCCTCAGTCTTTTTGGTCGTTGTTCTTCTTTTTAATCAGTAAAGGGATGTTAATATTACCCACCTCATCAGGTATTTGTGATGATTGAATCAGATAACATCCGTAAAGCAGGTCGTATGTGCTGAGTATTCAGGAACTATTTAATCCTGCTTCCTTTCTTTTCCTCTCAACTCACAAACTTCTGGGTACTGATGTGTCAGATCACTGAATGATCCATCGACCCAGGGTGTTTTCAGAGAAGGGAGTGGTGTGGGATAAGGAGTGAAGTCATTACCAAGGCCACAGTTCCCAGTGCCTCTCCTTAGACCTGACCCTACCCTACTGTCTTTCCCAGGTAGCATTAGCGGTCAGCCAGGTTGATGTATGTCTGGTAGAAAAACACTGACAGCTCCTCAAGGTAAGTGGTAAAACAAGTAGCTAGACAAACTGGATTTTTCTAAGAAGGACATCACAGAGGGGCAACATTTAAACACCAATGGATATTCTGTTTTCCTGGGATATCAAACTTACTCAAGACAATACATTTCTAATGCAGATATTTAAAGATGGCTCTTAAAATTTTAGGAAGCTAGTGATTAAAAAGATGCCCAGTCTAAGCTATGTCAAATAATTACACTTAACTGTGAGGTAATTTTTTCATTCATTACACAATTTTGGAACAGGAAGAGATGAGCTCATTCAAATTCTTGTTTGATAAGAGGAGAGACAGAGGCCTAGAGTGGCGAATAGTGAGGTGACTTGCCCAAGCCCTGCAACCAGCTGAAAGCAGAGCCAGGTCTGCCAATGCCCAGTTAATGCTCTTTAAATAGATTGTGCTCCGCAACCCCCCGGCCTCTGCTTAGCAGACTCCACTTCACTTTCCCTTACAAACCAAGTGTCTGGCAGACACATAGACACCCGTCGGGTCTAACAAGCATAGCCAGTTTTCCCAAAGGTGGCACAATTGCCATCTGCGAGTCAGCATTGAGTCTCACGGACACATTTCCCTGCTGTCGCGCATGGACCAAGCAACTCACGTAGCAGGGCACGTCTGATGTCTCATACAGGGTTGGTTTCACAACCTTGGCACCACTCACATTTTGGCTGGATAATTCTTTGTTTAAGCAGCAGAGGGTGAAGTAGGGAGAAGCGAGGGCACGTTGTAGGATGTTTAGCAGCATCCTTCTAACCTGCTAGATGCCAGTAGCATCGTTCCAGTTTCAAAAGCTAAAAATGTCTCCAGATATTGTCAAATGTCCCAGGCAAGGGGATGCAAAATCAATCCACTGACAGCCACTGCTATAGAGATGAGCCTTTTTGCACTGGGCTGTCCTGAAAATATTTTCCCTCGCTGTGCAGTTCTCAATGCAGGGAGGGGAAAGATTGGACATAAGATGTGATGTATGCTTGGGATTTGGAGTATCTCTTTTCAGGCAAATCAAAAAATTGTCAGTTCTACAGAACAGACTCTAATTCTTTACCTAATAGGTATTTAGGGTTGAGAGTGAAGACCAAACCTAAAAGGGTCCGATACCTTGTTATTATCACAAGAATAAGAAATTATACATTAAATAAGAAAAAAAAAACTGGGAAGATAACTCCTATAATACAAGGGGATAACCAAAGGGAGTCTATGGAAAATAAGGGATTGAAAACTCACACATACTAGGTCCCCTTCAAATTCCTGGGCTTTCCTTCTTCTTGGATGTCCTTACAGAAGGAGCATACAATGTTTTCTCTCCTGACAACGTCTGCCAAACTCCTCAGTGCCATGGGTGCGGAACTCTTAAGGCGGAAGCTGGATGAAATGACAGAAGAGAAAAAGGGTAACAGTGAGATGTAGAAATATGGAAAAAAAGACACATGAGAGGAAGCAGAAGAAAAAAAATAAAAATGAAAACGGAGTAGGTATAAAGAAAAACTTGCCAGAGAATTCTAGCCCCAGTCCTAAACAAAATGTATTTTTTTAAATTAGACTTTCTCAGCATGGATTCTTTTGGGGGGAACTAATGTAAAATATTTCTCTTTCAGAAAGTCTTGCATCAAAACAGCAATTGCGTTGCTGTCATTTAGAATACTTAGCTATGTCAAATTCACATTATTAAATCTGATAGAACAAGAAATAATACCAAATACTGTATCAATCCTATATAATCAGTCCTTCTGAATATCATAATATGCTGCTGCTATTCCAAGCTGTCCTTGGAGATAGCTGCAGCCCAGCGATATACAAAAGGTTTCCCTTCAGCCTTTGTAATTGTCTAGGACAACACATTCTTACATTTTTAATCATCTAAAGCTTTTCAGATACACCAGCGTGCGCCTTCAATAGGACAATAAATGAGAACCAAGATTTCTAAGAGCCTTATGTTTCTTTCTTCTTGTGGTTGATAACATGCTGTTTCTGCCTTGTACTGGATACAGATGTGGAGCAGATAGCATAAATAGGGGAAAATAAGAAGGATATTCATGAGAGGGCCAGATTCATCTGAGAGTGAAAATAATTTCCTCAAACCAGGAAGCCTCTTTCTTAAAAAAAAAAAAAAAAAAAGAAAAGAAAGAAGACGGTATCCATTCATTTTAAGTGCTGAGATAAGACAATTTAGAATGATTTTCACCTTGGCACAAAAATCTTCAGCAGAAACAGCACTCTTAGAAGAGAACTGAACGGCAATTCTTAGTAGGGACAGAAAGGAGCAGAGGTACATACAAAAAAATGTAACCCTTCCAACTCCCAAAATTCCCTAGAATTATAAATCGGATTATGAATATGCCCCCCCATTGGGGGAGATACAGCATTAGTGATGTCACGTTACTTTAAAAGAAAGCTCTTGGTTCAGCTCTTCTACATAAATAATGAAGTAAATACATTTCCCGCAAGTAAAGAAGTATCTTAGTGGTCCCCAAGCCCGACTGGCAACTACAGTCAGTTTGATCCTTCCCTATACATCCTGACTCAACAGTTCTGGGGTGAGGTATGGAACTCTACTTCTCACAACCTCCTTAGATTATTCTGATGCTTTGTCAGGCTCAGAACCTGCAGGAGAATTCAAGTTAAGGGAGAGTTTTTAAAATACCCTTGTATTTTTTAGCACTATTGAATATATTAAAATGTCTCAATTTCCAAATATGTCACTAAATTTCACTCATTGCAAGGCCTTATGTGCCATTGACCTTTAGAGGTCATACAGCATTTTGTTGAGCTGATGAAAAATGTTGACCTCTACTCCAGAAAAACACACGTGCCTAGAAAGGTAAAAAAATTATACGCAATTTTAGGGTGTCTATAGATTGCTTAAATCCATCTAGGGAGAAGAACGCCTGTGTGAATGCTTGCACTTGTGGTCTGTGAGAGTTAATAGTTCAGTAACTCCCCCTCAAATAGCACTTAACGAGAGCCTGTGTGTTTCTTGAAAGAAAGATGCTACACTTAAGGGACCAGGTTTAAGAAACAACGAGGAAAGCCACAGGCAGTAATGCACATACTACAAGAGCCTCTTAAGTGGTCCCTCTGTCTCCAGTCTTTTCCCCTCCAATCCATTCTCCACAACTCAGCCAGAGGAATAGTTCCAAAGTGAGCTTGACTATAAGCTGCCCATGTATAAAACGCCTCAAGGTCATCCTTCTGCCTTAGGGTACCACCCTAGGTTACTTGCTGTAGTAGTGAAGGGTGAGGTACCACCTTCAATTCTTTTCATTGCCTTGCCCTTCAGCATCACTAGATGCTTGCTATTTATTTATTTATAAATGTTTTATTTTTTTAAACATCTTTATTGGAGTATAATTGCTGTACAGTGTTGTGTCAGTTTCTGCTGTATAACAAAGTGAATCAGCTATATGCATACGTATATCCACATATCCCCTCCCTCCTGCGTCTCTCTCCCACCCTCCCTATCCTACCCCCCTAGGTGGTCGAAAAGCACCAAGCTGATCTCCCTGTGCCATGCAGCTGCTTCCCACTAGCTATCTATTTTACATTTGGTAGTGCATATACGTCCATGCCACTCTCTCATCTTTATTCCTGTCCTGTCCCTAGGTTTTTCAGAACTTTTTTTTTTCCTTTAGATTCCATATATATGTGTTAGCATACGGTATGTTTTTCTCTTTCTGACTTACTTCACTCTGTATGACAGACTGTAGGTCCATCCACCTCACTACGAATAACTCAATTTTGTTTCTTTTTATGGCTGAGTAATATTCCATTGTATATATGTGTCACATCTTATTTATCCACTCATCTGTTGATGGATACTTAGATTGCTTCCATGTCCTGGTTATTGTAAATAGAGTTGCAATGAACATTGTGGTACATGACTCTTTTTGAATTATGGTTTTCTCAGGGTATATGCCCAGTAGTGGGATTGCTGGGTCATATGGTAGTTCTCTTTTTAGTTTTTTAAGGAACCTCCATACTCTTCTCCATAGTGGCTGTATCAATGTACATTCCCACCAACAGTGCAAGAGGGTTCCCTTTTCTCTACACCCTCTCCAGCATTTATTGTTTGTAGATTTTTTTGATGATGGCCATTCTGACTGGTGTGAGGCGATACATTATTGTAGTTTTGATTTGCATTTCTCTAATGATTAGTGATGTTGAGCATCCTTTCCTGTGTTTGTTGGCAATCTATATCTTCTTTGAAGAAATATCTATTTAGGTCTTCTTCCCATTTTTGGATTGGGTTGTTTTTTCGATATTGAGCTGCATGAGCTGCTTGTAAATTTCAGAGATTAATCCTTTGTCAGTTGCTTCATTTCCAAATATTTTCTCCCATTCTGAGGGTTGTTTTCTCTCTTGTTTATGGTTTCCTTTGCTGTGCAAAAGCTTTTAAGTTTCATTAGGTCCCACTTGTTTATGTTTATTTCCATTTCTCTAGGAGGTGGGTCAAAAAGGATTTTGCTATGATTTATGTCATAGAATGTTCTGCCTATGCTTTCCTCTAAGAGTTTTATAGTGTCTGACCTTACATTTAGGTCTTTAATCCATTTTGAGTTTATTTTAGTGTATGGCATTAGGAAGTGTTCTAATTTCATGCTTTTACATGTAGCTGTACAGTTTTCCCAGCACCACTTATTGAAGAGCCTGTCTTTACTCCATTGCATATTCTTGCCTCCTTTAACAAAAATAAGGTGACCATATGTGCATGGGTTTATTTCTGGGCTTTCTATCCTGTTCCATTGATCTATATTTCTGTTTTTGTGCCAGTACCATACTGTCTTCATTACTGTAGCTTTGTAGTATAGTCTGAAGTCAGGAAGTCTGATTCCTCCAGCTCTGTTTTTCGTTCTCAAGATTGCTTTGGCTATTTGGGGTCTTTTGTGTTTCCATACAAATTGTGAAATTTTTTGTTCTAGTTCTGTGAAAAATGCCATTGGTAGTTTGATAGGGATTGCACTGAAACTGTAGATTGCTTTGGGTAGTATAGTCACTTTCACAATGTTGCTTCTTCCAATCCAAGAACATGGTATACCTCTCCATCTATTTGTATCATCTTTAATTTCTTTCATCAGTGTCTTATAGTTTTCTGCATACAGGTCTTTTGTCTCCTTAGTAGGTTTTTTCCTAAGTATTCTATTATTTTTGTTGCAACGGTAAATGGGAGTGTTTCATTAATTTCTCCTTCAGATTTTTCATCATTAGTGTATAGGAATGCCAGAGATTTCTATGCATTAATTTTGTATCCTGCTACTTTACCAAATTCATTGATTAGGTCTAGTAGTTTTCTGGTAGCATCTTTAGGAATCTCTAGGTATAGATCATGTCATATACAAACAGTGACAGCTTTACTTCTTTTCTGATTTGGATTCCTTATATTTCTTTTTCTTCTCTGACTGCTGTGGCTAAAACTTCCAAAACTATGTTGAATAATAGTGGTGAGAGTTGACAACCTTATCTTGTTCCTGATCTTAGAGGAAATGGTTTCAGTTTTTCACCTTGAGAACGATGTTGGCTGTGGGTTTGTCATATATGGCCTTTATTATGTTGAGGTAAGTTCCCTCTATGCCTACTTTCTGGAGGGTTTTTATCATAAATGGGTGTTGAATTTTGTCAAAAGCTTTTTCTACATCTAATGAGATGATCATACGGTTTTTCTCCTTCAATTCATTAATATGGTTTATCACATTGATTGATTTGCATATATTGAAGAATCCTTGCATTCCTGGGATAAACCCCACTTGATCATGGTGTATCAACCTATTTAATGTGCCATTGGATTCTGTTTGCTAGTATTTTGTTGAGAATTTTTGCATCTATGTTCATCAGAGCATCATTAGAGGCTTTTAAAAATACTGATGCATTGGATACCAGCCCTCAACCAGTTACTTTAAAATCTCTGAGGGAAAAGATGAGAAAATCAAAGGGGGTGGGGGTTCTAGCATTAAAAAAGAGAAGGGAAGTGGATGAAAGAGGAGGGGAGGAAAGCAACTCCTGAGGAGATTCAGTTGTACAATGAGTCAGGACTGAACTGCTCCCAGTCCAGGACCCACCATGCTACATCTGGCCTCTAGGCTTTCTATGTGTTCTTCCTTCTGCTTACAACAGTTTTCTCTTTGTTTCTTTACTAAGCTAACCCTACCCTTCCTTATTTCTGAAATCAAAATTCCCGGGGCTGGATTTCTTTTCCCTAATATGTGCCGTCAGTGGCTCATCTCTATCTGACTACATCATAAGCAGTTTAAAAGTAGTAGGGAGGTTTGGTGTTTTGTTTTGTTTTTATTTGTTTCCAGTTCTAGAACCAGAGCCTAGTACTAAATCTAACACACAACATAGCCACTTATAAGTATTTGATGAATAAGAAAAAATTCAGGATCCACATATTAGTATATTCAGATTACACCACAGTTTAATGGTTCTTTACTTGGAAGGGCATGTGATACCTCAACATGGATACTTGATGGTGTAGAAGAGAATTTTTCTGTTTGCTCTGATCTCTCTTAGAAGATAGTAGCCAGAAAGGGAGATTAAACATATCTCAGTTTGTTGTTCAAGCTCTTCCTTTTTTTTTTTTTTATTTTTTTTATTTTTATTCTTTCCTCTGAAAGAAGAAAGCTCTTCCTTTTTAAAATTATCCTTCTAAGACTTCTTCCTGGCATCTAAAGGAAGTTGGAAATACTGTAGTTTATCATCCAATAAATATTAGTTATTTAAGTGACTGAATGAGTGAACAAGTTTCAGTTTGTGAAACTTGGGTCTACAGGCCTATAGCTTATGTACCTGCACTGTGTGAAAAGCATATCTCTCAAGTACATTTGGTCTGAAGTTTCTCTACAAAGACAACTTGATACTTGTTATGGTAGGTAATTTTGTAATAACAGTATCACTTTGGACATTTTTCTTAGAATAGACAATAGAGAACGTTTTTTGAGCACTCTCTATATGTCACTTACTTTTCCAAGGACTTCAGATGTATTAACTGATTCTTTTTTTTTAAATGAAGTATAGTTGGTTTACAAAATTGTGTTAGTTTCAGGTGTACAGCATAGTGGGTTTTTTTTTCTTTTTCAGGTTATAATCCATTATAGGTTATTACAAGATACTGGGTAAAATTCCCTGTGCTATACAACTCATTAATTTTTTACAACCTTAAAAAGAAGCTTCCATTATGATCCCCATTTTACAGATACGGAAACTTAAGCACAAAGAGGTTGTTTAACTTCCCTAGAATTATATAGCTATTAAATAGAAGAGTCAGAAGTCAAATTCTAGCATCCTGGCTCCAGAGCCCATGTTTTTAGCCACTTCACTAGACTACCATTTAAAAGACAGCAGCAAGACTACAACACTGTTTATTTTATGAAATGTGTATTCCATCAGAATCCATACCTGCAATTGGATTTCAAATTTTAAGGGAGGAAACTAAACTTTTCTCCTCTGTGGCCTGGCTAAATAGAGGGCTGGCTAAGTTTTTTTCTAGAGAGAATTTATCAATATGCATCTTTTCATAGGCTTTAAAATCTATAATAAAAGCCCATGTTTCTATGGCCTTATTCTTCTTAGGTCAGGGAATACTTTTTGTCATTCATTACAAAATGTTTCTCTTCCTTCCCAAATAGAGAGACAGCAAGAAAAAGAAGTTAAAAAAAAAAGAAATAAAGATAAGAATGGAATATATAAAAATTGGAGAACAGAGATCTAAACATAATGCCCCTCCTAATTTTTTAAATTATAATTTTAATGTTATAATATTTTTGAGACCCTATGTACCAGTTAATGTGCTAGGTGCTGGTAATCTGTGAACACACCTGATCAGGTCACTTGCTAATTAATAAGTAAAGATATCACAGAGATAATTTCAGATAGTGATAAGTGCTATGAAGAAAATAAAACAAGGTGTTTTGGTAGAGAGTGAGTAGATGGTGGGGTTATTTTCATTAATAATAAGTGACCCCCAAAAATGTAGGATGTAAAATTAATCATTTGGAGCTGAGATTAGTTAAGGGTTTTGGTTACAAAAGAAAGCATATTTCACTCTCTGAGTTGTCTTTAAGTTTTACCTGAAACTAAATTTCCATCAAACTTTAAAATTCTCTTTTTGGCTTTTCATATTTTGTACCTGTAATACAAAAATGTCAGTCAGTCTATTTTTTTCCCTTCCAAATGATGTCAGACCTGCAATTTGGGGAAATTTTATCTCTGTGATGTTTTCTATCAGTCGGTGAATTTTTCATGGAAATGTTTTTGAATAGTGGTATTCCCAACCTCATCAATTTAACTGAAAGACTAAGAATAATTAATTGGAAGTAAAATAAGAGAATGGGTATTTTTGTGTAGATATTGCTTAATTTTACTTATAAGTCTGAACTAGTTCTTGAATATCACTATCATCCTATCAGAAAATAAAAAATGAAGATGAAACTAGTGATGTTTTAATAACTCACAAATTTACAGCTTGTATGATTAAAATATGGAAGAGTAAATTTGCACATTTCCATAGTTCAATTAAAAGTTTTTAACTATTACAGAGTTTAAACTTGAAAAACTGAAAATAAGTTCACTGTGATTTTTCTTATCTTCAGTTGTTTTCTATCGCTATTTCCTCCAACTATGTTTCAAATCAAAACTACACCTTGGTTAAACATTTGACACTTGAGTCACTCCTTAAAATAGAATTTCTTTCCTCGGTTGTCTATTATTCATTCTGAACGGGATTAGGCATTTTGGCTACATACAAACCCAAAGGTTTCACGTTGGTCCCTTTTGAAAGATGTAGTATTATACACACTCCCTGTCTTTAAAATAATAATGGCCAAAACAGAAACAACAGCCTTCACCATGCCACATCAGGAATTGTTCTCTACGGTTCAGTAATTACAGTATGTATTTTGTGAGACAGCCCTTGAAAATGGCTCAGAATGCTTACATTTTTCCTTTGGACTGCAATATATTGTTGGTAATAAAATCTATGAGTTCTGCCAAATACAAAATTGCAAATTGAGACTGTACAGGGACTGCCAATCCAATCTGTCACTGTTTATAGTTACCATCGTTAGTTTTAGGCTACAACTAAGGCTGAGACTCTATATTAGGCTTCTGACAGGCTGAATACATATTTGCTTGGTAATTACACTGAAGGATGTATAGCACTCATGTGGTATTTTTACTGAATGTGTATTGCTGATAAATAGAGATGACTGAAATTATGTAACATCTGACATACCAAAGGTCTACATAACAGCACCTTTACAAGGTTTCTCTTTTGGAGATTAACTAGTATTACTTACTGAGAATTCAAGGTTGTAAAGTATAAAAACAAAAATTAACATTTATCCAGTAATTTGCAATTTAGAGTGTTTTCCTTCCCACCTAATTATTGGACTCTCACATTAATACTTTGAGATAGGCACAAAGAATTCAGTGCCCAGTCAGGAAGACAGAAAAGCCATGACTTGGATCCAAGAACATGGACTTCAAGTTAGAATATGCCGAGGCCAAGGTGTTTACCTCAGTGTTCAAAGTTCAGAAGTGTAGATTACCTTAACACCTTTCTAGAAGTGAAAATCAGTAAAGTTAAGTCTAGAGACCAATGCTGACCTAAAACAAATAGATTGTCAGTTATTATCCAGCAAAACTGGGTTCATGTGGGATCAGCAAAGAATTATATTTCAGGGTCTGCAATAATGGTGAGCCACGTGCAAGTCCTTGCAAGTCAAGGGGAGAACTCTTTTCATAGAGAGGAAGAGGAAGTTGGGAGGGCTGTAGTAAACAAAGACGCCATGGGTTTTCATTGGCTAAGTCCTTGCCAGGAAAGAGGAGACTTTCTTCTTCCAGTTGAGCTCTGCTATTGCTACGTAAGAGCTCCCCCTTCTGGTCATTCCACTCTATTTATCTGAGATTTCTATTCATTAATTTTCTACACCAATGTGTTATATGCTGGCAAGGAGCTCTGAATAGTAGGTTTTAAAGTTTGGCTTATCATCTATTTTAAAAAGAAAGAAAAAGAGAGGGGGGGAATGGAAGGAGGGGAGAAAGAGGGAGGGAGGGAGGGAGGAGAGAGGGAGAAAGGAAGAAAGAAAGAACACTTTATTGCCTGTGTAACATAAAATTGTTCCACACACTGAGCATTTCACGTTCTAAAGGGCATGATCTTATTTTCAAGACTTCTAGTGAGTTCTCAGTACGGTTTCTAACCCCTCCCTGACTCTAAACTCTCTGTGCTCCAGTTTTTCCACCTATAAAACTATACATGCACACATACACACACACATGCAATACACTTCAATATTATTATAAGGATCAGCTGAGACAAGCCATTAAAAGGCGGACCTCTCTCCGTCTTTTTGTTTTCCTTTATGATGTGTGCATTTTAAGACTATCCAAACTGAAATATATCTGTGCACTGTTTCAGTAACAGGGACCTGATTACAGAATTACACTGAATTAGGAAAAACAGATTTTGACACTGCTCTGCCCAAAACCACTGTCCTCCTGCGGCATGTCTCCCAGACCAGCAAGAGTTCTCTACATCAGGGGCCAACTGGATGAATGCCAAATACTCTACAGGGTAATCCTGCCCCAGCTTTTCTGTTTTAAATAGGACCTATAAGTGACTGTGAATTAAAAATTACTATTCAGAGGGCCTAAGTATAGTTTCTGTTTTTATAATAGGTAAATCAAATTCCACATCAGAAGCTTAGCTAGGTTGGTTGTTTTCAGAGTATGATGATTAAGGGACTACATATGTTATTATCTGAATTCCTTGAGTAAATGGTAATAGCTTTGGATAAGGCAACAATATTCATTATCTTGAAAACTTTTCTGTTACTAATCTGTTCAATATTAGTTGGTCTGTTCATATTGACTTCCGCATTCTGTAGTTAATTTAACCTGAAAACAGTAACATTTGCAGTTACAAAAATAATAATTTAGCTAACATTCTGTGTGCTTGCTAAGTGCTAGGCACTGTCCTCAGCAATTCACATGAATTAACTCATTTATTCTCACAACCATCCTGTTACACCTTCTTACAGGCAATAAAACTTAGGTTTAGAGCAATTAAGTAACTGTCCCAAAGCCTTACTTCTATATGTGACTTTCTGGAATTAATTTAGCATTAAAAATATAAAGCTGTTACCTCTGTATATTTTTTTGTCAAGAAAACAGTTACCATTCTGATTCTTAACCAAAATTAAAGATAATAATTTTGTTCACAAATTGTTTATAAAGTCATAGTAGTGGATTAATCCTTTTAGAGCCTTTCTTATGGCTCCGTTTACACAATTGTGTTTAAATATGTAGATAATCAAATCCACCGTATTGGGAAGGGGCCTCTAGGGCATCAGAACCTTTATATGAAATGAACTAGTAAGTTAAAGTTGGTGAAGAGATATAAAAAAATTTCAGTAGTAATAAGAGTGTTGCTCCTGTTCTCTCTTTCCTGGTTTTACCTTATTCTTTCTTTGTAAGAAAAAGAGCAGTCTTGTAATATGTAAACTGACTTTACTTTAGAGAAGAGGCCTTTCATTACCCTAGGGAGTTGGTGTTAATATGCATTCAAGGGCTTCCCTGGTGGCGCAGTGGATAAGAATCTGCCTGCCAAGCAGGGACATGGGTTCGATCCCTGGTCCGGGAAGACCCCACATGCTGCAGAGCAACTAAGCACGTGCGCCACAACTACTGAGCCCGCGCTCTAGAACCCGTGAGCCACAACTATTGAAGCCCACGCGCCTAGAGCCCATTCTCCTCCACAAGAGAAGCCACTGCAATGAGAAGCCCGCTCACCGCAACGAAGAGTAGCCCCCGCTCGCCACAACTAGAGGAAGCCCACGTGCAGCAACAAAGACCCAACACAGCCAAAATAAATAAATAAAATAAAAAATAAAAAAATATGCATTTAATAGTTTACAATGAATTGTGTTTTGAACTACCGCTTTTATTTTTCCAAAGAGGGTATCCAAGGATTGTTTGTCCATATCCACTTTGCCAAGAGGACAAAACCATACCCACAGCATTCATTCAATGCAGTGGTCCATTGAAACGGATCTCCCTGGATGGTCATAATACCAAAGCTCTCTTACACAGATGGATGTGGTTAGGCTGAGAAATTGAACAGGTGCTGATGATTCCACAGTAACGATCCCTTGTTCTTCAGGTGTTTCTTGTATCTGAGTCTTACTTTAAGGCCAGGATGATTTACTGGTGGAAACAAGACCAGTATTCTGGTTTTCAGTCTCAGTTTTGCCATGGAGAAAGGCTTTGAAAGGCAATGTAACCACCATCTCTACTGCAATTAACATTAAAGAAACTTTCAGATGATGCAAAAAGCTACACCAGTTTCTAAGAGTGCTTTCCCCTGCCTTATCTGATTTTATTTTCTTGTCTGTAAATTAGGAATGCTTCTAATTTACCATAGTGGTGGCCTGAAAATGGTCAAATGGCTGCAAAGTGAAGCTGCTAGTGCTACCATATGTTTTTTATGATGACTACTGTCGAGATTTCAACATTGTTTTCAAAGTAAGCTCATGCATACTGGTAATTTTCACAGATCCCTTAAGGGAGCATACTGTGCTTCTAGAAATCTCACCTATGGTCCCTCTAGGACAGTAGTTCTCAAACTTTTGCATGCATCAAAATCACCTGGAGGGCTTATTAAACTACTGATTGCTGGGAAGCATCTCTAGAGTTTTGATTCAGTAGATCTAGAGTGGGGCCCAGTAATTTGCATGTCTAGCAAGTTCTCAGATGATGCTCATGCTACTGGTCCAAGGACACTTTGGAACCACTGATCTAGGAAATGCTAGAGATATATTTGTTGGGGTTATTATGACCATCCAGTGAGGTCCATTTCGAAGGGCCACAGCATTGAATGAATGCCATGAATATGGTTTTGTCCTCTGGGTAACGTGGATATGGACAAACAATCCTCGGGTACACTCTTTGGAAAAATAAAAGTACTAGTTCAAAACATTTGTTGTAAACTATTAAATGCATCTTAATACCAAGTCCCTAGGGTAATGAAATAAAGATCATAGAATGTAGGTGGGGTGGAGGTGGCAGATGGAGAGGAATATTTGTAGGTTTAAGACTGTTTTAAATGTCAGCTCTTCAGTATTTTTTAACCAATCCCAGAAGACCATGCAGCTGAAAGGAAAGCCAACTGACAGAGAGGAGAAACAATTCTAACAAGAGCTGAAGTAAACAAGGATGCATTTCTTTATCTCTCTCTAGTGGGAAATATTCAGTAGATCATAAGAATTATAGATTAGTGCTATCATCCAATTTTCAAAAATAATCTGAATCTGTACAATTGTTCCATTTTTCTCAAGATGAAAAGAGAAAGTTATTTTCTGCTCAATTTTTCTTTGTAAAAATGTTCTTGTATAAAAGTCTGAAAAAATGAAAAGTGTTATCCCAACTCTTTTTTTTTTCCCCCAACTCTTCTTAATGTATAGGTGCTTCTTAAGGGTACAGTTTCACAAGAGTCACAAAATTTTCAAGTGGCATCAAATTTCATATTTTTTCATAAACTGCCCTTGTAATAATACCTAGAAACAACATCTCTGAAAAGTTAAAAGCTACTCCTATATTTTTATATCACTTATTCTCAAAATACCTCTGGGAGGATGCAGGCAAGGTATTATTAAACCCATTCTACAGGCAGGACAACTGAGGTCTAGACTGCTTGCATCACCTAGCAAACTAGTGGGGCAGAGTCTGTTATTACACACTTGTTTTGGGATTTTAACAACCTTCGTTCATTTTAAAGCCACATGTTATGTACTATTAGAATAAAAAGTGTTCTATTTTTGAATCAAAGCTTTGTAAAATGCCGGGTTATTTAATCCTAACTGATCTTGGTGAGCTTTTTTTCTTACTATTAGCACATTCTTATTAACTCTTTTCTCTGTTTTAACAAAATTACATATACCATTCTCATTTTTATAATGATATTATTTTGACTTTTTCTTCTTATAAAACTGTGACAATTTTAGAAAATATTTAAAATAAAAATATTACAAATAAAAATAACCTATCATCCTATTACCCAGAGATGTCTACCAATGCCACTTTGTGAACATCCATTTATTTTTCTATAAGATCCTTTAAGATGGAAAAGGATTTTAATACTTTTATATTAAAAATATATGCTGAAATTCTTTCTATGTTATGAATACTTCTTACGACCTTTCTTCTGATAAATGTTATTGAAGTACAGCAGACATGCAGAAAAGTAAATAAACATCAGTGTACTGTTTGATGAACATTCACAAAGCGAACACACCCATGTATCAGTCTGAGACCAAGAAAAGAATACTGACAGAACTCCAGAAGCACTCCGTGCTCTGTGCCCATCTCTAGTCATGAGGCATTCCCAAAGCTGTCCATTAGTGATTTTTGCCTCATTTTAACTAGATATAAATGACATATAGTATATACTCTTTTGTGTCAGGCTTCCTTTGTCCACCTTTGTGTTTATTAGATACATTCACACACAAACCCTTCTTAGTGGCTGCACAGTATACTATTTAATGGATTACTATGATTGACTTCAGCATGAAAGCTCTTCTATGGGACAATTAAGACACTGTGAATTTCTGTCATAAACAATGTTGCTATGAGCATCCTTATTGATTTGTTCACATTCTTATACAGTCTGTAGGATAAGTTCCTAGAAATGGAAATGCTGGTTGTAAAGATATCCATGATGTTAAGACTTTTGATGACTATTACCAGCTTGTCCTTTAGAGTAGTGAAAATATACTTCCACCAGTAGCATGGGAGAGAGCCCGTTTTCCAATATCTTCTCCATCAGTTCATGTTACAATTTTCTTTAATCCTTGAAGTTCTGATGGTTTCTGGTCTCAGTGTTCTAGCGCTATTAACAGCAATATTTCTCAATTCAAATCTTGAATTATTTCAGAGAGACAGGACCAGCTTTTCTTTTTAAAGTTAAGTTACCTTTATATAATAGGGTATTTGTATGCTCCGGACATTTTGTTTAGTGTATTACTCTGCAGTTACTAACGCTTCTTAAATGCTAACAGACATCATGATGTAGGATTCCTCGAATGTGTACAGCCTGACCTAGCTAAGTATCTCACTTCTCAAAAATGTATTGTTCCAGGGTGTGAAAGGAAATATAAATACTGTGTTCTTTATGTCTGTATTTTAATCGCTTTCTATTCCCTTAAATATAGAGATTTACTAGTCTAAGTAATAATTACTGCCCCGTGTTTTCATAACTTGAATGTTTCCTTCCCTAAAGTCTTTTTTTTTTTGCCGTACGCGGGCCTCTCACTGCTGCGGCCTCTCCCGTTGCAGAGCACAGGCTCCGGACGCGCAGGCCCAGCTGCCATGGCTCACAGGCCCAGCCGCTCCATGGCACGCGGGATCCTCCCGGACCGGGGCACGAACCCACGTCCCCTCCATCTGCAGGCAGACTCTCAACCACTGCGCTACCAGGGAAGCCCCCTAAAGTCTTTTTAAAGAACTTTTTTCTTATTCTGAAAATAACATTACTGTGTGAAAATATAGATAAGTCAGAAGAAAACGAAAATCATCTGTATTCCCTCTACCCCATTGCTTGTTTGTTTCCTATGTCTCACTGCAGTCTTTCTGTTGCACATTTATAGAATTATTTTTCACAAAAAATGAATTGTACTGTACACGCTGTTTTGTAACCTGCTTTTCCTTCTTAATATATCATAGACAGTTTTCCATCCAATCATTTCTTGATCCAAATAACATCACTCACTCAATTAGTGTGTTATATACTCACATATATTCTCTTCAAAGTGCTTTGTAATCACCAAACTGTAAAGAAGGTGAAAGTTCCTTCTTCTTGTGGAATTATCTGGCAACTACTGTGTTTAGTGTTGAAAGAGTCTTGGCATCCTGGGACCCAGGGAGCCCAGGTGAGAAGGTGTTTATTGATGTGATTCTCCAGGCTCTAGCCCATGCCCCACACCCCACCTCATTTTGCTCCTAGCACCTCTGTCTGACCAAAAGGAGAAGCAGCAATCCACCTTCTTGACTTTCAAGTACATTTCAGTTTCCAGTCATGAATCCTGAATGCAGAGATCTGCAACTTTCTTGGATCTCTGCTAAACAAGCTACTTTTGGGAAGCAGTCAAATGGCAACATTTGTTTCCCAAAGCGTCACTGTTGTTTTCACTTCATTTATAAGCATGCCATGCTTATCAATTAGGAGTGCTGTCTCCACTCATAAAATGTCTAAGCTGATGGTACAATGGTTAGTTAACTTAAAAAATAGGCAATTACTGTATAAAACATACGGTTTTAAATTAAATTAGTTAGGATTTGGAATGGGACCAGTAGTTTTCTAATTAAATGTGGGTCTGGGGGGCAGGGAGCTTATTACTGTAGTTCTACAGCAGCATAATTATTTTCAGGAATATTCCTTTCTAGTTAACCTAACAGAAACTAGTGTATATTTTTAGTTGTTTTACTTTGTATACTTGAACAGACAATCCAATGAGAGACACTGACTCCCTGATTTAACTTTTTGCCCAGAAGAAGAGAGGTAACTTATAAAACTTGGCTTCAGCCAGGGGGAAAAAAAAGAATCTCTGTGAAGATCAACTACGATTTATTTACCAGGCCCAGTCAATGTTCGAGTATCTTACAGGGTGTTAAGCGTGACAATATGTGTTTGAAAAGTTTGAATACACAAATCATTAGGTCCAGAACTAAACTTGAGATGAAAGGTCACTGCTTTTTTCCACCAAGCCATCTAACCTCTAGTTTAAGCACAAGTATAAAACCATCTGCTTACCAGGAGGCCCAGGAGCTCAAAATCCATTAACACCATATGTATCAACAGAAGTGTGACTTCAGAGCCTCAACTGTTTTCAGTTTCTTCATCATTATCTGCCAGAAACTTAGCTGGGATGCTTTCCCTTTCCTTCAAATGCATTGAATTTCAGTTTAATTATGCAAGTCCCTTTCTTATTAAGTAATTACACACATTTTTCTCACCTGTGTGTCTATATTTCAGCACTAACTGCTTCATTTTGTTGAAAATTAACCAAAAAGGGGGAAAAAGGATTTTATTTTCAATTTCCCTTCTTCTTCCCTTGGGGAACTAACACATCTTTCAATACATCACAAGATAAAGATGCTGACTCAGTCTCTTAAATAATCCCTGAAGTCTCCGGCACAGCCCTTAATGAGACAGAGTTTGCTGTACAAGAAGTTGTTTTATTAAGTGAGCGAAAAATAACTTTTCCTCCTCCAAAAGTGCCCTTAGTGAAATAATTTAAGTCTGAAGCCAAACCCTCCTATACTTATCCCAAAACACAGGGAAGGTCAAACAACACAATTTCAAAATGACAAAATGGCTACTTAGTTGGAAATCATACTTTGGAAATCTCACCCAAAATGGGAGGTTAACTGTGGTCAACATATGAAAGTAAAGTGCTCGCCAACTGGAAAAAAAAAAAAAAAGACAAATCAAGCAGATCTTCAGAGAGCAAGGAAGAAAAAAAGTGGGAAAACTTCTTATACAGTTCATAATGATTGTGCCTTATTTATGTGGATGGAGGTTTTGTCCAGATAATCTTTTGCATTTGTGGCTTATAAAACATAAGCATTTTTATATCAATTACCTCATTCAATCCTCAAAACAACCTTAAGAATGAGGCAAAAAATAAATTACCTCCCCCAAATTACAGATATGTGATCTGCAGTTCAGGATTATTAAATGGCTTGTCCAAGGTTCTATGTGGTTGGTCAGTGGTACATGACCACTGACTTTGAATAAGTCCTGCCCTACTGCCTTTTTAAATTAACTGACAGAAGATTATTTATAGTATAGAGGTTCTTCCCACGCTATAGTGACTCAGCTGTATCGGTGGAACAAAGGGAGGTTAAGAATTATTGGCATATATATTCTACATAAAATGTTAAATTCAAGTGGTTAATTTCAGCCTGCTCCAACCAAATCTTTCAAAGATGCTTACATTCACACAGTAACCACAGATATTTAAGTTCCTCTTTTGTTTATGGCGACACTGGCTGATTGAAGTTTCACTGATTTGTCTTTTTGCCTGCTGGCAGAACAATCCAATGGCAAAACAGCAGGAGGGGAAGGGAAGAAAATAAAATATCTGTATATTTTGAAAACTAAAAAATAAAACTTTGATATTATGGATTGACTATGAAGTAGCATCACCCTGAGGATTACTTATTGATCTACTAGCTGACTACCAAGGCGTCTCCTAACTTGTCTTCCAGTCTTTTCTCTTCCCTGCTTCCCTCAAGCGTATAAATTGGGGGCAGATTATTCCAGCTGTAGTCACTTTGTGCAAACGCTTCCATAAGCTGGCTAAGAAAACATAAACTCTTCACCCTGGTATTCAAGACCTCTGCAAAGTAATAATACCTATCATTTATTAAACACCTATTATAGAACAGACATCTCAAAACGATCCTGGTAAATGTATGATTAGGTTAATTTTAGAAGGGAGAAAACCGAGGCTGAGGGAGGTTAAATAACTTTCCCTAGGTTGGGTATTTATCCAGTGGTGGCACCAGTGTCCCAGCTCAGGCCTGCTTAACTCCGAAGTCCAGCCTGCCGGTCTAGATTTGTTTCTGACCACTAGGCCATACGTAGCCTAAATTAACACTAGCCTGCGGTGCTAGTTTGCAATCGTTCCTAGCCCTATCACAGTTCTGTGCTGTTGTGGCGGAGTTTTTCCACCTGGAATGTTCTCCCCAATCCTACTGCCTATAGAAATGTTAGTTCTTCAGGATGAATCTCAAACATCACCCCCTCTCCTTGAAGTCTTTGCTGAATCTTATCTCCAGCGACCTCTCACACGTAAAAAAAATCTCCCTCTTCTTTGAATGCTTTTAGATTTTTGCATAATTCTTCTGGCACTTACCTTCTTCTTTTATTGTGGCTCTTTTCCTGTCCTCATGAAAAGTTTGCAAGCTTCTCGAAAACAGGAACTTGGATTTATTCATTACTCATATCTTTATATCCCTAGCAGAGTTTCAGTGTAGCAGGGATTCAGAGCTTCCGAATATAGATTTGTGATGTTGAATAAGAAACACTGCCTAGTTGTAGCCCAACCAATGAGAAGCCTCCATACTTTGGACTCCCAGCTTCCACCAATGAACTCTTTTGTTATTACAGCCCTGCCCAGCTACCTCCTTTTCCCTATAAAAGCAAGTTCTGGATTTGACTAGGATCAGCTGTAGTTCAGAAACGTAGGTTGGCAACTTCTTTGGCTGTTTCTGAATAAACTTGCTTTTGCTAGTAGAAAAAAAGAAAGGAAAAGAAATACTACGTAGAATGTACTGTATGGAAGACACAGTTTCTCAGTCCACCTCAGGCCGGGCCTGGGGCCCTGCGGCTTCCCCTCAGGCTCTCTCACACGCTCTCTGTGCGGACTACGAACCCCTCAGAAGCCCCTGGGCTTGGGGCAAGGGGGACTCCTCCGCGGCTGGTTCCCGCCAGCCCTAGTGCGATCAGCCGGTGTAGGCGGCGGGGTCGCCCTGGGAGACAGCCGGCGCTGGCGCCGCGCCGAGCGGGCAAGGAAGGGCCTCCCCGGGCTTGGGCCCCGCCATGGCCTGGAGCCAGAGCTGGGACGCTCGGCCGGAGGCCCCGCCGACCCAGTTGCTAGCCCCCATCATGCCTTGGACGTTTTCAAGGGTCCATCAAGAAGACCCTGTCGGTCCCTGCTACAGTGGTACCCGGGCCACTTCCTGCAGGAGAGGCTGAGCCTGGAGCATCTCAGCTTGGACCTGTACCAGATCCCTGGGTCCCTCGCCGAGGTCCCCCGTGACAGAAAGGTAAGAGCTGCTGGCGACCAGCTAAGGGGGGGACTCACTCCCCTCTTGAGGGCGATTTGAACGAGTGTCATCCAGGATTGGTGATGTTCGGCCCCTCCTTTGGAATAGTTTGGATCCAAGTATGGCAGGACTCAGAAATGTGTGAAAGTGTTGTTTGATCTGTTTCTAGCAAGTGTGCACCCCCAAATCACGTGTTCTAGAAACGTTAACAGGGGTAATGGAGTCTACATTGTGGCGGTCAATCGAGTCACTGGTTTGTGGGGGGGTCCGTGAAGCTGGCTTAAAGGGGTCCATCCATGGAAGGTGACCACTGCTGCCCCTTGTAGGAGGGGACGCGGGGTTCTGTGCAGACTAACCGTATTTCATGGGATGAGACTCCGTAAATGTTATGGAGGACCTTTGGGGGTGTCAGAATGCCTAGGTATTCCTTTATTTGTTTGGGGTTGGTTACTTGCGCGCCGCCGTCTCCGTACAGCGTTTGCAATCTGGAGGAAAGTAGGTGTAGGCCTTCTCTGCTGGTTTGCCTGCTTTTCCTTGATGATGTTTATGAGACCAGCCTGTGTGTGGAATGGTTGTGTGGCCCTAATAGTGCTGTTGGGTTACGCCTGTTTGCTTCACGTGACAAATCCTAAAAGCGGGGATTGCAAAAACACTGAAGTTGCGGTTTTCAGACATTTAAAAACCTGTTTTCTACTTGTCATCCAGAGGTTGAGTGGTTTCGTCTTAATAGGTGCTTCATGTACAGTTCACCTCACCACGTACAGTTGTACTTGCATTTGTATGTTCAGTGCATAGTATTTTACTTCATGTGTATTCAGCCTTGAGTTTCACAAGATTGGACCGGCTTTCCCACTTCCCCCAACTCTTTATTCCACTAGAGTCTGCTGCTTACCATTGAATTGGTTATACCATTCTGAAGTTATTACTATTCTAAAAGCATTTCTACACAGTTTCCATTTAGGAAATCATAAACATAGGTGACTTTCCTGTGGTAGTTAGGCAAAACAAAAGGAAGGAAACTTTTCTTAATTTAAGCTGTGTTAAAAAGTTTGTGTTTCTTGGGCTTCCCTGGTGGCGCAGTGGTTGAGAGTCCGCCTGCCGATGCAGGGGACGCGGGTTCGTGCCCCGGTCCGCGAAGATCCCACATGCCGCAGAGCGGCTGGGCCCGTGGGCCATGGCCGCTGAGGCTGCGCGTCCGGAGCCTGTGCTCCGCAACGGGAGAGGCCACAGCAGTGAGAGGCCCGCGCACCGCAAAAAAAAAAAAAAAAAAAAAAAAAAAGTTTGTGTTTCTTGTAAAATTTATTTTATGTAAAAGTATTTTAACAGTAATGACTTCCTTAGCCATAGAACCCTGAAAAACTCAAATTATGGTAACACCTTATTATGACCCTTAATTTAATTTGTACTGCTCTAAATAAGCATATAATTTTATCAGCAAGTAGATGACTTAACCTTGGGGGAGTACACAGGATAATGGAAAGAGCCCTTGTTTGAGTAGTAGAAAGGCCTAGTCCCATCCCAGGCTAGCCCATGCTGCCACAGTTAGCCAAGTGACATTGGACATAGCAATTCACCTGAGTTCAATAAACATTTATGTAGGGTCCACTCCATGCCAGGTACTGTGTCAAGGTACTGCACTGGTGTAATTCTTACCACAAGTTAGGGATTCTGATGGATATGTTTAAATTCATCGACCTATGAATCTATACTTTTGGAAGAGTTATGAATAGGCTATCTTGAAGGAGGGGGGTTGGATATTTATTAAGTCCTTTTTCGGTTGAATGATGTATGCATTATTCTTTAATGACTTTTCACATTAACCCTATAAGGTGGGTATTGTTAGTTCCATTTGACAGATGGAGTTAAATAATTTGCCTTAAGTCACACAGCTAGCAAATGGTATAGTGAGAATTTAAACCTATCTAATTCCTAAGCCTATTATTTCCTCATTAATCACATGGCTTCAAGCCAAGGAAACAGCAGTTAATGTTATTGAGCATCTGTTTACTTCAGGCACTGTGCTAGGCACTCTCATTTGTGTGGTTTTATTTAATCCTCATGGGAAATCAGAGGCAGTAATAATTGAATTTTACAGTTTGACTTCAGAATCATTGGAAGAATAACTTGTGCCTGGACCTAATCTGAGGCTTATGTTTTGTTTTGCTCCTTAAAGGTGAGGGATATGCCCGACCAAAATTATAATGTTAAATAAAGCATCCAGTTTTAAAAAAAAAGTTTTTTTTCCTTTTCTCTCTGAAATCTCCTTCTTCTCTGTTCTCTAGCTCAGTGAAGGGCACCACCAGCCACCCTTGAGCCAGCAAATCCCTGGATGTCATTCTTGACTCGTCCCTTTACTTCACCCCACATCCAACTACAAATTCTGCAAGTGCACCTTCTAACTATCTCTCCAATTCTTCTATGTTGTTTCATCAGCCATATCACCTGTGCACTCTCAATAAACAAGCAACTCAGAGAACCAAGCAACTCAGAGAAAGTAGGCAATTCGCTCAATGCACTTCTTTACTGGGTTTTCCCATCACCTTTTAAATGAGGCCAATCTTTCTTCAAATTTATAAAACAAATTATAAATAGGTTCCTTAATTTTAATTCCACTTATAACTAGCTCCCTGAGTTTCTTCTCCTTTTACAGTCAAAGTCTTTATTTCCCTCTCACTACCTTCTTCTTAAACCACTTTATCTGGCTTCTTCCCCCACCATTCAGTTTACTCATATCCTCAGCTGCAAGGAGTTTGTTGTGAGCCACTGGGAGGATGGAGTTGCTACTTAATTTTGGTATTTGGGGCGTGGTTGCTTTTGAACATGTTAAACTGGAGACGCCTGCTCAGTTTAAATTGGACCTGCAAAGTTGGTAGCTTATCAACATTCAGAGGCTATGTAAAACCCAGTCCTGGATAAATTCTCTTAAAGCAGTGGGTCTCAATCCTGGTTGCACGTTAGAATCACCTGGTGAGCTTAAAAATCCCAAAGCCAGGCCCTACCCTAGGCCCATTTTACTAGAATATCCAAGGCATGACCCAGGCATCAGTATTGTTTCAAAAATTCCCTGGATTATACTTATCCGGGGATGGAAATAGTCAAAAAAAGAGAATGAATTCCTTCCAAACATTATTTGGCACAGCTAGGACTTGATTTAAATGTAGTTCATCATAATCAGTAGAGAGAATTTTTCACTGAATTTTCTCAGAGGGAGAATTTGTTCCACTGTGAACAATCTTGTCTGAAAACTAGAGTTGGACTTTGATTTTCCAGAATCCTTCCACCCTATTCTCCCAAATTCCTCACTGCTTAAAAAACTGCAACTGTGGGTTGTTCTATCCAAGGGGATAGATAGAACAGAGCAGAGAACACGGATCATTATTCATTCAACAAACATATTTAAATGCTGGGACACTGCCTTTGCTTCAGGAGACTGCAAGATAAGATGCAGATTCCACTCCAGGGATGCTCACAATCTAGCCAGGGAAGATAAACTTGTAAACAAATAGGTATAATCAAGTGAGCCATATGGGAGTGTAAAAGTAGAATGGTCAGTTTTATCGGGGTGGGGGAGGGCAGTTCAGGCTTTACACAGGAGGTGAAGCTTGAGGTGCATTTTGAAAGATAAACTTGTTGATATTTGCAGGCAGATAAGGAGAGACTAGGGAAGATAACCTCAGAAAGAAAGGGGTGTAGTAAGTAAGAGGGGCTGGTGGGTTTGGGAAACTGCAGATAATTTGGAGTGGAGAGTGTGTTTGAGTGTGCAGGAGGTGAGGGCCAGGGGTGGCAGAGAAGTGATTAGAGAAATACCTAAAGAGGGAGGGGGATGGACTGTTAAAGGCTTTAAACTTTCTCCAGGTGGCTGCTTCCTATAGACAGTGTGTTACAACATGGGTAACAAGCCGCTGAATGAAAGCATAAGCAGAATTGTATTTTGCAGCAAACCTTAGAAAGATACCTCATATCTCCTAAATTACCGATGCAATGTCTACAAACCAGATGTGATCAAATGGAATCTAGTCATTGCATTTCTATTTAGATATGCAGTTTCTAAGGTGGGGAAATGGGATTATCTCCACAAGAACCAAGCTTCAGTTGTTTGTCCATTTCAGCACATTTCTTCCCTCCTCATTGTCCTGTATTCTTTCTCTCATAGAACAACTACTTGCCCCAGGTGGTCTATTACCACAAGTTTCGGTGAGATAGTGACCTAGTGACTGCCCCTGACTCATTGAGTGTACAGGGCCTGGAGGGCTGTACCTGCCTGAGTATCACTCTGCTGGAAATACAGCCCACTCCCTTCCCCACCCCTCCAGGGCTGCCTAGGGGGCATTGATTCTTTCTGTGCATTTGTGATAAACTCTGTTGCATCCTAGATCACCACTACCCTAAAAGGAAAGGAGGTTGGTGAGAAGTTACAGCGTATTAGTATTCAATCTGCAAGGAAGAGGGAGGGCAGCAAAAAGGTCTCTTGTTTCTCCACCTGTCGTTCAGCCCCTAAGCTTTGCAGACAGCACTGCAGAGGCAGTGGAAGCTGCTCTGGGCAACGCCTATCCAAGAAGTAAACCACAGGCCATTTTCCAACAGGTAGTCTTATTGTTTAATTCAGAAATCTCCTTGTCATTCTTGGACCCAGACAAGCCTACAACATTCAGCTGCCCTGTGAAAAGGGGGTGCTGGGGGACCTTGCTCTTGAAGGATTATCTCTACCCTCCTTCTGTTTAGAAACATCTGATGTATAGGTCTCATTCCACTCTACTACCATCTGGAAGGCAGGAAACCTGTAGTTTTATCCTCAGTCCCGCTGCTTGACTTAGTGAACTTGGCAAGCTACTTAACATTTAGATGCCCATGATAGCTTTTCTTCACCAGGAGTAATACATACCACCTCCTAACTTCTTGAAATGCTGGATTCACTTGATTGGAGCTTTTTGGAGGAAATGGTTAAAATACGTGCCCTTATCAGCTAATTCATATCAAAATTATTTTTTTCCATTCCTTTTGAAATGGAAAAATATATATCTTTCCAAAGGAGAAATGGGCTTCTTTGATATCTATTGAGAATGAACACACCATAAATTGTGTTAACTTTTAAAATATTTATCAATTGCAAAGTAAATGCTTCATTAAAAATGGCAACTTTTCAAGATGATATTTACTGTTCTATTAGCTTCCCAAAAGATAAGGCAAAATAGAATTCTGGGAATACGTCTAACATCCTGACCAAAAGATTTGATCAGTATCTTTCTGTATTTTAAACTATAAATGCAGTCACAAAATGTAATATTCCACTAATATAAGTGACTATTATAGCTCAGAGGTGTTAAGTCTATTTCTTCCTGATAAAGACAGATTCATTTTTGAAATTCCCTTCTTTACCTCTCAGAACATGGTAGTAGTGTTCCTAGAGCTATATAATCAATCTTCTTTTTACTCAGACCAAACTGAAGCTGTTCTTAATGACAAGAAAAGGGGCGGAAGGGAGCCTGTCAAATAGGATTATTCAGAGGAAAGAAAACTAAAGGGATTTAAAATTGCAACCTGTGATTACCTTCTACATCATAAAGGAAGGACTGAAAAATAGAATAGCATTTTATCAAAAAAATAAATCTAGAGAGGAGAAACAACGTCAGTTTTTTAAAAAAAGTGTTATTTTAACTGCCATGATTACCTGGTAGCTTACATTGCTCAATATGAAAGGTATTATGTAACAGCATTGGTGATGTGTGTGTTTCCTAACAGCTCTATTCACTATCAGGTATTAAAGGTTAAGGGTAGCATGTCACTGAGGGTGTCAGAAATTGTCCGTTAGGTGACTGATACCTTTTATTTGTCTCAAGTTTTTGCTTAGGCACATTATCAACCATTAGCTGACAAATCTTCAAATAATTGTATAGATTCAGGGATTTTCTCCTGTTTTATAGTTTTAAGAAACAGAAAAAGACAATTTGTCTTCAGTGTCCCGAAACAACCCTTTCTGTATGTTTGTCCTCTCACCTTCCCCTGACTTACTCATGTGCCTAACCATAGCCTCCATACACACACATATATAAACACATTGCTGTCATAAGGCTAAAAGCCCAGTAATATAGTAAACTGAATATTAAATCATAGCATATTATTAGGATCTTAATACAGCATGGTCCTTTGCTTTTTAAAAGAGAAAGAAAGCCTTAAACACAAATGAATTGACCTTCGATAATAGAACATCACACACTATGGCATTTGTATGAAAATAGTACTAATACCCCCAAAAAATTACACTTTGTAGGTGTCCACCCTCTCCTTATGAATAGGGATGGCTTGGTTGCCTTAAGCCAAAACATGAATCAACAATAAAACCAGACATTAAAATTATGTCTCTTAATACTTACTCTGAGTTCTTACTGTCAGACTAATTCACGCAGCCTTCTAAATGATAGTTAGCAATGGGAAAAGCAGATGAAATTATGGAATTACTATAAAGGAGAGGATATCCTAAGGTCATCAGTAGCTTCATGTGGAGTTGTACCTATAATTAGTAGCTGGTACTGCAGCTGTTGGCAGCACATTTTGAACCAACTTTTAAAGTTTAGCATTAAAAAGTTCACTTATATATTCATTACTATGAATCTTGCAAATGTATCCTATAGACTAAGCTATTTAAATATGAGTGAAAACGAAGATCCTGATATTTTATTTTATTTTTTTTTTATGTTTTAAAGTTTTATTTTTTATTTTTTAAACATCTTTATTGGAGCATAATTGCTTTACAATGGTATGTTAGTTTCAGCTTCACAACAAAATGAATCAGTTATATATATACATATGTTCCCATATCTCTTCCCGCTTGCATCACCCTCCCTCCCACCCTCCCTATCCCACCCCTCCAGGCGGTCACACAGCACCGAGCTGATCTCCCTGTGCTATGCCGCTGCTTCCCACTAGCTATCTACCTTACGTTTGGTAGTGTATACATGTCCATGCCTCTTTATTGCTTTGTCACCGTTTACCCTTCCCCCTCCCCATAGCCTCAAGTCCATTCTCTAGTAAGTCTGTGTCTTTATTCCTGTTTCACCCCTAGGTTTTTCATGACATTTTTTTTTTCTTAAATTCCATATATATGTGTTAGCATACGGTATTTGTCTCTCTCTTTCTGACTTACTTCACTCTGTATGACAGACTCTAGGTCTATCCACCTCATTACAAATAGCTCAATTTCGTCTCTTTTTATGGCTGAGTAATATTCCATTGTATATATGTGCCACATCTTCTTTATCCATTCATCCGATGATGGACACTTAGGTTGTTTCCATCTCTGGGCTATTGTAAATAGAGCTGCAATGAACATTTTGGTACATGACTCTTTTTGAATTATGGTTTTCTCAGGGTATATGCCCAGTAGTGGGATTGCTGGGTCATATGGTAGTTCTATTTGTAGCTTTTTAAGGAACCTCCATACTGTTCTCCACAGTGGCTGTATCAATTTACATTCCCACCAACAGTGTAAGAGGGTTCCCTTTTCTCCACACCCTCTCCAGCATTTATTGTTTCTAGATTTTTTGATGATGGCCATTCTGACTGGTGTGAGATGATATCTCATTGTAGTTTTCATATGCATTTCTCTAATGATTAGTGATGTTGAGCATTCTTTCATGTGTTTGTTGGCACTCTGTATATCTTCTTTGGAGAAATGTCTATTTAGGTCTTCTGCCCATTTTTGGATTGGGTTGTTTGTTCTTTTGTTATTAAGCTGCATGAGCTGCTTATAAATTTTGGAGATTAATCCTTTGTCAGTTGCTTCATTTGCAAATATTTTCTCCCATTCTGAGGGTTGTCTTTTGGTCTTCTTTATGGTTTCCTTTGCTGCACAAAAGCTTTTAAGTTTCATTAGGTCCCATTTGTTTACTTTTGTTTTTATTTCCATTTCTCTAGGAGGTGGGTCAAAAAGGATCTTGCTGTGATTTATGTCATAGAGTGTTCTGCCTATGTTTTCCTGTAAGAGTTTGATAGTTTCTGGCCTTACATTTAGGTCTTTAATCCATTTTGAGCTTATTTTTGTGTATGGTGTTAGGGAATGATCTAATCTCATACTTTTACATGTAGCTGTCCAGTTTTCCCAGCACCACTTATTGAATAGGCTGTCCTTTCTCCACTGTACATTTCTGCCTCCTTTGTCAAAGATAAGGTGACCATATGTGCGTGGGTTTATCTCTGGGCTTTCTATCCTGTTCCATTGATCTATATTTCTGTTTTTGTGCCAGTACCATACTGTCTTGATTACTGTAGCTTTGTAGTATAGTCTGAAGTCAGGAACCCTGATTCCTCCAGCTCCATTTTTCGTTCTCAAGACTGCTTTGGCTATTCGGGGTCTTTTGTGTTTCCATACAAATTGTGAGATTTTTTGTTCTAGTTCTGTGAAAAATGCCAGTGGTAGTTTGATAGGGATTGCATTGAATCTGTAGATTGCTTTGGGTAGTAGAGTCATTTTCACAATGTTGATTCTTCCAATCCAAGAATATGGTATATCTCTCCATCTATTTGTATCATTTTTAATTTCTTTCATCAGTGTCTTATAATTTTCTGCATACAGGTCTTTTGTCTCCTTAGGTAGGTTTATTCCTAGGTATTTTATTCTTTTTGTTGCAATGGTAAATGGGAGTGTTTTCTTGATGTCACTTTCAGATTTTTCATCCTTAGTGTATAGGAATGCCAGAGATTTCTGTGCATTAATTTTGTATCCTGCTACTTTACCAAATTCATTGATTAGCTCTAGTAGTTTTCTGGTAGCATCTTTAGGGTTCTGTATGTATAGTATCATGTCATCTGCAAACAGTGACAGCTTTACTTCTTCTTTTCCAATTTGGATTCCTTTTATTTCCTTTTCTTCTCTGATTGCTGTGGCTAAAACTTCCAAAACTATGTTGAATAAGAGTGGTGAGAGTGGGCAACCTTGTCTTGTTCCTGATCTTAGTGGAAATGCTTTCAGTTTTTCACCATTGAGGACGATGTTGGCTGTGGGTTTGTCATATATGGCCTTTATTATGTTGAGGAAAGTTCCCTCTATGCCTACTTTCTGCAGGGTTTTTATCATAAATGGGTGTTGAATTTTGTCAAAAGCTTTCTCTGCATCTATTGAGATGATCATATGGTTTTTCTCCTTCAATTTGTTAATATGGTGTATCACATTGATTGATTTGCGTATATTGAAGAATCCTTGCATTCCTGGAATAAACCCCACTTGATCATGGTGTATGATCCGTTTAATGTGCTGTTGGATTCTGTTTGCTAGTATTTTGTTGAGGATTTTTGCATCTATGTTCATCAGTGATATTGGCCTGTAGTTTTCTTTCTTTGTGACATCCTTGTCTGGTTTTGGTATCAGGGTGATGGTGGCCTCGTAGAATGAGTTGGGGAGTGTTCCTCCCTCTGCTATATTTTGGAAGAGTCTGAGAAGGATAGGTGATAGCTCTTCTCTAAATGTTTGATAGAATTCGCCTGTGAAGCCATCTGGTCCTGGGCTTTTGCTTGTTGGAAGATTTTTAATCACAGTTTCAATTTCAGTGCTTGTGATTGGTCTGTTCATATTTTCTATTTCTTCCTGATTCAGTCTTGGCAGGTTGTGCCTTTCTAAGAATTTGTCCATTTCTTCCAGGTTGTCCATTTTATTGGCATAGAGTTGCTTGTAGTAATCTCTCATGATCTTTTGTACTTCTGCAGTGTCAGTTGTTACTTCTCCTTTTTCATTTCTAATTCTATTGATTTGAGTCTTCTCCCTTTTTTTCTTGATGAGTCTGGCTAATGGTTTATCAATTTTGTTTATCCTTTCAAAGAACCAGCTTTTAGTTTTATTGATCTTTGCTATCGTTTCCTTCATTTCTTTTTCATTTATTTCTGATCTGATTTTTATGATTTCTTTCCTCCTGCTAACTTTGGGTTTTTTTTGTTCTTCTTTCTCTAATTGCTTTAGGTGCAAGGTTAGGTTGTTTATTCGAGATGTTTCCTGTTTCTTAAGGTAAGATTGTATTGCTATAAACTTCCCTCTTAGAACTGCTTTTGCTGCATCCCATAGATTTTGAGTCATCGTGTCTCCATTGTCATTTGTTTCTAGGTATTTTTTGATTTCCCCTTTGATTTCCTCAGTGATCACTTCGTTATTAAGTAGTGTATTGTTTAGCCTCCATGTGTTTGTATTTTTTACAGATCTTCTCCTGTGATTGATATCGAGTCTCATAGCGTTGTGGTCGGAAAAGATACTTGATACAATTTCAATTTTCTTAAATTTACGAAGGCTTGATTTGTGACCCAAGATATGATCTATCCTGGAGAATGTTCCATGAGCACTTGAGAAAAATGTGTATTCTGTTGTTTTTGGATGGAATGTCCTATAAATATCAATTAACTCCATCTCATTTAATGTATCATTTAAAGCTTGTGTTTCCTTATTTATTTTCATTTTGGATGATCTGTCCATTGGTGAAAGTGGGGTGTTAAAGTCCCCTACTATGAATGTGTTACTGTCGATTTCCCCTTTTATGGTTGTCAGTATTTGCCTTATGTATTGAGGTGCACCTATGTTGGGTGCATAAATATTTACAATTGTTATATCTTCCTCTTGGATCGATCCCTTGATCATTATGTAGTGTCCTTCTTTGTCTCTTCTAATAGTCTTTGTTTTAAAGTCTATTTTGTCTGATATGAGAATTGCTACTCCAGCTTTCTTTTGGTTTCCATTTGCATGAAATACCTTTTTCCATCCCCTTACTTTCAGTCTGTATGTGTCTCTAGGTCTGAAGTGAGTCTCTTGTAGACAGCAAATATATGGGTCTTGTTTTTGTATCCATTCAGCCAATCTGTGTCTTTTGGTGGGAGCATTTAGTCCATTTACATTTAAGGTAATTATCGAGATGTGTGTTCCCATTCCCATTTTCTTAATTGTTTTGGGTTTGTTATTGTAGGTCTTTTCCTTCTTTTGTGTTTCTTGCCTAGAGAAGTTCCTTTAGCAGTCGTTGTAGAGCTGGTTTGGTGGTGCTGAACTCTCTCAGCTTTTGCTTGTCTCTAAAGGTTTTAATTTCTCCATCAAATCTGAATGAGATCCTTGCTGGGTAGAGTAATCTTGGTTGCAGGTTTTTCTCCTTCAACACTTTCAATATGTCCTGCCACTCCCTTCTGGCTTGCAGAGTTTCTGCTGAAAGATCAGCTGTTAACCTTATGGGGATTCCCTTGTGTGTTATTTGTTGTTTTTCCCTTGCTGCTTTTAATATGTTTTCTTTGTATTTAATTTTTGACAGTTTGATTAATATGTGTCTTGGCGTATTTCTCCTTGGATTTATCCTGTATGGGACTCTCTGTGCTTCCTGGACTTGATTAACTATTTCCTTTCCCATATTAGGGAAGTTTTCAACTATAATCTCTTCAAATATTTTCTCAGTCCCTTTCTTTTTCTCTTCTTCTTCTGGAACCCCTATAATTCGAATGTTGGTGCGTTTAATGTTGTCCCAGAGGTCTCTGAGACTGTCCTCAGTTCTTTTCATTCTTTTTTCTTTATTCTGCTCTGCAGTAGTTATTTCCACTATTTTATCTTCCAGGTCACTTATCCGTTCTTCTGCCTCAGTTATTCTGCTATTGATCCCATCTAGAGTACTTTTAATTTCATTTATTGTGTTGTTCATCGTTGCTTGTTTCATCTTTAGTTCTTCTAGGTCCTTGTTAACTGATTCTTGCATTTTGTCCATTCTATTGTCCATTCTATCTCCAAGATTTCGGATCAACCTTACTATCATTATTCTGAATTCTTTTTCAGGTAGACTGCCTATTTCCTCTTCATTTGTTAGGTCTGATGGGTTTTTATCTTGCTCCTTCATCTGCGGTGTGTTTTTCTGTCTTTTCATTTTGCTTATCTTACTGTGTTTGGGGTCTCCTTTTTTGCAGGCTGAAGGTTCGTAGTTCCCGTTGTTTTTGGTGTCTGTCCCCAGTGGCTAAGGTTGGTTCAGTGGGTTGTGTAGGCTTCCTGGTGGAGGGTACTAGTGCCTGTGTTCTGGTGGATGAGGCTAGATCTTGTCTTTCTGGTGGGCAGGTCCACGTCTGGTGGTGTGTTTTGGGGTGTCTGTAGACTTATGATTTTGGGCCGCCTCTCTGCTAATGGGTGGGGTTGTGTTCCTGTCTTGCTAGTTGTTTGGCATAGGATGTCCAGCACTGTAGCTTGCTGGTCGTTGAGTGAAGCTGGGTGCTGGTGTTGAGATGGAGATCTCTCCGAGATTTTTGCTGTTTGATATTATGTGCGGCTGGGAGGTCTCTTGTGGATCAGTGTCCTGAAGTTGGCTCTCCCACCTCAGAGGCACAGCACTGACTCCTGGCTGCAGCACCAAGAGCCTTTCATCCACAGGGCTCCTTAATTTGGGATGATTGGTTGTCCATTCAGGTATTCCACAGATGCACGGTATATCAAGTTGATTGTGGAGCTTTAATCCGCTGCTTCTGAGGCTGCTGGGAGAGATTTCCCTTTCTCTTCTTTGTTCTCACAGCTCCCAGGGGCTCAGCTTTGGATTTAGCTCCGCCTGTGCGTGTAGGTCGCCGGAGGGCGTCTGTTCTTTGCTCAGACAGGACGGGGTTAAAGGAGCCGCTGATTCGGAGGCTCTGGCTCACTCAGGCCCGGGGGTAGGGAGGGGCACGGAGTGTGGGGCGGGCCTGCGGCGGCAGAGGCCAGCGAGACGTTGCAGCCTGAGGCGCGCCTGTGTGTTCTCCCGGGGGAGTTGTCCCTGGATCCCGGGACCCTGGCAGTGGCGGGCTGCACAGGCTCCCCGGAAGGGCGTGTGGCTAGTGACCTGTGTTCGCACACAGGCCTCCCGGTGGCGGCAGCAGCGGCCCTAGCGTCTCATGTCTGTCTCTGGGCTCCGCACTTTTAGCCGCGGCTCGCGCCCGTCCCTGGAGCTCTCTCAAGCAGCGTTCTTAATCTCCTCTCCTCGTGCACCAGGAAACAAAGAGGGACGTAAAAGTCTCTTGCCTCTTCGGCAGTTCCAGACTTCTCCCCGGACTCTCTCCCGGCCAGCCGCGGTGCACTAACGCCCTGCAGGCTGTGTTCACGCCGCCAACCTCAGTTCTCTCCCGGCGCTCCGACAAAAGCCGGAGCCTCAGCTCCCAGTCCCGCCCGCCCTGGCGGGCGAGCAGACAAGTCTCTCGGCTGGCGAGTTCCGGTCGGCCCGATCCTCTGCGCTGGAATCTGTCCGCTTTGCCCTCCGCACCCCTGTTGCTGTGCTCTCCTCCGCGGCTCCCAAGCTCCCCCACTCCGCCTCCCGAAGTCTCCACCCGCGAAGGGGCTTCCTAGTGTGTGGACACTTTTCCTCCTTCACAGCTCTCTCCCGCTGGTGCAGGACCCGTCCCTATCCTTTTGTCTCTGTTTAGTTTTTTCTTTTGCCCTACCCAGGTACGTGGGGGGTTTCTTGCCTTTTGGGAGGTCTGAGGTCTTCTGCCAGCGTTCAGTAGATGCTCTGTAGGAGTTGTTCCACGCGTAGATGTATTTCTGGTGTATCTGTGGGGAGGAACGTGATCTCCGCGTCTTACTCTTCCGCCATCTTCCCGGAAGTCTCGATCCTGATATTTTAAAATCTAACTTTCTCAAGCGGTAAGTGCTGAAGAGGAGGGCAGAAATTAAGCCGTGGAGGAGTTGGGGCAGGAGAAGATCAGGGAGAGGAAATGTACTGTGCATCTCTGAAGCAGATTGCTGCAGAAATTTAGTTATCATGGTTTTATGGGGAGAACTAATTAAATTAATTTGGAAACCCCAAATTAGAAGAAATCAAGCAGATCTACAAATCTTAGTAAAGTAAAATACATAAATGGGATGCTACAGGGCTCAATACTATCTCTTTGTATTGAAATGCCCCTTAGGATAGGGTATAATTTCAACAAAAATGGAGTTAAGGGGATGGATGGCTTAGGGAATTTCATAGGGTGCATACAGACTTCTATTTTTAGACTGTTCATTTACATAGAGGTCCAGTCTGTATGTGCTGCTAGTGATTAGCCCACCAGGTAGCCAGCCATGGAATGACAGGAAATAGCTTTATTTGGCGGGTGGGAAGCCTTTATTGTATGTTAATGGACAGCAATAGAGATCTGAGTGATCAGGGAGTCAAAAAACTGGATGCAAAAGTGAGATGATTGCTAAAGTATAGGTTTCACAACTCTTATCACCGAATCTTCTCATCATCAACGAAGATTGCAGTTAAAAAGGAAAATCTTAACAGTGGAAAGGAAATCTGGCCCTTTAAAACTATGTGGTGGAGAGCACTGTGCCGTAGAAACACTGATTTCCAATGTTATACGACAGCTGATCATTTTAGTCCCCTTCAACATCATTTTCTAAGACTAAGTGCTCTTAGAACACCACTGGAGGCTGTGTTGATGGTAGACATCCTGTGCATCAAGTGCTTTTCTACTAGTATCATGGTGACATGGTTTGGGGTTTATTATTACACGAGTCTCTCCAAACTACTTGCTTTAACATATGAGACTTAGAGTATTTCTTTAATAGCTAACCATGCATGTTCATTCACTCATTCATTCATTCACTTGTCCTTCTGTTCTTTCATTCCATAATATTTATACACATGGGTGGGCATTTTATGTACCTGGTTCCAGTAAAATGAAAAAAGAATGACAGAGTTCCTGTCCCCCAAAAGTTCATGATCATATAGAAAAATATTCATACCATATATATGTGTGTGTATATATATAAATATAACACAATGAGATACATTATGATTTTGTACAGATTCAATGGGCCTCTCTCTCTCTTTCTGTATTTAAGTATTCAGCTGTGTTCTATTGTTGAGCAGCTGTACTAGAGTTGATATAATTAAACCAGCATGCAAGTCCTGACACTGGTTACTAGTTTTGTAAGCTTGAGATTGGGGTAGAATTTAGCCTCTCTAAATCATTTCACGTCTCAGAGCCCCAGTTTCCTCATAATAGCTAACACTTGCTGATAGTGTAGTATGAGCCAGGTACCATTATATGTTTTACATGTATTAATTTATATAGCCCTCTCAACCAGCCTGTGAAGAGGTTGCTAATATAATCCTTGTTTTGCATATGAGAAAACTGTGGTATATGTAGGCTGAGTAATTCCCCAAGGGTCAGACAGCTTAACAAGGTTTAATAATTGGCCACAGCATCTGTGCTCAGTACAGTCTCTTCAAGTAGAGTGCTAATAGTGAGGTCAAAATTAGGGAATCTATGGGAAAGGATTTTGAGAAGTTTAAGCATACAAGAGTAAAAGTGTAATTTTTAAAGCTTTTAAATCCAAAACTGCATTGGAGGAAATCAACTAACAACTGTAGTGCCCTGCTGTATTTCCTTAGCACCCGTACTCTCTTCCTTGGATAAGAGCACTTTGATTTCCTCCCTTAACTCTCAGTCTCTTAGGTTGGGGAGGAATAGCCCCATTCCTGTCTCCAAGGATGAGAATATTGAAAACTGGTTATATACATGTTCTGAACCAAAAGCAAGGTTAGTGGAGAGCTAAAGTCAAATCCCTACAGGCCCTCCAAACTCCAAAGTCCTGGACATGCCTAGCCTCGGAAACCACTATGGTCAGAAGTCTTTGCTTTTCCTTCTGAAGTCTGTCAGGAAATAGCTGCTTGGCTTCAGTTTTCTCGTCTATGCTAGCCACTAAGTTTCTTTTTTATTCATGGCCAGGAGTCAACAAAATTATAGATCTATATAAGGCTCTTTACCTTCAGTTGTATCCAAAACCAAGGAACGCATAAATATACTTCTAGGCAAGCAAGTTTTCCTCCCATCATCCCCAAGCATGGATGCGAGCAGAGCAGGGCACACACTCCTAGCTAGAGCGCACACCCCACAATCACACCAATTTCATACCACTCTGGAGCTAAGAGAGACAGTACTTCAGAGGCTGGTCCAATGAATGAAGCCATTTCTTCAGTGGTCATAAAATTCCAAAGACCAGATCCCTAAGGCTACCTACAGAGAAGACTGAAAGCTGCCCTGTTTTTTGAGGCTCCGTGGGTATGTTCATGGCCTCCGCATAGCCTGGATAGCACAGACATTATTCTGCCATATGATTTAAAGTTGGCATTCACACTTACAAATCATAATAGCATTGACGACCATTTTAGGCCTGTAGACTTTTACTAATTTAACCATATAAACAGAGTATCATTCAAATGGTGCTTTGAGCTGAGACGAGCCAGACTGAACGGGAATTTCCTGGGATTTCCTTCCAGACATTGGTTCCTTTGAGGTTTATATTTCTGATTCAATCGCCACTACCCTCCATTTGCTCTCACTGCCCTCTTTCTGTCTCTCAGCCTCCTCCTTTTCCTCCGCACACTTCAGCTTGAATACAGTAATCCCCGCTTATCTGCAGAGGATGAGACTCCCAGTGGATTCTTGAAACTGCAGATAGTATTGAACCCTATATATATTATGTTCTTTTCCTAGACATACATACCTGTGATAAATTAGGCACAGTTAGAGATTAACAACAATAACTAATAATAAAATAGAACAATTATAACAAGATCCTATAATAAGAGTTATGTGAATGTATTCTCTCTCTCTCTCAAAATATCTTATACAAATGTAATGCCTTCTCTATCTTAACTAAGCACTTATCATGCACTGTGGCCAAAACTTTTGCAGTTTGAGGTGCAACAGCAAAACTAGCACAAATTTCTTTTTCTTTCTTCACAATTTCATGCATAGAAGATTCCTTCTTACCATAGGTCTTAACAACCTCAGTATACGATTTTTTTTCTTATTAAGTTGAAAACCATTTACATTTTCACTTTAAAAACGCACTTTACAGCTCCTTTTTGGCATATCCAAATTTCCAGCATCACTACTCTTGTGCTTTGGGGCCATTATTGAGGAAAATAAGGGTGACTTGAACACAAGTACTGTGAAACTGTGATACTGTGATAGTCAATCTGATAACCCAGATAGCTACTAAGTGACTAACTGACAGGATAGATGGACAAAGGGATGATTCACTTCCTGGGGACAGGGTGGAACAGGGTGAGATTTCATCACACTACTCAGAATGACGTGCAATTTAAAACTTATGAAGTTTATTTCTGGAATTTTTAATTTAACATATTTGGACCTCATTTTACTGTAGGTAACTGAAATTGTGAAAATTGAAACTGTGGATAAGGGGGGACTACTGTAGTAGACTTTTCAGCCTCTGTGAAAAGAGCAAGGTTTAAGGACAACAGCAAGTTAGACATGTAGCATGTAGTACCTGATAGAAGGATACTGTCGACTCTGGAAACCACTATTGCAACAAGTGTACTTGTTTCTCAAGGTGATTATATCACTAGCTAGGGCGTGGAAGTCCATCAGCAGAATTACAGGCTCCTGGAATCCAGTGAAGCTGGGAATACAGCATATCTTCTATTGTCGTTTTTAACCTGTAAGAGTCCCAAGGCATTCTGCTACATTCCAGTTAGCTGACTAAAGCAACATTTTCTTTACTGCATTTAGCAGAATTTCAAGAAGTATGACCTAAAGATCTCAGACATAGTTTTCTATACTTTATAACTAATACATTCAATATTCTGAGACACTTTTCTATTTTTCCCATTATTTTAGGCAAATTGTTCCTAAATAATTCCTTTACAAAGGTTCTATCTTTGTTCAGGCAAGGCTTCCCTCTGTTCCAGCCCACATAGAACATCTGTATACAATCTGAATGTTCTTGGTGCTGACAGCCCTGCTTCTCCCCAAACTCACTATCTGACCATCAGCTGTGCACTTCTGAGAACCCGCAAGTGCAAATGGCAGTCTTCCCCCTGAAAGGCTGTGAGCTTAGCATTTCTCCAGGATTCTAGCCCAGTTCCTCAAGTGAGTTTAAAGTTGTTTTTTCCTCCAGTACTCTCATTCTCCTAGCCTTTAACATAATAGTTTACATCCATCAATAAAACAATAAAATGTCCCGTTAATTAGAGGAAATATTTTCAGACTGAAGGTGAACTATGTATTTTCTGTGTGATTTGCTATGTCACATCATGGAAATATAATAAATTCTGCTAAGAATTATGACTTACATACTTTGAAAGTAGTCAATTTCAACTGTCTCTTTAAAAATAAAAATCTGATAATGTTTCTTTAACAGACACTTTATTCCCCCCCCCATTTCAGAAGAATATGCCACTAAAAAACACAACTCCTTTTGCAGCTTTATAAAATTACTTTTAAAACTGTACATGGGGGCTTCCCTGATGACGCAGTGGTTGAGAGTCTGCCTGCCGATGCAGGGGACACGGGTTCGTGCCCTGGTCCGGGAAGATCCCACATGCCGCGGAGCGGATGGGCGCGTGAGCCATGGCTGTTGAGCCTGCGCGTCCTGAGCCTGTGCTCCGCAACGGGAGAGGCCACAGCAGTGAGAGGCCCGCGTACCAAAAAAAAAAAAAAAAAAATGAAATTCCTTTGGTTGAGTTGTACCAAATTGCACTGTTCCGAAGTGCCACTGTCTGAAGTTTCAGCTTAATTGTGATCTCCAGACTGGAAAGATTTAATTAAAATTAACAGAATATAGCGTATTTTTTAAAGATATCCTTTTAAAACCCATGAGTTTTCCTGAGGAAGAGACAGTTGTTTTTAATATTTCTATTTAATCAAGTTATATCAATAATATCTTAGTTTAAAGACAAGGCACAAATTGGATTATAAAATCATAAACAGTTACAACTACAAAATACTATGCTTAAGTGTCCAAAAAAAAAACCCTCAGGAGCCTAGATTCTAGACCTGCTTTCTACCACTAGATCTAGCCTCTCCTTTGGCTTCACCATCTCTGTTCTCTTTGATAATTACTTGATACTTGTAATCTTTCAACCATTTAATGCAAGTACAACACAAAAATCAACTGCAAATCAACTATATGTCAATAAAAAATAAATAAATATATGAAAAATAAATCAACTGCAAACTGAAGTCAAAGATGAGGCACAAGTATGATGGGGCTGCAAAAAGAGAATGATTTACATATCAAAAGACGAAGGAGGTCTTTGGGCCTGGACTGTTTTGCATTCCCCTATCTACCCCTCCCCTCTGACCCTTCTTGCAAGCTGCAAGAAAGTTAAATGCGAGGTGTGAAAGCTTGTTGGAAAAAATTTTGCGTCAAAATAAGACAAACCACATTCTTGTTGCTCTCATTATTCTATGATATCTTTAGATACAATTATACCCTTCACTGCAAGTATAACTGAAATAAAATAAACCTATTTTCATAATTTTAAGCTTCAAGTTTCAAGGCAGAGTGACCCCTCTTTTACATGGACTCACTTTAAAAACGGCCCTTTTCTGGAACCAGTTATCCTCGTATAATCGGCACTGCCTATATTTTAAAATGTCTGATGGAAATAATAAATTTCACCACAGTCAACCTGCCCAGGTTAACTAAAATATCAAATTTTCTTTGGCTTTGGCCAACAGTATATGCACCCAGTGTAGTAATCCTGGATATCTTACACCGATCAGAAACAGTGATTAATATGTTTCATTAATAAAAAATCTGAGAAAGGATTTATTAGTCATCAGATTCAGTTTGGTTGGCAAAATTTCAAAGTATAGGCCCCATGTTGAGTGAGTGAATAATAAAGGGGGTCCTTAATATGAATAGATTGGGATTCGACAGCATACACCGACTCTTAAATTTTACAGAAGCAGAAGCTGAGGTCAAGTAAGGTTGCAACTTGCCAAAATCCCCTTTCAGCTCTTAATTTTTATTTGTCTAGTGAGTCTATGGTACATTCCTAAGCCTTTCATATATTACAAGGTTTAATAAATCTCACTGGTGATTAAATGTATTCAACCTCAATTCCTCATGGTTCAACTAAAATCCACTTCCTCTGCAGGTAAATTCCATTCCATCATACCTTAGGAAAGTGACTGATTAATTAAAATAATCCCATGGTTTGTGCTATACTGGGCTAACGTTAGGCTTGGTTACCTTAGTTCAGTAATCTCTACTAGTAAAATGTATTTATAAAAATATTTCTGACATATGCATTAAGTCCCCTTCATACAACATGTGGCTTTAAATAATGAGGGAAAAATTTGGCAAAAGCATTTTGTGTTCTGCCAAACCCAGAACAAAATGGTTTATGAAATTTAACTAAGGCTTAAAGCACTGGTTCCTGCTTTTTTTCCTCTCTGAATTCTTTGTCCTCCTTGAGGACAAAGCTTTTCTTAATTTTTAATATTTAAATTCTCAAGGCAACTTTTCGTCATTTTTCCCCTGTGGTCTAGAAAGATGTAAAAGAATGTTAATTGAAAACTAAGAAATGAGGAAAATACTCATTTAAATGATCTCATGTTTAGTATTATTGGGAGTCTTTTAAATTGCATGATTAAAAAGCTTAATATATTTTATTCCTATGAGTCATCTTAACATTCCCACAGAAAATTAAAGATTAAAATTCAAGAAAAAGAATTCTGTAAAATGCTGCTCTGATGGAACCGAGCCACAACTCTTGAATCCTATCTGACCCAGAAAGACCTTGGGTGGGAAAGTTTTGGCTCTTCCCCAACAAACTGGCTACCATCTTACAATGAAAATAAACCTCAGACCCAATTTTGCCATACATATAGACATTTAATTAAGAAACACATTAACAAGCAGATTCAAAAACAGTTCTTACAGCCTGATCTGGAAACTGGAAGATGTGCTCTCTGTTCTTTAGGTATTCTGCATGAAAGTTTACTCGAGTTAGGAAAAACAGTAATCCACAGGCAGGATTCTGTCCTGTATAGTCTGCTTTAGATCTTGCCTCAGATCCAGTGAATGAACACAAGAGCATCTGGGGGTCCAGACTCGAGTCCCCTCCTTGCTGGTCCAAGTTTCAGGGTTCACCAGATTCACACAAAAGTAGAGGTGTTTCTAAAATACCTCACCAATCTGTGAGTACCTTTAATGCCACCAATAATGGCCCATTTCTAACATTCATCATGCCTATAAATAAACCATAAATTTCCCAGATAAAAACCACGTCTGACATTTAGTATGCTAATTAGGCAAGTCTCAGATGTTGAGATGCAGCGAGCCAAAGCACTTGTACTAGTTACTTCTGAAAAATGGCATTTTCTGATAAATTGCTTGCTGCCCATCTCTGAATCTCCATTAAAGCAACTGACTGCCCCTTGGGTTAAAAAGGAAACTAATAGACACATCTGTGATATTATACTGTCTAAGCTAGAGCATTTTTAAAGGGATCACAGATCTTGTAACCAAGCCTTGATTATTATTATTAGACATTTTGAGAGAGCATTTATAGCAGTAACAGGTGAAATAACAAAAGGAGAAATTCTGTTTAGAATTCTCTTTGATAGCATTTCTAAATGGGAGTTTTCTTAGTTTGGAGAGTTAATTTTCATTTCACTGTATATATTCCATTTTACCATGGACCTTTACCTGTATGAATTGGTAGATACTATTCATGGTAGAGATCTTGAGTACTTAATTTACTGCAATGTTAAACTTGGAGTTCATTATATTTTGCCCTAATTCCTGCTGATTTAAAGCACAGCTAGAGATGGTTTTATAAACAGAATGGTCTTTAAAGGAAAAGGAATGTTATTATGCTTTTCTTTCCCTTTTTAATGCTAGTTGCTAAGCATTAGAATTGTGAAAACTATTTTTAAATTTAAAAGCATTTTCATTATCTAGCTCTTATGAATTCATATGTACACAGAGGCATCTACCAAAATAGTGAACAAGCTTTGACGCTCAGTCAAGAGAAATAACCATTATGGCCAGTCTTTTGGAGAAGCATATTCCAAATTGGCATTCCAGAAAAGCTAGGAGAGCCGGAAAGGGGTGATTTAAATGCTATTGTCCTTTAAGCCTGTAGTGTTAGGGGAAGTAAACTGACATTTGTTGAGTCATTATGTGTCAGGCAGTGTACCGTGTACTTTACATGCACTATTTTATGAAATATATTCACAATCGTTCTATTAGGGATGGCAACAGTATAGAGTTAAAAGAACAGGCCTCGAAGTCATGAAGATCTGGGTTTAAATCCTAGCCACCCCCCCAACACTATCTCTGGGATTTTTGCCGAATTGTCTTCTCTGAGTCTCAGTTTCTTCATCAGTAAATGGTACTGCTTACCTTATGGGGCCAACACATGCACACTCATGGGAGTGTGTGTGTGTGTGTGTGTGTGTGTGTGTGTGTGTGTGTTTCAGTGAGTGGCATATAGTCATCACTGCAAAATGTGTCTATTTTCTTATTGCTAATGAGTTAGCATTTCTAACAAATATGTTATAGGGTAAGTTGTGTTCCTCCCAAAGTCCTAACCCCCAGTACCCCAAAATGTGACTGTATTAGGAGATAGGGCCTTTTTAAGAGGTGATCAAGTCAAAATGAGGCCTTTGGGGTGAACCCTAGTCCAATCTAACTGGTGTCGTTATAAAAAGAGGAAATTTGGACACAGAGAGATACCAAGGGCGTGTGTGCACAGGGGAAAGGCCATGTGAGGACACAGTGAGAAGACTTGCTATCTGCAAGTTAGAGCGAGAGACCTCAAGAGAAACCAAACTAGCTGACATTGCTCTTGGCCTTCTAGTCTCCAGAACTGTGAGAAAATAAATTTCTGTTGTTTAAGCCACCCACTCCATGGTATTTATTATGGCAGCTCTAGCAAAATAATACAAAATGTAAACATAACTATCCATGTATTGCTACTGACATCAATTTAATTATTTTTAAAATAAAATTTTCCATCATCAAACAACCCCAATGTAGAAGTTAACATGAATTATCCTGAAAACAAAGAATTTTTTCCAAGTGGCAGAATAGCAAATGGGATTCATTTTAAGGGGCCTTTATAGAGTTTATATAAGTAGAAAAGGGGGAAATGGAATTTCACATGTCAGCACTTATTCATTTATTGCATATGTATCAGGAATCTATTGTGCATTCTCAGGTGATAAAAAGATAAATTTAACACGGTCCCTGTCCTTAAAGACCTCAGAGGCAAACAGTAAATCATGCATTTTGTAAAAATATTCCAAAATACTCAAAGAGGTGGTAGGTTATGAGTTGTCTCATTTCCCAGAGGCATAGGGAGAAGGAACCTTAGGAGTCCACATAGACTGTTCCATGAAGACATTGATCCTATCAACTAGTTTGGTCCACGAAGGTCAACAGACTTCTAATAATATTAATTGTGGCATTAGAAATAAAACAGGAAAACATATCCTTGTAAAAAGCTATAGAATCTTTACATTTTGTAGGTGTCTCTATTGCCTTTACTTCCAAATCATTAAAAAAAAAATCCACTTCACTTCATGTCTACTCCTACCACAGTGTCCAGGTCCTTCTCATCTCCTGTCTGGACTGCAGTAGCCATTGGCTTCCTACCTTGCCCCTCTACACTCCATCCTTCACAGAGTAACCAAGGTGATCTTTTTTAAGTCCTAAATTTAATCATGTCATTTCTGTGTTTAAAATGTATCAATGATTTCCTGTTTTCAATTAGGAAAAAAATTAAGGTCCCTGACCTTTGTCTCAAAGGTCCTGTGTGATCTAGTTCCTGCCTACCACTCTGACCTCATTTCCCATCGCTTTCTTCTGTGCCCACTTTTCTCTGTTTTATAAGTATGTGCAGCTTCTCCTCATTTTAAGGTTTTTGAATTAGATGTTCTCTCCCTGCCTAGAATGCCCTTACCCCCAGATACTTACATGCCTGCAACCTTCTTTGCATTTCAGCTTAAATATAATCTCCTTAGAGAGACCTCTTCTGAGAACACAATCAAAAGCTACCCACCAGGTACTATGTATCAGTTGATTTTATTGTTATCATGACACTTCTCATTAACTGGTATTTCCTTCTTTGTTTCTTGGTTGCCCCTGTGGAATGTACATTTCCTGATAGGCAATGTACCTTGCCTGTCTTGTTCACAGCTATATCCCAGCTCACAAAGTGCCTATCCCACAGTAGACACTCAGTAAACATGTTTTAATTAGTGTATTTATATAAAATGAAGCTCCGGCAGAGTCACAAAAGTATGGTGACCTACTCTGGAAAGGTTTACCTGCAGTGGGATATAAACAACTTGTATAAAGTGTGCTTAATGTGAATGTGACCCTAACTCTGTTCACACAATTGCGGTGTATTAAACTTAAGAGGAGCACTTCTCAAAAGTGGTAGCTTTAAGACAAAAATAATGACTAATAAAAAAAATGTTGACTACTTTCATTCAAAAAGCAATCTGAGCACATAGATTCAAGTGGTCAGTTTCTTGGAGATGTAGCCTTTGTGTGATGACCTCTGCTGCCATTGAAAGTAAACACTGGAATGATTTAGGTGCTGGATTCTTTTTTGCAAATAAATGCTTGCCTGTGTACAGATAAGTGAAAGGTAAACTCCAATCCTCAATTCAGTTTTAGGAAAAGTCAACCTGAAAAGTTCCTTTGTCCTTAGGTATTTGTTACAGCTGAAGTATATTAAGCTTTCACTCCATTCATAAAATGAAATAGCTTAACAGATTTCTGAGTTCATCTGAATTGGATTAAAATGAAGAGGTTTATGAAAATTTTCACATTTCAGGCATTTAGTTGATTTGCCATGGAAGAATCATTCAGTAGAACTCTTTAAAAGGCTTGTGTTAGGATATAGAACTCTTAAGTTAACTTTGTCTTAAAAATTTAATTCTATAGTTACATCTTGGAGCATATGACTTAGAACAAATTACTTAAAATACATATTAATCAGCAAATTATTATCTTGTATTTTTAGAGGATGAATTTTTGACAGTGAACATGGATGGCAACTCCACAAATGAGTGATTATCTGGTTTTGAAAGTCTTCAAAGAAAATTAATTCATTTTAGTAATCCTTTAGACATTTTATCTCCTTTGCTGATAAAGACTATTTCATTGTATCTAAACAAAAATATGCAGTTGTTAAAAAATTTTTTTTTAACTTTCTATCCTCAGTGATATAAAACATGCCATTTTCATTTAGCATATATGTGCTAGTCACCTTGACTCATGGTCTTCTATTAACTAAATAATTTTTTTGATTTAGTACATTCTTATTCATTTTTGTTGACTTGACAAATATGTTCTTAGAACCTACTTTAAACATGGCATTGTACCAGGTATTGATTCACTCATTCATTAATTCATTCACAACCTAATGAGACTTTTCTTTGTTCCAGGCATCCTTCTGAATGCTAGGGATAGATGAATAAAATACAGCTCTGTCTTTAAGCCACAGCAATCTGGAAAAAATTCTATTTTCCCATTCATTGATTGTTTTTTGATTTCTTCATTCAATGGAAAATTTAATTTTTTTTTTTTTTTTTTTTTTTTTTTTTTTGCAGTACGCGGGCTTCTCACTGTTGTGGCCTCTCCCGTTGCGGAGCACAGGCTCCAGACGCACAGGCTCAGCGGCCATGGCTCACAGGCCCAGCCGCTCCGCGGCATGTGGGATCTTTCCGGACCGGGGCACGAACCCGTGTCCCCCGCATCGGCAGGCGGACTCCCAACCATTGCGCCACCAGGGAAGCCCTAAATTTTTTAGCATGATTTGTTATATGTAAATTTATGATATTGAGGGATTTCTTGTTTGTTTGTTTAAATATTTACTTTTCTCTCACTGTCACAGATACCTGAATATGAAAATTCTAATATTAATTAACTCTGATGTTTATAGATTGGTGCATGAAAATTCTGTTGTGTTTTCTGAACTCAGAATAAGTCTTTTCTATGAATAACTGAAGACAACTCAAATGTATAAGGGAATTGTGTTCTAATAGCTTATTTATAAGTTAGTTGTTGAAATCAGAACACATTTCCCTGTGGGTGCTTTATTGCATGACTTGGTTTGACTCTTAGGCTAGTTTCAAAGCCTACTTAACTCATAATGTAATAACTACAATATATTAGTAACAGCACAGGTTTAAATCCTGGCTACTGGAAGCAAGAAGTCATTTGGAGCAGAAGAAGGAAGAACAGAGGCATTTCCCGACTTCCATAGGACCTCCATTAGGATAATATTTGGAAATAAGAAATAAAATTTTACAGCAGGGTTTCTCAAACTCTAATTAGCATCAAAACACCTGAGTGTTTGTAAAATGCAGATTCTGCTTCTGTAGGCTCAAGGAGGAGCCTGAGATTCTGCATTTCTAACAAGCTTTCTGGTGATGCCATAGTGCCAGTCCTCAGACCATGGTTTGAGTGACAAGATCTTAGGTTACCTTAACTAGTCATAAGACTTCTGTACTTCCAGTTCCTCTGCTCTGTCCCCGCCTTTGTTGATGTTCTCTCAATGTACTGTGACAACCTGCCGTCTCTCCTCTTAAAATATTTGCTACTCCCAAACTAACCACAAAATTCCCCATCTCTACAAATAAAGCTGATTTCAGCTAATGTGTAGGAGAAAGCTACCTAATTTAAATTGCTTCATCTTTGTAAGACTAATGTCACATTAACTCTAAAAAAATGTAGATTAATTTTTTTAAAGGGGATTCCTCAGCCAAAAGAGTCTTCAGTTGGGAAAATTGGGGTTGTTGTATAAAAATAAAAGACAGAAAAGTCACACAGGGTGTTGAGGGAGGGATATTTTCAGTCAAGGCCTGCCACGGAGCCCAGTGTGGAGGTGTACCTCATGGCTCAATGTCCCAGAGTTATTCCTGTATCTTACAGTTACTTCCCTTCCTCTGCTCCTGGACTGAGGAGGCCTTTGAGACAGCAGGCTGACTACTTATTCATTATCAAGTGCTATTTGAAACAACTAATGTTTATCAAGCACCTACTTTGTACAAAGCACTGTGACAAAGATATTAGATTTAGGTAAATAAGTTCTCAGGAAACTTACGGTTTAATAAGGGCTGCAATTTTACTTAATTCTTTCCTTATAGGAAATTAAATTCTGCATGTGTCCTAGGTGGCTCTCCTATTGTCTAATATACTTAAACAAACAAACAAACAAAAAAAGAGCTAGCTGTGAACTTGGGAAAGTAACCATCTTTGGGGAACTTTGTTTTCTTTCTTTCTTGTTTTTCCTTCCCTTTTGGGCCACACAGCGCGGTTTGTGGGATCATCGTAGTTCCCCTACCAGGGATCAAGCCCAGGCCCTCAGCAGTGGAGGCTCGGAGTCCTAACCACTGGACCACCAGGGAATCCCTGGGGAAATTTTGTTTTCAAAGCTATACAGAACCTTCCAACTCAAGCATTACAGTTACAATATCACTCCTGTGTGATCTTCTTGTGTCTCCTTCTCAGCCCTTCTGGTCTTTATAATGCTTCTGCCTTCACAGTACCAATCTACAATGCTACCCACCCCTATCCCCCACCCACTATTAGACTTGTTACTTCTCAACAAAGTATGCCCTTATGTTGTCCTGTATCTGCCCTCTGTCAATATCTGTGAGGTCAAGCTCCTCTGAAATTTCAAGTTCAAATTTATTTGGAGTTGAAAATTGATAACTTAATGTGGTCTTTTTTGTATTTGACCCATGTAGTGTATTAATTTATGAAGAATAAGAATGAGACTAAAAATGAGAACGAGGAAGAGAAAGGAAATTAGACTGGATTTAGTAATTGTCAAGTTTACCACACATCACAGACCACACACTATTAGGCCACTAGAGGGTGGACCCTCTACCTCTTACCTACTGGTTAGGCTACCTGGAGGTGTTTGCATTTCCCATTCTCTGCACTAACCATACTCTGTAATAAAAAGGGGAATAGACCATAAATTAATTTGTTCACCCATTTATCTAGTACTTTTAAAAAGAATTTCTGACACTGTCTCACTCTGGTGCCAGGATGTATATATGTCATGTCTGTCATCTTCCAGAATTTGATTTTAAATTTTTATCTAAACAAGTGTATTAGGATTCTCCAAAGAAACAGATTGAGATACAATAGGGTGTGTACATGTATAGAAATAAATTTTAGTTTAAGGAATTGACTTACACAATTATGGAGGCTGTCAAGTCCAGAATCTGCATGGTAGGCCATGAGGCTGGACAACCAAGGAGCCAATGTTATACTTCAAGTTTGAAGGCCATCTGCTGGCAGAATTCCCTTTTGGTCAAGGGAGGTCAGTCTTTTGTTCTATTCAGGCCTTCAGTTATTGAATGAGGCCTACTCACATTATGGAGGGCCATGTACTTTACTCAAAGTTCACCAGATATATGTTAACCTCATCCAAAAACACCTCACAGACACATCCAGAATAATATTTGACCACATTTCATAGCCCAACAAAGCTGCCACAGAAAATTGACCATCACAGTAGGAATAGGTATAAAAAACAATCAAGTCCTATTTCAGAATACTACAGCAGAGTGCCCTCATGCATAAGAATTATCCCAGTGTTTCCGCAGGACTGATCTGACAACATCTTGTCCATCGGAACTTTTCTACCTAGATCTCACCATCCGTGCCCATTTAACCAGGAATTATTCAGCTTTCTGAGTATGGGAGTGGGGGTGGGGAGAGTGGGGATGGTGGAAGAGTGCTACTATAGTTGCTTTTGGAAAAATTAATAGATATTTCCTTCTTCTATTGCAACTAAAGGACTTTATTCCAGTCCCTTTTTTTAGAAGTCTTCACTCTAGGATTTCCAGAAACACTTAAAAACTCTTTAAGCTCACATTTCATGTGATGAAACTATAAAACATAATCCTTTAACAGAAGCAGTCGTTTTCATTTTGCATATATTTATGGATTGAACTTCTAACAACTTCCAATTCCTTTCATGGGAATAAGTTTGTGAGATATTTTTGCTGACTCTGGGTAGTCCCTTTGTTCTGTATTCATTTTATTTGTGATTTTGACAACTAAAAATTATTCAATCTTTAAACTTGCACAAAGTGAGAGAAATGGCCAAGTTTACATCAAAATGCAAATCAAAACTACAGACTATTTTAATTCTGTTTAAACTAAGAATGGGAATTGACATTAAGCTCAAACTAAAATGATCACAGATTGTTTTTTGACATACTTTGCTGGGATTTTTCAGAATAAGATAATTTGGGTATAAAAAGTCATTGCTTTGCTCTTGTTTCAGTTTATATGAAATAGTTTATCACAAAGCTAACATTCAGTTTTTAAGTGTAGAAAAGATTATTAGACTGCGGACAATTAAAGTCTATGTTTAACATATTATTTAGTCGGATAAGACTTTGATCCTTGTAGTAATTAGGAAGTCTGTGCCTCATATTCCAGCTTCAGGAGAGATTATTACCCTATTAACAATAGTTTCTCTTTTGTTGTGGTTTTATACCCTCTTCTTGAGTTCCAGCGATTTTCCTTTACAGCATTATTGCTATAGTTTTTCTCAAATAAATTACTGGGTTTTCTTTGACTGATTCATTTGTAAGCACATCAAGTTTACACCCTTTGGAAGGAGGGGACACAGGATAGCGGCAGTAAGGAAGTAGGCTTTAAAAATCCATCAAGAAATGAGCACAGCACAGGAAGATGTGAGTACCAGTACTTTATGTTTTACAAAAAAAACGCCCTGCTTAAGAATAACCTTCACTTTCTGCCCCCCTCCCTCACCCCGAAACACTCTAATTCTATTTAATCCATGCCTGATTGGCATGGATTAAATAGAATTAGAGTATTTGATTATTATAAATTGATTATTATTGATTATTTGATTATTATAAATTGATTATTATTGATTATTTGATTATTATAAATAATCAATTATAAATTGATTATTTGCCTGAACATTACATTATAGAAATCAATACTAATATGCATAGAAATGTGTGTGTTTTAAAATATTTATTTATTTTGGCTGCTCTGGGTCTTATTTGCAGCACACAGGATCAGTTGTGGCATGTGGACTCTTAGCTGCAGCATGCATGCGGGATCTAGTTCCCTGACCAGGGATTGAACCTGATCCCCCTGCACTGGGAGCTCAGAGTCTCACCCATTAGACTACCAGGGAAGTCCCAGAAATGTGTGTGTTTTATAGAAGTTTTATGATAACAACTGGTGCCATGAGAAGCTTTCACATATTTATTGCCTAGAAGAAAAAGCTTGGCTACTTTTAAATTCTTCTCTATTAATCACATATAAACAGTAGTGGGTATTCATATGTCTTTCCTACTAGACTGCAAACTTCTTGAGGGAGAGGGTAGACCTTATTCATCTTTGTTGATGGAGGAGCTAGCACTAGTACAGTGCCTGGCACACAAAGCACATCTCAATGAGAGTAGCTGAGTGAAGCATTGTATGACACTTTAGCATAAGTAATTAATGATAAATGGATAAATAATAAATTAGCGTAAGACACAGTATGTCAACCTCAGGCTTAGCTTTTCTGGTTGGTTTTCATTAGCAACACATGACTAAGAAATTGTCCTGTTTATGTTTGTTGGCAAAATAGCTGTTTTGACGTTAAAGGCAAACCCCTTACTATGGTTAATATCCCCTCCCTCACGCTGTTCTACCTCCAAATTCTGTTTATTCTCATTGGGATAAAATTTGAAAACATTTTGAAAAAAGTGACTGTCTTCACAGACATCATACATAGTTTAAACCACATATTAGAGAGCATAGTAAGTAATTAAACCTGATAACTAGACACATAGAAATTATACCCATTTTTAAAATAATAATTATGTTATATCCTCAAAGCATCCTTTCTTCCCCATATCTTATAACTCCAATTTATATCAAGCCCATTTAGTAAGATTATTTTCCCATACTAAAGATGGTAGAAACAATTTTTCTTATTTTTGAAAGGCCAAGTGTGTGCTGACTACTGTGTAAACACAGAAATGAAAATATTAATATATTAATATACCTGAAATGATATGCTTAACAGTAACACTCCAACACATTACTTATAATAAGGTTTTGATTATATTAAATTTCTATTTTCACAATATAACTACCACATCTTAAATTCCATAGTACTTTACAGAAATTTTTGGAGTGAATGCTTTGGGTTTGCCAGCTCAGCCATCTCCTTAAAAAAAAAAAAAAAAATTAAAAGCATAGTTAGATAGGGGTCGCAGAAGGCGAAGAGAGAGAGAAAGGACGTGAGAAAATATTTGAAGAGTTTGTAGTCAAAAACTTCCCTAACATGGGAAAGGAAATAGTCACCCAAGTCTAGGAAGTGCAGAGAGTCCCAGGCAGGATACAACCAAGGAGAAACTCGCTGAGACACATAGTAATCAAATTGACAAAAATTAAAGACAAAGAAAAATTATTAAAAGCAACAAGGGAAAAATGACAAATAACATACAAGGGAACTCCCATAAGGTTAACAGCTGATTTCTCAGCAGAAACTATACAAGCCAGAAGGGAGTGGCACGATATATATAAAGTGATGAAAGGGAAGAACCTACAACCAAGATTACTCTACCCAGCAAGGATCCCATTTAGATTCAACAGAGAAATCAAAAGCTTTACAGACAAGCAAAAGCTAAGAGAATTCAGCACCACCAAACCAGCTCTACAACAAATGCTAAAGGAACTTCTCTAAGTGGGAAACACAAGGAAAGAAAAGGACCTACAAAAACAAACCCAAAACAATTAAGAAAATGGTAATAGGAACATACATATCAATAATTACCTTAAATGTGAATGGATTAAGTGCTCCAACCAAAAGACACAGGCTCGCTGAATGGCTATGCAAACGAGACCCATTTATATGCTGTCTAAAAGAGACTCACTTCAGACCTAGGGACACATACAGACTGAAAGTGAGGGAATGGAAAAAGATATTCCATGCAAATGGAAATGAAAAGAAAGCTGGAGTAGCAATACTCATATCAGATAAAATAGACTTTAAAATAAAGAGTGTTACAAGAGACAAGGAAGGACACTACATAATGATCAAGGGATCAATCCAAGAAGAAGATAAAACAATTGTAATTATATATATACCCAACATAGGAGCACCTCAATATATAAGGAAACTCCTAACAGCTATAAAAGAGGAAATCGACAGTAACACAATAATACACCACACTTAAACCAATGGATAGATCATCGAGACAGAAAATTAATAAGGAAGCACAAGCTTTAAATGACACAATAGACCAGATAGATTTAATTGATATTTATAGGACATTCCATCCAAAAACAGCAGATTACACTTTCTTCTCAACTGTGCATGAAACATTCTCCAGGATAGATCACATCATGGGTCACAAATCAAGCCTCAGTAAATTTAAGAAAATTGAAATCATATCAAGCATCTTTTCTGACCACAACGCTATGAGATTAGAAATCAATTACAGGGAAAAAATGTAAAAAACACAAATGCATGGAAGCTAAATAATACGTTACTAAATAACCAAGAGATCACGAAGAAATCAAAGAGGAAATAAAAAAATACTTAGAGACAAATGACAACGAAAACACGACAATCAAAAACCCATGGGTTGCAGCAAAAGCAGTGCTAAGAGGGAAGTTTAAAGCAATACAATCCTACCTCAAGAAACAAGAAAAATCTCAAATAAACAATGTAACCTTACGCCTAAAAGAACTAGAGAAAGAAGAACAAACAAAACCCAAAGTTAGTAGATGTAAAGAAATCATAAAGATCAGAGCAGAAATAAATGAAGTAGAAACAAAGAAAACAATAGCAAATATCAATAAAACTAAACACTGATTCTTTGAGATGATAAACAAAATTGATAAACCTTTAGCCTGACTCATCAAGAAAAAGGGGGAACCACTGTAAAGCAATTATACTCCAATAAAGATGTTAAAAAAAAAGAAAGAGAAAGGGGGAGAGGACTCAAATCAATAAAATTAGAAATGAAAAAGGAGGAGTTACAATTGACACCACAGAAATACAAAGCATCATAAGAGACTACTACAAGCAACTCTATGCCAATAAAATGGACAACCTGGAAGAAATGGACAAATTCTTAGAAAGGATATCCTTCCAAGACTGTACCAGGAAGAAATAGAAAATATGAACAGACCGATCACAAGTAATGAAATTGAAACTGATTAAACATCTTCCAACAAACAAAAGTCCAGGACCAGATGGCTTCACAGGTGAATTCTATCAAACATTTAGAGAAGAGCTAACACCCATCCTTCTCAAACTCTTCCAAAAAATTGCAGTGGAAGGAACACTCCCAAACTCATTCTATGAGGCCACCATTACCCTGATACCAAAACCAGACAAAGATACTACAAAAAAAGAAAATTACAGACCAATATCACTGATGAATATAGATGCAAAAATCCTCCACAAAATACTGGCAAACTGAATCCAACAACACGTTAAAAGGATCATACACCATGATCAAGTGGGATTTATCCCAGGGATGCAAGGATTCTTCAATATACACAAATCAATCAGTGTGATACACCATATTAACAAACTGAAGAATAAAAACCATATGATCCTCTCAATAGGTGCAGAAAAAAGCTTCTGACAAAATTCAACACCCATTCTTGATAAAAACTCTCCAGAAAGTGGGCATAGAGGGAACCTACCTCAACATGATAAAGGCCATATATGACAAACCCACAGCAAACATCATTCTCAATGGTGAAAAACTGAAAGCATTTCCTCTAAGATCAGGAAAAAGACAAGGATGTCCACTCTCGCCACTATTATTCAACGTGGTTTTGGAAGTCCTAGCCTGGCAATCAGAGAAGAAAAAGAAGTAAAAGGAATACAAATTGGAAAAGAAGAAGTAAAACTGTCACTGTTTGCAGATGACATGATACTATACATAGAGAATCCTAAAGATGCCACCAGAAAACTATTACAGCTAATCAATGTAGTAAAGTTGCAGGATACAAAATTAATTCACAGAAATCTCTTGCATTCCTATACACTAATGATGAAAAATCTGAAAGAGAAATTAAGGAAACACTCCCATTTACCACTGCAACAAAAAGAATAAACTACTTAGGAATAAACCTACTAAGGAGACAAAAGACCTTTATACAGAAAAGTATAAGACACTGATGAAAGAAATTAAAGTTGATATAAACAGATGGAGAGATATACCATGTTCTTGGATTGGAAGAATCAATATTGTGAAAATCACTATTCTATCCAAAGCACTCTGCAGATTCACTGCAATCCCTGTCAAATCACCAATGACATTTTTTACAGAACTAGAACAAAAAAATCTTAAAATCTGCATGGAAACACAAAAGACCCTGAAGAGCCAAAGCAGTCTTGAGGGGGAAAAAAACAGAGCTGGAGAAATCAGACTTCCTGACTTTAGACTATACTACAAAGCTACAGTAGGCAAGACAATATGGTACTGGCACAAAAACAGAAATATAGATCAATGGAACATGATAGAAAGTCCAGAGATAAACCCACGCACCTATGGTCAACTAATTTATGACAAAGGAGGCAAGAATATACATTGGAGAAAAGATAGTCTCTTCAGTAAGTGGTGCTGGGAAAACTGGATAGCTACGTGTAAAAGAATGAAATTAGAACACTCTATGACACCATACACTAAAATAAACTCAAAATGTATTAAAGACCTAAATATAAGACCAGACACTATAAAACCCTCACAGGAAAACATAGGAAGAACACTCTGACGTAAATCACAGCAAGATCTTTTTTGACCCATCTCCTAGAGTAATGGAAATAAAAACAAAAGTAAACAAATGGGACCTAATGAAACTTAAAACCTTTTGCACAGCAAAGGAAACTATAAACAAGACGAAAAGACAACCCTCAGAATGGGAGAAAATATTTGCAAATAAATCAACGGACAAAGGATTCATCTCCAAAATTTATAAGCATATCATGCAGCTCAATATCAGAAAAACAAACAACCCAATACAAAAATGGGCAGAAGACCTAAATAGACATTTCTCCAAAGAAGACATACAGATGGCCAAGAGGCACATGAAAAGCTGCTCACCGTCACTAATTATTAGAGAAATGCAAAGCAAAACTGCAATGAGGTATCACCTCATACCAGCTAGAATGGGCATCATAAGAAAATCTGTTAACAACAAATGTTGGAGAGGGTGTGGAGAAAAGGGAACGCTCTTGCACTGTTGGTGGGTTGTAAATTGATATAGCCACTATGGAGAACAGTATGGAGCTTCCTTAAAAAACTAAAAATAGAATTATCCTATGACCCAGCAATCCCACTACTGGGCATATATCCAGAGAAAACCATAATTCAAAAAGACACATGCACCCCAATGTTCATTGCAGCACTGTTTACATTAGCCAGGTCATGGAAGCAACCTAAATGCCCATCAACAGACGAATGGATATAGAATATGTGGTACATATATACAATGGAATATTACTCAGCCATAAAAAGGAACAAAATTGGGTCATTTGTAGAGACGTCGATGGACCTAGAGACTGTCATACAGAGTGTAGTATGTCAGCAAGGGAAAAACAAATATATATTAATGCATGTAAGTGGAATCTAGAAAAATGATGAACCTGTTTGCAAGGCAGGAATAGAGACAGATGTAGAGAACAAATGTAAGGACACTGACGTGGGAAATCATGGGGGCTTGGGGGGATGAATTGGGAGATTGGGATTGACATGTGTACACTAATATGTATAAAATAGATAACTAATAAGAACCTGCTGTATAAAAAAACAATAAAATAAAAGCACAGTTAGTAACAATAATAGTTTACACTTACAAAGCGCTAGGCGCATGCTAGCACTAATATAAGTGCTTTGCAGGCATCTACTCACTTATTGTCAAAACATCCTATGAGGTAGGTATTATTATTGTCCCTGTATTACTTATGGGGTCTCTGAGGCACGGAGAGGTTAAATAACTTATCCCAAGTCACACACAGTAAGTGTGACTTACAAAGTCAAAGCTGAGATTTGAACCCAGGCAATTTGTCTCCAAAGCCTGTGCTCTTTACCACTAGGAAATATAAATTTTAAAGTAAAATATGTAAATATTATAAATAAATATCAGCCCTGTATTGACTGGGATTGTGTCTGTTTGGTTTACCTTTGGATATACTGACCTACACACTGCCTGGCACATAGTTTCATAGTGTTATGAAATGAATATCAAAGTAATGCAGATACATTGCAGAACAATTAGAAAATGCAAATAAAAAAATAATAACCTGTAACCCCAACATATTGTATTTTGGTGTGTGCCATTTCAGTCTTTTTTTGGGGGGGGAGGGGAGGTACGCAGGCCTCTCACTGTTGTGGCCTCTCTGTTGTGGAGCACAGGCTCCGGGCGCGCAGGCTCAGCCGCCATGGCTCACGGGCCCAGCCGCTCCGCGGCATGTGGGATCTTCCCAAACCGGGGCACGAACCCGTGTCTCCTGCATCAGCAGACGGACTCTCAACCACTGCGCCAACCAGGGAAGCCCCATTTCAGTCTTTAATAAACCTATACACATTTTTTTCATGCACACACACAAAATATCATTCTGTATTATTTTTGTAGGCTTTTTTCACTTTGAATTTTCCTAGGTCAAAAAGTACATGTCTGCAACAATAACTCTTCCCTTCCATAACAGTATACATTCTCCCATGATCAATTTTAATGTACATTTTGTAAATAAAATCTATGGGGATGGCAAAGTCGTGTTCTATGTAGATATTTGGGGTTATATCATGTTAAAATGTAAAGTAGTCTCATGTTTCCCTATCTATAACACAAAATTTATCATCTGAAATTCTAAAATTAGTAATATTTGAAGAACAGTCTAGCTGACATAAGAATGTCATAAAACAAATTAGCTGACATAAGAATGACTAAATTAAATGAATGTATACGTGAAAGTAAGTTTGTCAACCAGTAAGGACATGATATCTCTTCATCTGTCTCTGTTTAGATGTTATTCAGAGAATTTGTCTTCTGTTTTGTTTTAATTCTTTGAATCACTTTGTATTAATTATGTTGTTTTCAACTTACAAATTGCACTGCTTTAGATCTTTCTAGATCTGAATTTTAAAATGCATGTTAAAAATATGACAGCAAAAACAAAAAATGACAGCAAATTTATCCACGTCCTAATGCCACGTAATTTCAAAGCTTGGCCTTTCTGTTCTAGAGCCAGTGGGCTATTTCCGTTAACAAGAGGGATAAGAGGAAGCCAAAATGAATGTGCCTTTTTTGATTAAATGTTAAAACTTCCAAGCTTCAATACACTGTGTTATACAGGGATGATGGGTTTTCAGGTCTTCCTTTAATTAGTTGAAAATGGAAAAGTTAATTACATATAATTATAACTTTGCTTGAGTAGGACTTCCATAACACTGACAGTAGATAAAGAGCAGTTCTTTTACTGATAGGTGTGCTGATTTAGTCTGTGACATCCCAGGAGGGGTTTTGTGGTAATATTTTAGATGACATTAACTTAGTTCTATAGACTTGTCAACCAAAGCGTACAAAGAGTAATAAAATGTTTTTAAACTTAAAATTAAGCAATTTTTTTCTTTATGATTCAAGTCTTATTCTGTGAGTGCCTTCTGATAACCCAAAAATCCCTTACATATCACAGCTTCTGTCTTTTATGAGCAGCAATTTCATAGAAATCCTCAAGGGACAATGGTGCTGTAGATAGACTTACTTACTACTGTGCAGATAATTAAGAACAAATAAGAATCATCAAAATGGGGCTGTCATTGGGCATATGGAAAGTTTGCTCCATGAATATACAGAATAATTTCAAAAGTTGTCCAAGAAATTCATTAGTTAAAACAGATATTAGCAGTACAAAAGACATTTTCCACGTTGAAACAATACAATAAATCAACAAAGCCCATGGCTTTTTCCTTCTTGATCCTCACACTTCCTAAGCTATTACATTTCACTTGATTATTCATCTACTTTTTTTTTTTTTTTTGCAGTTCCCACATCACAGCTATTCAACAACATTGCACTTCTGGGTTTTCTTAATTACTTCTTCCCTCTTTGCTTCACTGCACTGGCTCCTCTTCCAGGTCACTTAATTGTGGGCTATTTTCAAGGCGGGACCCTTGTCTTCTCTCTCACATAATTTCTCTTAGTCACCACACTCTGCCTATGTATCTACATGTTAGTGGTTTCCAATTTTTTCTTTCTTTGTTCGGACTCCTACAGCATAATTCAGTCTCTCACCACCTGGCTACTCAGGTATTATCTAAAATGTTAACCAGCCTGAAGTGACATTTGAGCCCAGATCTCAGCACATCTGGAGGGAGACTTACAGAGAGGGGAGCAAACTCGGTGTTTTGGCAAAACAGCAAATGGTTCAGTTTGTCTGCAGCGTGGTGGGAGAGAGCGAGGGTGGAAGGACGTAAGACTGGAGCCACATTATTTAGGATCTGGTGGGCTATAGATTTTATGAAGCCTTTGGATTTTACTCTCAATATGGTACCTTTGGAGGGCTGAGGTCATGGGCGTGACAAACTCTGGTTACACTTTTAAATAATCACTGATTGCTGGGTGAAAAATAGCAGAAAGGCAATGATAGAAGTAGAGAGAACAGCTAGGTTGGATACTATTGAACACTTTCAAGCAAAAAGATTAGGGATGAATGAATAGTAAGAGTCAAGGTTAGCCCACAAGTGCCTATTTAAACCGTAATGTGACTGAGGTTGTTTAAGTTACAGTGAAAAATAAAGTAGTATTTCTATAATAGTAATGAAATAAAATAGAAAAGCAATACCACTTAATATTTCTTATTGATCCTTTTGATGCTGGTATCTGAAGGAAAGCTGGTTTTATTAAAAGAAGTTTTGGAGTTAGAGATTTGTAGAATGTCTGTTGGGAACTTCTGGATACTTTCAAGAGCTTTAGAAGTCAAAGGAAATTGGTCTATGTTATATTTAATCTTACTTTAAAACTCATGACTTTCCTTTTTACTGTCACAGTGTGGGGCTTATCACCCAGGATTAACTTTGCCTTTTAGATTGCAAATGGAAGGGGAGAGCATGAGAGAAAAAAATATGAGAGGTTTTTCCTGAAGTAAAAGAGAAAGAGTTGTAATAAAGCTGAGGAAGGGATGGAATTAAAGAGGATATTGTGTACTTAACTGAGCTGTGAAAGGTGGAAGACAAGGAAATGGAAGACCACAACTTGGGCATGGCCCACCTCAGTGAGAAGAAAGAATGAATGTGAAAAAGGAAAAAAAAAAGTAATAATTGGGTGATAAGTGCTTCACAGCTTTGGAGATGAGAGACAGAAAACCATACAATAGAATGTTAAAATGGCAATTTTAAAAGTCAGGGTTTATTAATTTAGAAAAACCTTACACTGTTGAGAGAGTAGCATTGACATATATACACTACCAAATGTAAAATGGATGGCTAGTGGGAAGCAGCTGCATAGCACAGGGAGATCAGCTCGGTGCTTTGTGATGACCTAGAGGGGTGGGATAGGGAGGGTGGGAGGGAGGCTCAAGAGGGAGGGGATATGGGGATATATGTATACATATAGCTGATTGACTTTGTTGAACATTAGAAACTAACATCACTATATAAAGCAATTATACTCCAATAAAGATATATATATATATATATATATATAAAGAAAAACCTTACACTGTGAATTAATTGACTGTCAAGAGATTACCCTTACTGTCTTAGAGCTAATAAAGAGTAAAAAAAATCTTTTCTGAATTTTAGGGAACAAAAATTATAGATGCATTCATTTAAACTTATTTTCACGGAGTTAAGGAATTTCCCAGTCCTTAACTTCAATGGTTAATATATTGCAATATTAACTACATATGTTCTAGCAAAGGATAGTTTTTTGAGATCTGTTGGCAAAACACTGTCATGCTTTAATTTGTGAACAGTGTTGCCCTTAGGAAATAGGCTATTAGAGGACATATAATTCTTGGTTATGTGTTCTTATAGAAGTAGTCCCCTTTATTATTTAATAATATATTCCACAGTTTACACCTGCTTGTATGTGTGCGTGGGTTGTGTATACAAGGCAGGGCTGTGCCATGTTCTTTTGGGACAAAGGTATTATAAGTTAAACAAGCCCCTATTGGGACTTCCCTGGTGGTCCAGTGGTTAAGACTCTATACTCCCAATGCAAGGGGCATGGGTTCGATTCCTGGTCGGGTAACTAAGATCCCACATGCTACATGGCATGGCCTAAAAAAATTAAAAAAACAAACAAACCCCTATTAATGATTTCACTGGAATTGTACTTCAGTACTCTAGATGTAAAACTGATAATAATAATTGACCTCAAACACATTGATATAAGGTTATCCTCTATGAAAATATCACATGCATTTTAAATGTCACTACTTCATACTTTATTCAACATAATTCATTATAAAATAGACAAAAGGCTAAATATATGCTAAAGGTTAAATACTTAGATCTATAACAGTAAGAAAATTAATAAGTTTTTGAAATAATAAACTAAAAAAAATCTATATTTTTATCTTTCCTGGCCAGAGAAATTGTTAACAGCATGCTAGCAAGAATCATCCTAATTTCTGCAAAACACAATTTTTACTGCAGTGTAGGCAGGGCCTAAAATACATTTCTCACTACTGCATCTATTTTTAATTTCTAATTCAACATGGAATTCTTAATTCACTGTCTCTAAGTTGCAGGCTATTTACAAAGGCTTAGGTGAAACACTAAGCTTTTACTGAGTATTTTATTTTTAACTTTTCTCTTCCCTAGGAATAACACAAAATAGACTTCTTTTGAAAATGTGATAAGGATGTATCTGGTGCATTTTTTTCTGCACTTTTTAAAATAGATTTCCCGCATCAGCAGTGACAGTGCTCTCTCAACCAAGCAAGTATCAGCTAAAGTACATTCTGGACATAAAGTGCATAGAGTTAATCAACCTTAACATATGAAGGTTAAGCTAAGTGAAGTCATTTTAAAACAAAAAAAATTAATTCTTAGGAGTGTTTAGATTTTTAAAAAATAATGCCTTGGTCTGTCTCTGTCTCTCTGGAAAGTTTGCAGGTCTATGTTTTGGATTTGTTGTTGTTGTTAGAAAGAAATGTATGTCTAGTTGGCACTGTGCAGTGCAGTTCTATTTTTACCTTAATTCATCCTAATTTGAACAACATGATTATATCTACTTACAAGGTTCAAGTATCATCCATGGGATAGGGCCAATGTCTTTTAAAGCACACAAGATCTGCATTTTTACTTCTCCGTATAGGCAGATATGGACTTTTAATATTCTCCTTTGCTCTCCTTGTATCCTCAGAATGACAAGGAAGCAGAATCTTGCAAGATTTTATAGTAAATGTTTTCTCACAAGCTTTATGGTAATCATTTCTGATTCATATAAGCCATGAAACAACAAATAAATTATTATTATGAGGTTTTGAGATCTATTTTAAAAAGTGACCATGGGAAACTAATCTTTGGTGGTAGTAGGAAGAACAGTCATTACCTTGGGGTGGAGGTGGATAGTTACCTACTGGGAAGGAGCCTAAGGGAACTTCTTATTATCTTGTTCTAGGTGGAATCATACATACAGTTCATCCAACTGTGCACTTAGGATTAGTGCCATTTACTTATTTATTTATTTATCTATCTGTTTATTTATTTATAAAAATGTGTGTGTGTGTATACTATGATGTGTTGTGGTCAAAACTTAACCAAAAAAGCTTTGGCTTTGATGAGAGTCAGACACCATTGGATTACAGGGACATATTTTTCTGATTCAATAGTCAATTTTTATTTAATAACAATAAATAATGTTTGATAGAAAGTCTATGTTATATTTGGATAGAAATTTATTAGCTAATAGTAGAGTAATATCTGTTAAAGTGAAATCGATATTCTTCTTTGTTCAACTCTCATTTGGGGAAAAATTAGACATTACTCTGTACAATATCATATCCTACACTTCTTACCCTTTTCTACCCACCTTTTGTTCTCCATATTCATTCTTCAGTGCCAAAAAGCTACTCTTTTTTCTCAGTGGGGACAGCCATTTATCCATTCCTCTAAAAGGACAACGCTGGAGTTGAACTACAGCACAAATCCTCCAGCACTGTAATTCTGTGCTTTTCTGAGAGAGGAGTATTGGGACAATCTAGGGTGTGTATTTTTTCAGTGTGGTAAATCAGTGGGCTTAGGGCTTAGAAAGAGCACAACAGAGATTTTTTTTTTTCAATGCAGGAAACAGACAAGGCATCAACTAGGAAAAAGAAAACGATCACCTATGGGAAATTTTTGGAAATGTCTAGGAAAAGAATCATCATAAATTCCCTTTAAGTATTTCTGGTTGTTTAAAAATTTCTCAAAACCTCCTGTTTTGCTTCATAGACACTGTTCTTTTTTTTCCCCACATGTATTTGGGGACCTTACAGTCTCTGAAATGGTTGAGCATGTTTTACAAATTTAATGATCTCTTACCCCAAAACAAAATGAATCCTGCCATACCAGTGTCAGTAATCTTCCCTGAAGATTTTAGAATTTTGATCTCAGGGACAGTTAAGCCTTTATAAAAGGAAAAGCCAAAGAATAATGGGATTTAAAAAATTTGTGATTCTAAGGAGTGGACAGTGCTCTAAATTTTGACAAAGTGGAGAGATGGGGAAGAGGCAAGAATGAGAAAAAGCCCATACTAGTTGTTAATTGTTGGCTATACCTTATCACATTTAATTTTGCCTCTAAAAATTCTGCGGGACAGGATGGGATTTCTTTAATCACCTCCCTCGAGAACAAAAAAGTAAAACGTAAATTTTACTCAGAAGCCCCTGAAGGAATTTGAGCACAGAAGTTACTTTCAATCTCTTCACAGATATGTTTTTATTCCTTACAAGTCCCATTGTTTTCAGAGTTTTCAGCAGTTAAGTAACTGGTCATCCTCAAGGCCACCTCGGGAGAAATTGGTAGGAAAAAAATGAAGTTAACTGAAGGACATCTAGATACATAATGATTTGTTCAGGGATACACACACACACACACACACACACACACACACACACACAGCATTTGAAATGAATACTCCAACCTGCCATTTTAGCTTCCTCAATCCTAAAATTATGGTTGATAAATATTCTGAGGTCAGTTAAATGCTTGAGATAAGCATGTTTCATATTCTGCTGCATCTATTTCTCTATAACAAATTACCTTCAAAAGCATAACAGCTTAAAACAACAATAACATTTATTGTCTCATACAGGGTCAGGAATTCAAGAATGGGTTAGCTGGGTGGTGCTGGCTCAGAGTCTCTCATAAGGGTGCAATAAGATATTGGTTAGGGCGTAGACATCTAAAGGTTTGACAGGGCCTAGAGTATCTTTTTCAAAGATGATTCGCTCACATGGCTGACAAATTAATGCTAGTTGTTAGTGGAAAGTCTTAGTTCCTCCCCACATGGACCTCTACATAGGGTTGCTTCAGTGTCCTCAGCACAAAGCCACTGGCTTCTCCCAGAGCAAGTGATCCAATAGAAAGCAAAGAGGAAACTGCAATGACTTTAGGATCTAGTCTCAAAGGTTAGAGCTTGGGCTTCCCTGGTGGCGCAGTGGTTAAGAATCCGCCTGCCAATGCAGGAGACACAGGTTCGAGCCCTGGTCTCGGAAGATCCCACATGCCGCAGAGCAACTAAGCCCCTGTGCCACGACTACTGAGCCTGCGCTCTAGAGCCCTCGAGCCACAACTACGGAGCCTGTGTGCCACACTACTGAAGCCTGCACACCTAGAGCCCGTGCTCCCCAACCAGAAGCCACCGCAGTGAGCAGCCCATGTACCGCAACGAAGAGTAGCCCCTGCTCACCACAACTAGAGAAAGCCTGCACGCAGCAATGAACACCCAATGCAGCCAAAAATAAATAAATTAATTAAAAAGTTAGAGCCTGCCACCTGCGTAATAAGCTGTTGATTTTAGAGATCAGTATAGAAGTGGGCCTCACAAGGGCGTGAATATTAGGAAGTGAGAATCATTGGGGGAATCAACATGGAGACTGGCTACCACAGTCCTCTCTGGTCCCCAGTAATTTACATTCCTCCCACTAGCAAAATACATTCATTCTTGCCCAAGTCCGCCAAAAGTCTCATCCCAGTACAAAGTCCAGAATCTCATCTTCTCAGTCAGATGTAGGTGCTGATGAGGCCTCACAGGTGTAGTCCACTAGGTACAGCTCCCTGGGTGCAGTTCTATGACCTACAGGCCTGGAGACAAGCTATCTGCTTCCCCCCACACACACCTGTCATTCACAGGATAACTGCTATCAACTCCCCTTTGAAAAGGGGTAGGGCAGGAGGCACAAAAAGGGCATTGGTCCATAGTCATCCTGAAAATCATTTAGGCTTATATAGGAACTGGAAAGTTTCATATATGTTGAATTTAAAAAGAAGTCATACTCCATTATTTCTGCACTATCCTCTTAGGTATAGAGGTTAGATTTATTTGGTGTGGGATGCTGACTGATAACGTCTGCAAATGGCAAAGCACAAGAAACCCTTATGTTATGAAACTTCCCATTTGCAGTTGCATATGTTTCATGTTAAAGGGCTTAGAGATTGTAAATAAGTACACTAGTGATGCTTGTGTACTGCAGCAACAGTTAATGATAACTAGGTAGTAGTTTTAGAATACCAAAGGGAAAGATATACAAGATAATGACTAACTTTTAAGAAATAGGATATATCCTTTGTCCTATATCTTTCTGCTAGCTTTCTATCTGTTGGCTGAGTAGCTTCTCTCAGAAAGAAGAAAGGAGTTTTTTTTTTTCATGTTAATTAGCCACCCTGGAAAAAAGGTTCACAACTATGATAGTATAGTAAGGTGGTTAAGAGCATTGACTTTGGCATCAAAAACTCTTCGCTTGGAATCATAGTCCTACCAGTTACTAGTTATGTGACCTTGGGGAGGTGAGTTACTTGAGTCTCACACCTACCTAATAGGGAGATTGAGAAGATTAAATGAGATAATACATATAAAGCACTTGGCACACTGTCTGGCCCAGAATAAGCCCTCTAATTATCATTATTATCTAAAATTATGGGAATTATCTGTGCATTTCACTACTCTTGGGGTCACAGTTTTCCCATCTGTAAAATTAAGGGGTTGGACTCAATTTCTCAGGTTCCTTTGCACCTCTACCAGCCTACAGTTTTTCCAGCTGAATTGGCCACAACAGCTTTTTTTCCCCCAATAATCACTTGCATTTACAGAGCACTTTTAACTTCAGAATCTTTCATATCTGATATCTCTTGATTCTCATCATCACTCTGTGAGGCAAGTGGGCAGGGAAGGCAGCATTATTCTCATTTGACTGGTGAAGAAAATGAGTTACTGAGAGGTTGTAACTTGCCTGATGTTGGCTACAAAGTCAAAATTAGAGGAGCCTGGCACTTATGGTATCATCCCAGGATTCTTTCCTCTAAGCAATATGGCCTGTCTTAGTGTTTCATCTACTTTATTTCAGCCAAGAAACATGAAAAACAGTTAAAAGAGTGCCCAAGTAAGACCATAGGAATTAAATATAAAGAATATGGGCAGTTCTGATCAAAACCAATGGGGGATAGGATGTACATATTACATCTCATTTGTTCACACCAATCTGAAAACGTCAATTTACCATGCACCTTGACTCCCTTGTGACACACTAGGATGTCGTAATATGTATTGGTAGGGTACTGTCATTTCTATGAGTTGTGTGTAACTTTTTAACAACAGGATGTGAGTAATTACTCAATTCATCAGTTTTCTTCCTTTGCTATTGATTGTTTCCAGCTTCAGCTAGGGTTTTTTCATTAAAGTGATTAGCTTCTCTACTATTTTAATCAGTAGCTCTGTTTGCAAATCAATGACTAGAAAACACGTCTAGAGGAAATAAAGGGCATGTCGTTGGTAAGCCCAAATGGATAATTAAGGAGTGGAATAGACTGAAGCCTGAAGTAGATAAAGAAAAGGAGCTGGAGGGAATGTTCTCAGCAGCCTCTCTCCTGCCATACTTCTTCCCTGAAGTGGGACTCATGCTAACATATTGGGGCATGAAGCTAAAATGTTGGTCACATATTGACTTTTCATTGGCAAGACTGTCTGGCCATACCCTGGTTCAGAGTACCAGAGATTTGCTGAAACCACTGACACAGTAGATTAAGCGCCATTACTCTGTGTGTAGTCAAGGGATTTAGTATTATTTGTTTTTAGTTACTGAACCAGAATGCCATACCCATTTTCATGGCATTTATTTGGCATGGTTTTTAACTGTAGAATTCCTGTGGATAATGAGACAGCTTTCTATCTAATCTTAGAAGTAGTGAAGAAGATTCCAGCTGAAATATCCTGCCAGCTGGGAGATAGTGTGCTCAGTTCCCAATGAGAATCTAAGAAGTTTTAATCAAAAAACTTTACCAAGTCCCTTCAACCTTCTGAGTTTTTAGCTTCACTCTCTGTGGAACTCTGAAGGCACAACTTTTTAAGAATTAAAGATATGTTACATATACTATATTTATATACTATGTAAATTATATAGGAAATAATATATATATGATTATATAATATATAAATATATATGTTCACATAAAAACAATAAGATCTGCCAGCAACATAGTATTCTTTCAAGGATCCTGTGTCAAGAAATGAAAGGTCATTAAGGAATGGGAAAATTTTCAACAAGTTGCTATTAAAGTGTCTTGACTAAAAATTTATTTTCGGTAGTAAGCGCCTTCTAAAACATTTATATAATGTTAAATGCCTAAGTGTTTATGCAGAGCTGTTGACTGGATTTTAATATCCCACTGGGAGGTTTAGGTGGAAACAACTCTAAACACACTTGCCCGTTCTTAAAGTCTTAGAATCAGCACTTCCTTAGGCTCAACTGAAACATGGTAAATTTGTTTGGAAGATATCTAAGTTTGTTTTTTTTCCTGAAGAAAAGTTTGGACTATTTGGACACATAGAAAAATGTCATTGTTATGTTGAAAAAGCATTGCAAATGGCAAAGTTTGCTCTCACCTTGAGTGTTAGTCCGTGATATCAAAAACTTTTACAACATAGCTCCCTATTAGTAACTTTAGTGGCAGAACTCTGTAAATAAGTGCTACCGTGTACTCTGCCATTTTGCTAAGGAGTAGCTAAGCACTTCAAAATGAGCACCCATCAAATAGTTTGGAGGCTTTCATCAAAGCTCAACTAACAAGAAGTTACAAGAAGCAAGCTTCCAGTTCCCCACCTGGGCTCTTTGCCTTGTCTGTAAGCTTCTTGAGGTTATGACTCACAATGTTTTGACTTCTTTTTTAGTATTTTTCATTGTATGGTCCTGGGGACCACAAAATTGAAGTTTGATAAATGCTTGCAAAGTTAAATCGGTTCACTAAACTGATGAGAGAAGGAGGTGAGGGAGATCCCTGCACCCAAATCAGAGTCCAGAAATAGAGAAAGCCTCAGTGCAGGACTAGCCTTTATTTGCCCTGTGACATTGTGGGTGAATTTTAGGAAACATAAAGTTGTAACATACTTAAAAATGATCAGACATTTCTATTTCAGTTTTTCAAGACCTCTGACTTTCATATGATTGAGGGCAGCACTGAAGAATTCTCTTTCCTATTTTTCTGTCTCATATAATTTCCTGCTATTGCATGAAATCAAAGATGTCTACATCATTATAATTTAGCAAAGTTATAGAAAAATATTTTATGATGACTTTTATTTCTATTTTATATTTGAGATTCAAGGTTATAAAATAGAAATTATTTTTTTCCTCAATGTTTATTAGCTTATAATTTCTCAGAATGACTTTTCTCAAAAGAGACTGTTTAAATGACAAGTATCTGTTTTTCACAATTGTGACATATGGGCTTCTCTAGAGACTATGAAATTAGGGAGAGTTATTCTCTCAAATCTCCAGCACCTCCTTACACATAAATGACTGCCTAGGCCATGTATGAATAAGTGTTTTCTGTTTCCTGGGCATGTTAGAATATTGTTCTGAAGTGAATTTTCCTTTTAGCCAGTCAGCAGATATGTAAGGAGTGTCTATACATACACTGTTTCCTAGGAAATAAATGATTGGAACACTTTCCTCTTGATATTTTCTAAAAAGTGTTACAGGTTCATAACAGTCAACAAAATAAATGAAATTGGGGCACAAACAGAAGAGGCCTAAAATATTGTCAGTGTCATTGCTAATGAAAAGCGTGCTTGGTAATAAAACATTTCAGCAGGAGGAAATGCAATTTTGCATTGATCTAACCACATTCAATAGATTATCATACAGTTATGTTTAAGCAAAAGGATCTTGTGTACTTTCAACTTTCTTTCTGTTTATCTTGATCATACTGGGATTTGGAACAAATTTATATCCGTACTTTATTTTCTGAGACCTCCTATTAGTGGCTTCTTGTTTTGATTTGTTTTGTTTTGTTCTTGGAAGTTTTATATTATTTTTTGGCATTAGATATATGCTTAAAATGTATTTCTTCATTAATTCCATAAATGAAATAGTTACAGAAAACCCATCAGAGAAAATTCTTTTAAAAAATTTTATTGAGTGAACTCACAGTCCTTTAAAAGATACCATTTTCAAAAATCCCTTAAAACTGACATCTGGTAACCATTGCATTATAAACATAGTGAAATGAAGTCCATCTTAACATATTTTCAGATGCTTTTCTTTATATTCCTTTTAATGGGCAACACCAACCTACCAAATGTTGTACAGAAAGTGTTTTGAAACATACTTAGTGTCTATAGCAATATTACTTCACAAAGGAAAAATATGAATTTAGAGAGTCGCATTTTTAACACCAATTTAATTAGGTTTATCTTTTTTCCCCCTTGTAAGATAGAAAGACATGACATTTCACATAATCCATCTCCCACTCCACCCCCCATTCCTTCCAAGTCCTCAGCCAGAGGATTTCTGCCCTCAGCATTTATATTAGGGAGCCTAATCAGACACTGGAACTTGCAGGTTGGTGAGGCCGTTATGGGTCCAGGAATTATAATTAGCCCAGTTACTCCAGATCTTTGAAGATTGCCTTTGAAGAAGTGGGAAGCAGACTCAGAAAACCTGCTCGTGAAGCCATTCAGACTCAAATAAGGCCTATCTACCAGAAAACAAATTTATTAATTTAGAATGGGGAGCTAAAATATTGAGTGTACAATTAAATAAGATTTCTGGACAGAGTTTGGTAGACTGCCTCTCTGCTTTCTACTCCTGGCTATCAGAGCCCTCAGAGAGCATCACTCCATCTTAGAAATTGCTCAGAAAATGGTACCAAATTATGGATCACTTTGGCTCTTTCATTGGTGTCATTACTATACCAATCATTGCTTTTCAGAGGACTGTCATAATCAGGATTCTCAGTTGCACAGCTCATTTTACATTGTTATATTCTTGTTTATTTTTTATTGTGGTATACCTTCTTTATAGTAAAGTACCTGATCTTAAATGTAGAGCTTGATGGATTTTACATATGTATTGTGAAAGGATTTCAATCTAAAATGGAACGAGAGGATATGAAATGGAGAATCTCATTCATCCACCCTCAGAACAGAACTTAAGAATTGAGTGGCTGATTTCCCGTAAATGCTCGATTTACGGAATACTGAGACTTATCTCTTGACAGTGAACTGAACATCCACCAAGAATTTCTCCCCATCCTCAAGCCAATGAACTTGCTGTTTGGTCTCTGGCTGGACTTTCCCCTCATTGCACTCCTTGCCCACAAATACAGCCCCTGTCCCCACCCCAAACCCTCAAGGGATTCACCCGTAAGTTGGTCCAGCCTCATTTCCTGAATTGCAATTCCTCTGCTATTCCTGAATAAACTCAATTTCTGGTAATTTGAGCTTGCCTCAGATTACCTCTTTATTTAGGTTGACAGTATATACCCATGTAACCATCACCCAGATTTGAGATATTGAACATGTCCAGCACTCAGAAGTTTTCCTCATGCTTCCCGCAGGCAATCCCATTCGCCAATGCGAACCTCTATTCTGAACTCTGTTTCTCTGGCTGAGTTGATCGTATTTTAGTTGGTTCATCTTGATCTTACCTAGGAAAATGCTTTAACCTCATTTGAGTCCTGATCCTATTATGGAATAGATTCATTGGAAAATAGATTCAATGGAAATTTTCCTATAAACGATAAGCCTGACCATACTATGTGGATTCTACCTAAAGTAGAAAAATGAATGTCTTAAAATTGTCTTTCTAACTTTTTTTTTTGCTGTATATCTATCTCTGATTTTAATGTCCAATTACCTGCCTCCCCACCCCTTTATCCTATAGTTATCATCTATCTCTCAGGTGCTGTAATAAAATCCCAGGAGAGAAGAATTGGGCCTGGTGGTAGACATGGCAGAAAATCAAGTATACTTGAGAGGAACGTGAGGGAAGAGCCTGTTTGGGAAAGTAATAGCTGATAAACGTGGATTAGGGAGGCAGAGAAGTTGAAGATCTACTGAAGGGATAATGATTCAAGGAACTATAGAGTTCACCAGTCTCAATGAGCCAGTTCACTCATTGGTCAACACTTGCTTAATGAACAGATTTTCGTTGATCATAGGATCAGTGTTAAGTGCTGCTGTATTGTATTGGTGTGACGAACCTTTCAGCATGTTGTGTTCTCAGAATTGTCTTCCTATGTCTGTTGTCAAAGCAAGCTTTACCTTTCAATGTGGGATATACTACTTGAAAGTACTACTAGAAACTGTTTGCTGGCTAATCTGCTAGCTGAAGCTGGGTTGATTGATGCCAGAAACCGTTTAGAAGTCCCTCAGACAAAGCTATCCTAATGAGGAGGATTTGGGGCCCCTTTCTTCTAAGCCAGTAAATAAATACAACGATCAGCACTTCATTGATGGTTTAAATGATGTTCATATTGAATATCTATGGATCAGAGTATTCTAGCAGACTATTAACATCTTCGTATAAGCAGTTAAGGGAAATATTTTCTGAACAGTTTTTCCTTTGTACTGCTTTCCTTTTTACAGTGTTAATATTTCTCCTAAGTTCTGCTTTTTCAGTAGAAAACTTACCCCTAAATTTAAAAAAAAAAATTAAAGCAGACAATTCTTTCTAATTGTTTCACACAGCAGAACTCTCTAACTTCAGAGTTTGTTCTTGGAATGTTCTAGAACTATTGCAGATCAAATTGATGCTGTAGAGCAATGTAATATTAGAATTCTAATCTACTATTAGATTTTTTAATGTCTTGAGTATCCAAAGCCAATTTTAAGGCAGTAAGCGTTTGCAGGTAAATCAATCTGATAATTTCCCCTTTTTAAATTAAAACTAAGCTCAATGAACAACTCATTAAACTAGGTTGAACAGCTAGGTTAAATGAACATCTTCAGGAACAATCTTAAAAGAGAGAGAATGTCACAAAGGCTAAACATGACCATCCAGAGCCTGTGCATGTATAGAAGAGGGGGAAATTATTCTATTTCTTCGACTTGGTGATTAAGGTTTATAGCTCCATTGGACAGCTTCTCTCCTAGTAGTCACCTATGTAATTACTACCCAGCCTCCAAATGTCCATGAAAAGCACTCCCTACCCAATTGCCATGGGTTGAATTTGACAGTAATATTTACACCTGTATTGTAAAGGGATTCTCTTGTATGATCATGGAACTAACAGAAGAGTGATGAGATTTGATATGACATAGATAGCAAGAAAATGGAGGTAAAAGTTACATGCAAAAAACAGTGTACAGAAGGTGCTGAAGGGGAGAAAGGAAATATAGATAAAGCCAAAATATAGATAAAGCCTTTTCTTCTTAAAAGGAAAATCTTTTGAGGCCAGATCCTAACACAAACAGAAAGTGATGGAGAAAGCAGGGACTAAACACATTTAGAAAGAACTTCGGAGACCCTGACATCTAACCAAATGCCAGCGGGTGTGGGGATTGAGTGGACCAGGTAATAACCGATAGGAGCAATCAGTACAACTTCCCTTCTGAAGCATGACCCCTTTCCTGAGCCAGTGTATACCTATTATGTGCCTTTGGGCTCTCTTGAGAACCCTTGAGTGCATAGCTTTCCCTTTGTAAGCCTTAGACTTCACCAAGGCCAAAATAGTGCCCTCCTTCTGGTGGTGATGGCACTAGTATACATGGAGCTGCAAGAGAGTGAAGGTATGCACACAAGGTGGCATAACCTTTTGATACCATGTCATAACTTGTGAGAATGTTGCCCCAAGGATACAGCGTATGAAGTTCATTAAAGGGGACTCTTGCAAAGAAGTCTGGTGAAACTGCCCTGCCCATTCCCTATGACACACAGCGCAAGGTCTGTGTTACAGAAACTGAAACGGTTAGGGAAAGCATGATCAAGCATCACTGAGGCGGAAGCTGGTGGGGAGGAAAACCCCAACATGTTCTGTCAGGTCAGCAGTTCGTGTGGCTATAAACAAGTAAGATTGCAATGTTGTGAGGTAATCCTAGTCTGACTCAGTCCTTTATCAATAGCTTTCAGGTCATGTTCATGAATCTTCTGTTGAGCAAATACAACAGTTGCACAATGATGCCATAGTTAAATGTTATGTCTCTGCTTATCCAATCCTCTACTTATCCTTTCCTATATTTACTTTTCTTGAAATAAATCCCATCACAATACAGAGCAATGGGAAGAAAATAGGGGAGGAAACAGTGTCATCTTCTTCTCTTTATATCCCTATGATCCCTCTAACTGAGGCCACATTCTATGAGAGCAGATACTTGGGAAATGAGATGAGAGAGAGAGGAGATAAAGCATTTTAAAGCAGAAGCCACCTTCAAACTCACTGCATTCAATTCCCCTAAATTTATAGATGAGAAACATGAAGGCCCAAAAAAGGAGAGTGACTTGCTTAAGTCATACAGGAAGTTAGTGGAAGAACCTGAATTAGAATTCCAGTCTTTTGATCTCTAATCTTAATCTAAAAGTTAAAAAAAAAAAATTTTTGTTTTTTTGATTTGAACCATTTTTAAAGTCTTTATTGAATTTGTTACAATATTGCTTCTGTTTTATGTTTTGGTTTTATGGCCTCGAGGCATGTGGGATCTTAGCTCCCTGACCAGGGATCGAACCTACACCCCCTGCACTGGAAGGCGGAGTCTCAACCACTAGCCCGCCAGAGAAGTCCCTAATTTTATTTTAATTTAACTATAGTTGATTTACAAATTGCACTAGTTTCAGGTGTACCGCTTCAGACTCTTTTTCCTTATAGGTTATTATTAGATATTGAATATGGTTCCCAGTGCTATACAGTAAATCCTTGTTGTTTATCTGTTTTATATATAGTGGTCTGTATGTGTTAGTGCCATACTCCTAAGTTATCCCTCCCCATCCCCTTTCCCCTTTGGTAACCGTAGGTTTGTTTTCTATGAGTCTGTTTTCTGTGAGTCTGTTTCTGTTTCATAGATAAGTTTATTTGTGGCATACTTTAGATTCCACATATAAGTGATATCATGTGGTATTTGTCTTTCTTTGTCTGGCTTACTTCACTTAGTGTGATAATCTCTAGGTCCATCCATGTTGCTGCAAATGGCATTATTTCATTCTTTTTTATGGCTGAGTAGTATTCCACTGTATGTATGTACCACATCTTCTTTATCCATTCACAAAATAGTGGATCCCAGCTGTGTTGCTGAGACTGTTCTGTGATTCCAAAACAGCAAGTTTCCTTGGCATCAAGGTCTCTCTTCTCTCTGGACTCTATAGCAAAATTAGGGGCAGGTCAGTGTGCAGTCCAAGCATGGGGCATGCAAGGGCACTTGAGCACACTTTGATTAGCACATGTGAAAGCTCAAAGCCCGTTTAAAGCTGGGAGAAACAGGGCTCTGGAGACTCAGATCCGTGTGGGAAATCTCCTGGATCTTAAAAGACGCATATATGTACTACTGACTGTAGCTAATTTTTAGGGTTAAATTGCTAGTAGGTGAGAACTCAAGACCTCTGACATTGCTGGGAAATAGATCAGCTCCAAGTAATAGAGGGTGTGGGAGTCAGGCCTCCAAGGAGCAAAAGGGTATAGTAATCAATGAAAGGCATTGCTAGAGGGGAAGACATTTTCTTGGGCATGGAACCTGAGGAGAGCTCCACTCCTCCCTGGGAGCTTGCATCGGATCTAGAAGTGAAACCACAGTGGAATCATCCAACGTCTACATGGGCTTAGCATTCGTCATACTCTGGAAACCATCCAGAAATTAGAGAGCTCAAGGAAAAATTAATGTCCATAAATAGTGCTGTTGATTGTCTATAAATGTGCCTTTCTGTGCAGGATCTAAAATCTTGTAAATGGCTTTTTTCAATTATAATAAGAAATGAGTTTATTCTGCCTCATCTATACAAAGTGATATGGAAATAAGGTAAGGGGCTTCATCCCAGAGGCTGTAGTCCCATTATTTTTTTATAAGCATTCAAATCATTCAACAAATACTTATTATGTTCCTCTTAGTAAATCCATGTACTTTCTGATCTGAGCACAGGAGAGAAAGATAATACCTCAATCCTCATTAGAATTATAAATAAACAGGTGAATTAATTTAAAAAAAACATGGTCATGGATTTGGTAAGTGAAATGAAATAAGGTGGTTGCTGAAATAGCCTATGTCAGGGGGTAACAAACTTTTCCTGTGAAGGGCCACATAGACAGTGTATAGGCTATCTGGTCTCTGTGACGAGCACTTCATCCTGTTGTCCTTGTAGCCTGAACATAGTTGTACATCCCATATACATGAATAGCTCACTGTGTTCCAATAAAACTTTATTTATAGACACTAAAATTTGAATTTCTCATAATTTTCATGTCACATTATTTATTTTAACCATTAAAAAGTTAAAACCATTCTCAGCTCATGGGCTGTACCAAAAAATAAAAAAAATAAAAAAATAGAAGGTCAGATTTGGCCGGTAGACAAGCCCCACTATGGTCTGAATGTTTGTGTCCCCACCCAAATTCATGTGTAGAAATCCTAATGCCCAGTGTGAAAGTATTAGGAAGTGGGACCTTTGGGAGATGCTTCGGTGCTGAGGGTGGAGCCCTCATGAATGGCATTAGTTCCTTGTAAAAGAGACCCCACAGAGCTCCCTAGCTCATTCCATCATATGAGGACACAATGAGAAGTTAACAGTCTGCAACCTGGAAGAGGGTCTTCTCCAGAATTTGACCATGGTGGCACCCTGATCCTGGGCTCCTAGCCTCCAAATCTGTGAAAAAGTAAATTTCAGCTGTTTATAAGCCACCCAGTCGGTGGCATTAGTTATAGGAGCCTAAACGAGGTAAAACATGTCCTTTGCATTAACTCCTGGCTGTGTGATTTAGGGAGAAGAGCAGAGCTTGGTAGGGCTTCTCTGAAGAGGTGACAGCTTAGTGGATGAGGGGAAACCAGCTGTGGAAAGAGCTGGAAAAAGAACACTCCAGGCAGAGGAAACAACAAACAAAAAACTCTGAAGCAGTGAGAGCCCCAAAACCCTATGCTGTAAATTGAGGTTTATTAAGGAATGAAATACTTAAGCAAAAATCCTTGAAAAATATATGTCTCATTGCATTAGTGGCATTGATCTCCGGTCATGAGGTGATAAATGTTATAAAAGGGATGGCATAAACATGGCATAAATAATCCTTCAGTGAAATTTCACATCCTCTTACTGTCATCGTCTCTGGCAAAGAATGACAGGTTGATTTTTTTTCTCACTTATGTATGATTACTTGACAGAGGAGGAGAAGAATCATTTCATATCTTCGTGGTGATTTACATGAATTTTCCTGTAGAAATGGTAGACATTTTTCGTTCAGTGTTTTTACTGTACATCTGTGTCGTTGAGTATGTAACCATATGTTTACCAGCCAAATATTCTAATTCTTCTGGGTAGACATTGTACAATGAAATTATGTGTAATGGTGAATAAAATATACTTATTTGTATATACATTTAGAAGTCTATTCGTCAGTGTTTTACTTCTATATAAAAGGCTTTTATGTTACCACAGACTTGTAAACTGGCCATCTGGTAGCATGATTGGAGAACATCCATAAAAATGAATGATGAAAAGAAATGTCCAAATACTGTTTTATACAGTGTTTTTTTCTGAACCCATACTCCATTTGTGATTTCAAAGCTTGGCATAAAAAAAAATAGAAAAAAATTACTTGCAGAGTCACCTTATGTGGGAGAGACATGATTACTTCTGTCTACATTTTAAATCTGCAGCAGACCTTCAAATCTTACCCAGATGCTGGCAAAGGGGAACATTTTCTTCATTTTAGAAATAATACTCAGAGAACACACCCATCTGTCTGTTGTAAGAAAATGTCCAAGTCACATTCACATGTTTATCAAAAGAACCAGAAGTGTTAGTGAGAACTAAAATATGCCAGGAACAGAAAAAAAAAAAAAATCAAGGAAAAGAGTGGGCAATAATGTTTTAAAATATGTTTCTGGTAAAAATGGTATCTCGGGTTTTGGTTACATAAAAAGTACCTCACAATACATTAAATTCATGATGTTAAAACAGTCTTAAGAAAGATGGCTATGAGATTCATCTCAGATGTGAAGCAGAAAATGTTGAATGGTATCATGAAATACTTGGTACCTAATTCAGATCTTTACCAGGTGAATAAACATATCTTAGTTTGCAGAACTTTTACCTTCGCTACTCTGTATCATTGCATAGTTTAAGGACTTGCATTGTGTAGGTATTTTGAGTGTTTTAGATTTTATAATACATTAAGATAATCTTTGGATGTAACTTTAATTAAATTCAGCATCACTTATCTAATGCCCTAAAGGTTCCCAGATATAAAGATGAATGAAACTGGAATATTTCCTGAAGTTTTCATGTTCATCAGGAAAAAAAAAATCTCAAAGATCTCTGATTTGAGGCAGGGAAGTGCTGTAATACAGGGAGAAAGTGTGAAGGGAGCAAAGGGAAGGAATTGGTTAATTTTGATGGAGGAAATCTGGGATGTTTCCTAGATGAGCTGGCACTTGAGCTGGGCCTGCAACAAATGAAGATACAGGAGAAAGCATCCAGCCATTTTATCCATGGGAAACCATCTCATAGAGGTTTTTGAGCAGGAAGTGCTCTGATCAGTTCCAATTTGTTTTTATTTTACACATTTTTAAAAAGCTGTAAGATAGAATAAATTTACAGAAAAGCACATACATCATAAATGTTTGATTTCAGGGTTTTTCTGAAACAAATACCTGTATGACTCTCTTCCTACCATGTATAAATAAATAAAGCAAGCAAGCATTAGCAGAATTGCAGAAATTCTCAAATCAGGGCTGGCTTCCTGAAGGTGCACCTGGGCAGTGGCACAAACCCTGGCAATGGGCACGGTCCTCACTCGGTTTAATGCTGTACTGTTGTATCTTGAAATTCTTAATAAATTTTGAACAAGGGACCCTGCGTTTGTATTTGGCATTGAGCCACACAATTTATGCAGCCTTCCCTGCCCAAACCATCATTCTGCAACACATCCAAATGTGCAGTTCTCCCCACTAGGGCAAACCATTATTTTTTATTTTCTTTACAGTTTATTCCCTATTTACACATGCGTGAACAAAGTAGTTAAATTTTGTCTATTATGAACATTATAGAAATAGATTTATACAATCTGTATTCTGTTGTGTCTGGCTTTTTTCCCTCAGTGTTATGTGTTTAAGAGTCATCATGTTGTGATTCGTTCATTTTCTCAGTGGTATTTTTAATGAGCTCTATCTGCTAGATTATGCAGGATTAGTTGGTACATGGGAGAGAGCAAGGCTGGAAGCAGAGAGACCAGTTCGGAGGCTGGGCTTATGGACAATTACAGTGTGAGAGCCCGAGACCTGTAAATAATACTACAGGAAAATTTCTGCTCTCTGGAAACCAGTATTTCAGAGCCCTCAGACTTTTGCAACTACGGCAGAACTTCCAAGTTCTCCTTCTTGGTTACCTGTAGTCCTGTTACAGCTGTTGGAGTAAGGACCTCAGTTCCCAAGCACAGTTCCCAGGAACTCCACAGGGTTCCCAGGCTGTCCTGAAGATAGGCAGCTGGCTTCTCCCAGAGTGAGAAATTCAGAGAGAGCGAGCCCCAGACTGAAGATGCAATCTTTTATAACTTAATCTTGGAAGCAACATACCATCACTTCTGGTCTCTTGGTCATATAAACCAACCCTGATACACTATGGGAGGGACTGTTCAAGGCTGTGAATGACAGGATGTTGGAATGGTGGGAGCCATCTTGGAGACTGGCTACCTCAGAAATTAAATAAATTGTCCGGTCGTACAGCTAGAAGGTGACTGAGCCAAGATTTGAAAGTAAGTCTGTCAGACTAAAAATCCAGTGCTCTTTCTACTTCATATGACTTTACGACATCAGGAATCAATAAGTGTAAAAAATAATTTTTTTGCAGATTTTTGTGTAAAAAATCTTGGGTTAACTATAACTTTATATCATATACATAACCAAACTTGAAGACTGTTAAAGCTTTTTAAGTGTGATTTTCAATGAAAAAATAAGAGACTGGATTTATCTCTTACCCAATATTTATTGAACAGGAATGAAAAAATTATGTGTAATTTCAATTGCCTGAAAAATTCTGAGTTTCTAAAGGGTATTTCAGTGTTTGGGGTAGACACTATAGGCTGGCTTACCTAACGCCATTCTTCATTTATTTCTCCCTTGTCTCCCTCCACTATAAAAGGTAGATAAGTCGGTTATGCATTTTCCCAGCCTCTTTTGCGGCTAGAAGGACATTCAATGCAGTACTGGCCAAGGAAATTTAACTGGAAGCCTCCTGGAGCTTTTGTCTCTTGATAGAACATAAAATCCTCCTGGTGCATCCGTGGCCCACCCTCCCATTCCCGCCTTCTTCCTGCCTCAAAAACGGACTTGACTTCTGGGACTGCATTTCTCTTCACTGAGCTATTGAACCAAGGCCGGAAGAACTCCAATTTCAGACTTCTTAAGTAAGAAATAAACCTTTATTTGTTTAGTCCCACCACCCTTTAATTGGGTTTCCAGTTAAATGCAGCCTTAAGTATTCCTAATTCTTTTAGGGTAAGGCAACATGAGAAGATATTACAAATAAAGTCAGCAAATCCTGAGGGAAAGAGGGTGTGATAGAAAAATTTTGTGGCTCGTTAGGAAAACTTACTTCTAAACAATTTCCATGTAACCTAAATTTCTACATACCTAGCTGAAAAGTAAGACAACACAAGCATTTATCTTGTTAGTAATATTTTGACTTAGTCTCTAACAACAGTGCAGGAAGTCCAAACCTCCTTAATGCCTCACAAATAGCCCTGAGACCCGTTAGGGGTGTCTCCCCTGCCCTTTCTCCGATCAGTCTCCTTCACTGCTCTATGGGTTGGACCATTCATTTTGCTCCTGTGTCAGCTCATTCTATTGAGGTGTTGGCTGCAGCTTCCAGTGAGTGCCCAAAGTGACTATTATTCTGCTGGTGTCTGCTGAAGAGGTTACGTGCTGCTGTGGAGGTCTACCACAGACTCTCTGAGGCTGCTGCAGCCAACACAGCTGCTGGCCTTGGCATCAAATGTTACAGAAGCTGTGGGCCCAAATGCTGCTGCCACCCTGCAGCTCAGTGAACCAGAGACTGCTCCTCTAGGTACTCTCATTGGGGCAGTCCCAAGGGTAACGGAAGAGGTAGATGCTATGTTGATAGACGCTACATCTCCCTTTCTGTCTGGTGATTTTTGCTGTCCTTGAATCACATGTATGATCCTCAACCATGCCTCCTCTTACTTCTCCAGTGGTAACTTGGTCCCGTACAGAATAGTGCATTTACTGGCCTGATTTACTTGTCCTGGGCCATCCTTCCTGGCTTGCCTGCATCTTAGAATGAAGCAGCCTTAGGCTCAAGCTGTAATTCTTGATACCTAAAAGTCATATAAAGTTGGCCTAATTTAATTTGTAGCTGTATACACTGATAAAAGTTTATTTGAATTGAACAGAACAAGAATAGGCTGATAGTTTAATATTTGGGAAATTACATGGCACGGTTCTAAAGCATCTGAGAATGTTACCTGTTGCTTATGTTGTACAAATGTGCTTGGAAAATCAAAGACAGCCTCTCCTGTCACACCCAACCTCCTCCTATCATTTTTATTTACATTTAATGAAGGGTCTTTTCAGGACACAGGCTTTACCTCAGAATAACAAGATATTCTGTTTTTACACAATTATTCAGCTCACCCAGAGGAAATGCTGTGGTATCTGTGAACATTATTTCTATCTCCCAGCCACCGAATATTGACTCCCTGGGTCAGCCTATAGAAAGCGTGTTATTCAAGACAGGAAATTTTACTACATACGGGATTTAATGAGAAAGATTTGTTAGGCATGTAATATTCAGGAATTTCCATTTCATTGTTACAATGAATATACACTTTTAAATATTGCTTATGCCTGGTATTCTATTCAAATCAAGTACTGAGAACAGGTTAGAGAAAATCTCAGACCGAAACCAAGTCAGCAAAATTATCATTTTTTTTTTTTTTTCTGTTAAGGAATTTGCAGCCTTGAGAATAAGTCATTTCCCAAACATGCTAGGACACACTTTGGAAAAAGTGAGGGGCAGATTTCTTTTACGCCTCAGGAAAAAAACTTAGGGCAAAAGAGATGGAAGGCTGGGTTCAAAGTGACAAAGGAAGCACAAATGTGTTAATGATGCAGAAGTCACAGCCTGGCTTTGAATGGTGCTGACACATCAAAGGGCACTGTTGGCCACAAAAAGGAAGATCATTTCTGGAGAGGGACAAAACCATTTGGGAGAATGCAGCTGAAGCCCTTGATTCCCTAGTTAATTATGCAGGCCAGCGCTGCTCTGTCCTGCTGCCCCAGAGGTCATGACTTTGAACATGCTTCATCCCACCTTCAGAACAAACAGGCAAACAACCCCAAACCAGGGTGTCATTGGGGACTCTGTCAGGAAAACCTCTTCCTGGGCAACATTAGCATACTTGGTACAAATAGTCCCATCAAAATCCATTAAATGAGAGAAAAATTCTTTGATAAATAAGTCCTTAAGATAGCTGTCTTATTTGATCAGTACATTATAGAATACCTGAGGCCTACATTAAGGTGTACGTTAAAATAGTCGTGAGAAAACTAGAATCAGGTTTCTAGTTTTCAAATAATTCTATGATAAAAAGACAAGACATTAACCAAAATGTTAAGTTTTTTGTTTGGAGGTAATTTGTTATTTTTATTTTATTCTTTTTGCTTCTTCATACATTTTAAATTTATTACAGTAAACAGAGACTACTTATCTAATGAAAAGAATATAAATATTTTTCTTATGGTGACACGATACCCTGTACAACAGCAACATTTTCTAGACAAATATTCAACTACTCAAAATGACTCAAAATGATTCTCTGAGGTTAGGTACCCAAGGTTTTATTGTAATTTAGCGTGAAATAGAAAGAGAAACTCAAGAGACTACATAGGTAATAGAGTTTCATTGAGTTCATTTAATTTCCCATTAGTAATGGAATTTTTAATCACATAAGTCACAGGTTTGTGTGTGTATTTTCACTAAGGGTATGGGCCTGTAGGAGATGTGGAGTTAATTTTATTGTTGTTTTATTTATTTTTTTTAACATCTTTATTGGAGTATAATTGCTTTACGATGGTGTGTTAGTTTCTGCTGTATCACAAAGTGAATCAGTTATACATATACATATGTTCCTGTATCTCTTCCTTCTTGCGTCTCCCACCCTCCCTATCCCACCCCTCTAGGTGGTCACAAACCACCGAGCTGATCTCCCTGTGCTATGCGGCTGCTTCCCACTAGCTAGCTATTTTACGTTCGGTAATTTTATAATTATTTATTTGTATGTATTGAGAAAAAGCCTTCAGAAATTTTAACAGAATCTGGTTGGACAGTCTTGAGAGGAATTATCAATATCCTTCTTAATTAAAAAGAAAAAAAAGCTGAACTGGCATCTTCACAAACTTATGTAACCCACATTTAGCAGCTTAGCAGCTTCATGCTGCACAGTCACTGTTAGAAACAGCTTCATTTCTACTTCTATTCCCAGACCCACACCTGGCCTCCCTTCCTTCAGCAGGTGCCTTGCCATTTTTATTTACAGAGAGAAGGTTATTTGCATCTTGAACTCTCTCATATTTTTACCTTCTCAGTTCCAGTTTTTCGGTCTCTTGGCTCTTCTCCTTTCCTGTGTGAGAGGAAAGAGGCTTCCCCAGCCTTCCCACCAGAGTTTTCAGACACCTCCTCTGCCCTCTCCTCAGAAACTGCTATTCAATAGACATCCTTTTGCTTGGATTTCAATCTCTCCATCTTTACTGACACTAAATTATTACTGAATAATTTACTGAATTATTTTTCAGTTGAAAAGCAAGCCAAATGTAACCATAAAAAAGAAAACGTTAAAAATGCTAGAAGAAAACACTAGTTATATAAAATATCCTAGAGGGTGAGACACCTTTCTGTTTGTGACATGAAATTCAGAAAGAAAACCCGAAAAGAAGAAGATCAATAAGTTCAAATAGAAATATTAATGAAAAAAAGCATAAACAAAGATGAATAATAAACTAATAATTATTTGCATAGTACATGATTAACAGAGGATAATATCCTTATTGTATAACATAACCATAGTACATAATCAACAATTACAAATCAATAAGAAAAAGTTGAGAAGTCCAACAAAAAATGGGTGATAATTTAACTATTGAGAACAAATTTTACAGTACATGTGTAAAAATATAAATCTGAATTTTTCATAAATTATGTAGAATTGTGTCATATCTATTGATATATATTTACTATTCGAGTAGTATTTTACTATACAGATTAAGGCCAAGACTTATGGCTATATCCAATGACAGATTAGTAGTTCATTTTGATTATAAGAACTTTTGGCCTCCAGCAACAAATGAGGATCTTTTCTTAATACATAGTTTAGAGATTGGCAAACCATGAGCCTGTAGGCCAGATGCAGCCCACCACCTGTTTCTGTAAAGAAAGTGTTATTGGAACACAGCCATGCCCATTTATTTACATATTGTCTATGGCTGCTTTCATGCCACAGGGGCAGAATTGAGTAGTTGCAATGGAGATGTACAGCCTGCAAAATCTGAAATATTTACTATCTGACCCTTAATAAAAGAAGTTTGCCAACTGCTTGTTTAGAATATTTAGCTTATATGAAACACAGAAATGTTTGATCAGTTCCCCAGGATCATTCCTTTTTAATTTCATACAATTATATTCTACAAGGCAATTATGTTTTTTAAAGGACATAACTCCTTAAAAGAAAGAATTTGGTTTTATACTTTAGGGGTAATATGTTCACATTACAATAGTTGAATAGTAGGCCAGTAATCTTTCTTTTATATGTAAGTTTTAAAACAAATAAAGAAGAAACTTCAGAAGAGTTACAAATTTCCATGACAGAACTGGATATAATCATCATAAAATTATTTGAATAGACTGAATTCTGTAGTTCTGAGTGTTATCTTCCTAAGACACCACCACAAATCCTTTTTTCTAATTCCCCATCACAAGATACTGTAACTGCAAGCAAAATAGAAACCTCTTTGGCAGATTCCTTAAACAAAACCTGATTGCTGACAATAATTTACAAAGGAAACTTCCTTTCCCTCAATATAGACTCTCATTGTTTCCATCAAAACCACAAAGTCTAAAGCACTTCTTGGAGCCACTGCTGCAGAAGGAGTGGTTGGCTTTCCCCCGCATCAGGGAAAGTGGTGGATTTTTGTCTGTCCAAGAGAAAGGGGGACTCCTTTAATCTGGTGGTTGGTGACAAAAAAGCAAGTGAAAGGAAAGTTCTTTTTTTTAAAAATTTTATTATTTTCTTATTGAAGCTTAGTTGATTTACAATGTTGTGCTAACTACTGCTGTACAGCAAACTGATTCAGTTATATATGTATTCTTTTTTAATATATTCTTTTCCATTATGGTTTATCATATTGAATGTAGTTCTCTGTGCTATCAGTAGGACCTTGTTGTTTAGCCATTCTCTATATAAAAGCTTACATCTGCTGACCCCAACCTCCCACTAATCCCTCCCCTTTAGCAACCACCAGTCTGTGCTCTATGTCCCTGATTCTGATTCTATTTCATAGATAGGTTCATTTGTGTCATATTTTATTTTATTTTATTTACTTATTTTCTTGTGTGTGTCATAGTTTAGATTCCACATATAAGTGATATCATATAGTATTTCTCTTCCTCTTTCTGACTTAACTTCACTTAGTATGATAATCTCTTGTTGAATCCATGTTGCTGCAAATGGCATTATTTTCTTCTTTATGGCTGGGTAGTATTTTATTGTATATATGTATACCACATCTTCTTTATACATTCATCTCTTGATGGATATTTAGGTTGTTTCCATGTCTTGGGTATTGTGAATAGTGCTTCTTTGAACATAGGGATGCATGTATTTTTTTTAAGTCTTTAGTGAATTTGTTACAAAATTACTTCTCTCTTTTTTTTTTAACATTTTTATCAGAGTATAATTGCTTTCAAGTGTGTGTTAGCTCCTGCTGTATAACAAAGTGAATCAGCTATATGCATAAGTATATCCCCATAGCCCCTCCCTCTTCTGTCTCCCTTCCACCCTCCTTATCGCACCCCTCTAGGTGGTCGAAAAGCACCGAGCTGATCTCCCTATGCTATGCAGCTCTTTCCCACTAGCTATCTATTTTACATTTGGTAGTGTATATATATCAATGCCACTCTCTCACTTCATCCCAGCTTACACTTCTGCCTCTCCATAACCTCAAGTCCATTCTCTATATCTGTGTCTTTATTCCTGTCCTGCCATTAGGTTCATCAGAACCATTTTTCTTTTTTTTAGATTCCATATATATGTGTTAGCATACGGTATTTGTTTTTCTCTTTCTGACTTACTTCACTCTGTATGACAGACTCTAGGTCCATCCACCTCCCTACAAATAACTCAATTTCATTTCTTTTTATGGCTGAGAAAAATTCCACTGTATATATGTGCCACATCTTATTTATCCATTCATCTGTCGATGGACACTTAGCTTGTTTCCATGTCCGGGCTATTGTAAATAGTGCTGCAATGAATATTGTGGAACATGGCTCTTTTTGAATTATGGTTTTCTCAGGGTATATGCCTAGTAGTGGGATTGCTGGGTCTTGTGGTAGTTCTATTTTTACTTTTTTAAGGAACATCCATACTGTTCTCCATAGTGGCTGTATTAATTTACATTCCTACCAACAGTGCAAGAGGGTTCCCTTTTCTCCACACCCTCTCCAGCATTTATTGTTTGAAGATTTTTTGATGATGGCCATTCTGACCGGTGTGAGGTGACACCTCATTGTAGTTTTGATTTGCATTTCTCTGATGATTAGTGATGTTGAGCATCCTTTCATGTATTTGTTGGCAATCTGTATATCTTCTTTGGAGAAATATCTATTTAGGTCTTCTGCCCATTTTTGGATTGGGTTGTTTGTTTTTTCGATATTGAGCTGCATGAGCTGCTTGTATATTTTGGATATTAATCCTTCGTCAGTTGCTTCGTTAGCAAATATTTTCTCCTATTCCGAGGGTGTCTTTTTGTCTTGGTTATAGTTTCCTTTGCTGTGCCAAAGCTTTGACGTTTCATTAGGTCCCATTTATTTATTTTTGTTTTTATTTCCATTTCTCTAGGAGGTGGGTCAAAAAGGATCTTGCTGTGATTTATGTCATAGAGTGTTCTGCCTATGTTTTCCTCTAAGAGTTTGATAGTGTCTGTACTTACATTTAGATCTTTAATCCATTTTGAGTTTATTTTTGTTTATGGTGTTAGGGAGTGTTCTAATTTCATTCTTTTACATGTAGCTGTCCAGTTTTCCCAGCACCACTTATTGAAGAGGCTGTCTTTTCTCCATTTTATACTCTTGCCTCCTTTATCAAAGATAAGATGACCATATGTGCGTGGGTTTATCTCTGGGCTTTCTATCCTGTTCCATGGATCTATATTTCTGTTTTTGTGCCAGTACCATACTGTCTTGATTACTGTAGCTTTGTAGTATAGTCTGAAGTCAGGGAGCCTGATTCCTCCAGCTCCGTTTTTCTATCTCAAGATTGCTTTGGCTATTCAGGATCTTTGTGTTTCCATACAAATTGGGTAATTTTTTGTTCTAGTTCTGTGAAAAATGCCATTGGTACTTGGATAGGGATTGCACTGAATCTGTAGATTGTTTTGGGTAGTATGGTCATTTTTGCAGGGTTCCTTCTTCCAATCCAAGAACATGGTATGTCTCTCCATCTGTTTGTATCATCTTTAATTTCTTTCATCAGTGTCTTATAGTTTTCTGCATACAGGTCTTTTGTCTCCTTAGGTAGGTTTATTCCCAGGTATTTTATTCTTTTTGTTGCAATGGTAAATGGGAGTATTTCCTTAATTTCTCTTTCAGATTTTTCATCATTAGTATATAGGAATGCAAGAGATATCTATGCATTAACTTTGCTACTACTACTACTACTTTGCTACTACTACTACTACTTTCCTACTACTCTACCATATTCATTGATTAGCTCTAGTAGTTTTCTGGTAGCATCTTTAGGATTCTCTACCCTACTACTCTACCAAATTCATTGATTAGCTCTAGTAGTTTTCTGGTAGCATCTTTAGGATTCTCTATGTGTAGTATCATGTCATTTGCACACACTGGCAGCTTTACTCCTTCTTTTCCGATTTGGATTCTTTTTATTTCTTTTTCTTCTCTGATTGCTGTGGCTAAAACTTCCAAAACCGTGTTGAATAATAGCAGTGAGAGTGGGCAACCATGTCTTGTTCCTGATCTTAGAAGAAATGGTTTCAGTTTTTCACCACTGAGAACAATGTTGGCTGTCCGTTTGTCATATATGGCCTCTTTTATGTTGAGGTAGGCTCCCTCTCTACCTACTTTCTGGAGAGTTTTTATCATAAATGGGTGTTGAATTTGGTCGAAAGCTTTTTCTACATCTATTGCGATGGTCATATGGTTTTTCTCCTTGAATTTGTTAATATGATGTATCACATTGATCGATTGGCATATATTGAAGAATCCTTGCATTCCTGGGATAAACCCCACTTGATCATGGTGTATGATCCTTTTAATGTGCTGTTGGATTCTCTTTGCTAGTATTTTGTTGAGCATTTTTGCATCTATGTTCATCAGAGTTATTGTCCTGTAGTTATCTTTTCGTGTGACAACTTTGTCTGGTTTTGGTATCAGGGTGATGGTGGCCTTGTAGAATGAGTTTGGGAGTGTTCCTCCCTCTGCTGTGTTTTCAAAGAGTTTGAGAAGGATAGGTGTTAGATCTTCTCTAAATGTTTGATAGAATTCACCTGTGAAGCCATTTGGTCCTGGGCTTTTGTTTGTTGGAAGATTTTTAATCACAGTTTCAATTTCAGTGTGTGTGATTAGTCTGTTCATATTTTCCATTTCTTCCTGGTTCAGTCTCAGAAGGTTGTGCTTTTCTAAGAATTTGTCCATTTCTTCAAGGTTGTCCATTTTATTGGCATATAGTTGCTTGTAGTAATCTCTCATGATCATTTGTATTTCTGCAGTGTCACTTGTTACTTCTTTTTCATTTCTAATTCTGTTGGTTTGAGTTATCTCCCTTTTTTTCTCAGTGAGTCTGGCTAATGGCTTATCCATTTTGTTTATCTTCTCAAAGAAGCAGCTTTTAGTTTTATTGATCTTTGCTATCATTTCCTTCATTTCTTTTTCATTTATTTCTGCTCTGATCTTTATGATTTCTTTCCTTCTGCTAACTTTGGCGTTTTTTTGTTCTTCTTTCTCTAGTTGCTTTGGGTGTAAGGTTACATTGTTTATTTGAGATGTTTCTTGTTTCTTGAGGTAGGGTTGTATTGCTATAAACTTCCGTCTTAGAACTGCTTTTGCTGCGTCCCATAGGTTTTGGGTCGTCGTGTTTTCATTGTAATTTTTTTCTAGGTATTTTTTGATTTCCTCTTGGATTTCTTCAGTGATCTCTTGGTTATTTAGCCAGTGTATTGTTTACCATCCATGTGTCTGTTTTTTCTACAGTATTTTCCTGTAATTCATACCTAGTCTCATAGCGTTGTAGTCAGAAAAGATACTTGATATGATTTCAGTTTTTTAAAGTTTACCAGGGCTTGATTGGTGACCCAAGATATGGTCTATCTTGGAGAATGATCCACGGGCACTTGAGAAGAAAGTGTATTCTTTTGTTTTTGGATGGAACGTCCTATAAATATCAATTAAGTCCATCTTGTTTAATGTGTCATTTAAAGCTTGTGTTTCCTTATTTATTTTCATTTTGGATGATGTGTCTATTGGTGAAAGTGGGGTGATAAAGTCCCATACTATTATCATGTTACTGTTGATTTCCCCTTTTATGGCTATTAGCATTTGCCTTATGTATTGAGGTGCTTCTGTGTTGGGTCCATAAATATTTACAACTGGTATATCTTCTTCTTGGATTGATCCCTTGATCATTATGTAGTGTCCTTCTTTGTCTCTTGTAATAGTCTTTATTTTAAAGTCTATTTTGTCTGATATGAGAATTGCTACTCCAGCTTCCATTTGATTTACGTTTGCATGGGATATCTTTTTCTATCCCCTCACATTCAGTCTGTATGTGTTCCTAGGTCTGAAGTGGGTCTCTTGTAGACAGCATATGTATGGGTCTTGTTTTTGTATCCATTCATCCAGTCTCTGTCTTTTGGTGGGAGCATTTAATCCATTTACATTTAAGGTAATTATCGATATGTATGTTCCTATTACCAATTTTGTAATTGTTTTGGGCTTGTTTTTGTTGGTCTTTTCCTTCTCTTTTGTTTCCTGCCTAGAGAAGTTCCTTTAGCATTTGTTGTAAAGCTGGGTTGGTGGTGCTGACTTCTCTTAATTTTTACTAATCTGTAAAGCTTTTAATTTCTCCATGCAATCTGAATGAGATCCTCTTTGGTTAGAATAATTTCGGTTGTAGGTTTTTCCCTTTCATCACTTTAAATATGTCCTGCCACTCCCTTCTGGCTTGCAGAGTTTCTGCTGAAAGATCAGCTGTTAACCTTACGGGGATTCCCTTGTATGTTATTTATTGCTTTTCCCTTGCTGCTTTTAATATTTTTTGTTTGTATTTAATTTTTGACAGTTTGATTAATATGCATGTTTCTCTTTGCATTTATCCTGTATGATACTCTCTGTGCTTCCTGGACTTGATTGACTATTTCCTTTCCCATGTTGGGGAAGTTTTTGACTATAATCTCTTCACATATTTTCTCAGGCCCTTTCTTGTTCTCTTTTTCTTCTGGGACCCCTATAATTTGCATGTTGGTGCATTTAATGTTGTCCCAAAGGTCTCTGAGACTGTCCTCAATTCTTTTCATTCTTTTTTCTTCATTCTGCTCCCTGGCAGTTATTTCCACCATTTTATCTTCCAGGTCACTTATCTGATCTTCTGCCTCAGTTATTCTGTTATTAATTCCTTCTAGAGTATTTTTAATTTCAGTAATTCTGTTGTTTATCACTGTTTGCTCTTTATTTCTTCTAGATCCTTGTTAAATGTTTCTTGTATTTTCTCCATTCTGTTTCCAAGATTTTGGATCATCTTTACTATCGTTACTCTGAATTCTTTTTCAGGTAGGTTACCTATTTCATTTTCATTTATTTGGTCTTGTAGGTTTTTACCTTGCTCCTTCATCTGTAACATATTTTTTTGTCATTTCATTTTTGTTTTGATGTATGGTGCTGTATTCCTGTCTTGCTGGTTGTGTGGCCTGAGACGTCCAGCACTGGAGTTTGCAGGCAGTTGGATAGAGCGGGGTCTTGGTGCTGAGATGACCTCCGGGAGACCCCACTCTGATTGATATTCCCTGGGGTCTCATATTCTCTGTTAGTCCAGCAGTTTGGAATCGGAGTTTCCACCACAGGAGCTTGTGTCCATCCTCCGTCCTGGGAACCAAGATCCCACAAGCATCATGGCATGGTAAAAAAGAAAAAAAAAAAAAAAAAGGAAGAAAGAAAGGAGAAAAGGAGTAATAATAAAAAGCAAAATAAAATTGGAAAGATAAAAATTATATTAGGTAAAATGAAACTATAATAGAAACAACTGCAACAAGGTAAAATAAAACTGCAACAGAAAAAAGAAAATAAAAAAAGTGTGGGGGGGGAACAAGCCAAAAGGTGAGAACAATAACAAAGTATAAAGAATAAAATAAAATTAGAAAAATAGAAGATTTATTAGGAAAAAATAAAAATATGAAAGAATCAATGACAATGAATCAACAAGGTAAGACAGAACCCCAATCTAAGAGGAAAAATAAAAAAAAAACAAGCTGTGGCTGTGCGTGCAGAGTTTAGGCAGGGTTGGAACTTCGGCAGGGGTGGGGTTTAGGGTGGCATGGGACCTAGGCAGGTGCGGGGGGGGGATGTTTGAGTGTTGGGCGGGGCCTAGGCAGGGCAATGTTCAAGCGTGGGGCAGAGCCTCTGCTTAGGACCTTCGCAGAAGGGGAGTGGCAACACGCCGCAAGGAGGGCCTCTGAAGTGTGGAGTTCCGGAGTTTGGAGGTAGTGCCCTGAGTGAGGGTGTGTGGGTGGGGTTCAGGCCCAGCTTGTTGGAGGGGGTCTCCGAGTGTAGAGGTAGGGTGCTGGATGGGGATGTGTAGGGGTTTGGCTTGGCCTCCGCACATCAGGAGGGAGGCTCCAAGGGCAGTGGATTAGGCCCAGAAGCCCAACAGGCTTCCCGGTGCCCATGTGGACAGGGAAAGCACTGGCCCCGTTCCCTTCCATTTCTCCACGTCCCTCCACCACCATCTCCCCCAGGGTCTCCCCCCGTCACAGCTGGACCCCTAACCGTGGGTGGGTCCCCCTGGGTGTAGGAACTCCTCCCCTCCCCCAGCCACCCCTCATGGGTGCTTATCTCAGAGGTCCAGCCTTTACTTTTGCTGTCCCTTCCCTCCCTCCCACGCCCTCAGGACCCATGAGGCTGGAGGGGGCCTAGGTGGGCAGAGGATCAGGCCAGGGATCTCAGCAGGTTCCCGGGGGCCCATGTGGGCAGGGGAAACCTGGCCACACTCCCTTTTGATCCTCTGCCCTCCCAATGGTTCCCCAATTTCCCCCTTCGGGCGTCCTTCCCCTCCCCCTCCCCCAGCCACCCCTCAGGGTACCAGTCCCATCCTGCCTCCACTTCTCCTCCCCCTTCACTCCTCCCACACCCCTCATCCTACCTAGTTTCTTGCGGCTCTTCCTGTCCCCTTAGGTGTCTGTGGTCCTCCACTGGTGCCTAGTAGGTGCCCTAGTTGTGAGGAGACGCAAATTCTACGTCCTCCTAGTATGCCATCTTGCCTCCACCTCTGCTTCTCTTTTATGTTTTGGTTTTTTGGCCGCAAGGCGTGTGGGATCTTAGCTCCAGGACCAGGGATCGAACCTGCACCCCACATGTGAAGCAAGATCCTGGAGCGACAGCCCACTCTGTGTGGCACAGGGCAGGCAGGACATGGTGGCAGTCTTTGCTCCCAGGGGAAGGGCCATGTATCTTTTTGAATTGTAGTTTTGACTGGATATATGCCGGGGAATGGGATTGCTGGATCATATGATAATTCTGTTTTTGGTTTTCTGAGGAACCTTCATACTGTTTTTGACAGTGGCTGCACCAACTTACATTCCCACAAACTGTAGTAGGGTTCCCTTTTCTCCACACCCTCTCCAGCATTTGTTATTTGTAGACTTTTTAATGATGGCCATTCTGACCCAAGTGAGGTGGTGCCTCATTGTAGTTTTGTTTGCATTTCTCTGATAATTAGTGATGTTGAGCATCTTTCTTGTGCCTATTGGCCATCTGTCTTCTTTGGAAAAATGTCTGTTTAGGTCTTCTGCCCATTTTTTTGATAGCGTTGTTTGTTTTTTTGTTGTTGAGTTGTATGAGCTGATTGTATATTTTGGAAATTAAGCCCTTGTCAGTCACATCATTTGCAAATATTTTCTCTCATTCTCTAGGCTGTCTTTTCATTTTGTTTATGGTTTCCTTTGCTGTGCAAAAGCTTGTAAGTTTGATTATGTTCCATTTGTTTGTTTTTGTTTTTATTTCTATTGCCTTGGGAGACTGACCTAAGAAAACATTGGTATGATTTATACCCGAGAATGTTTTGCCTGTGATCTCTTCTAGGAGTTTTATGGTGTCATATCTTAAGTCTTTAAGCTATTTTGAGTTTATTTTTGTGTATGGTGAGAGGGTGTGTTCTAACTACATGCAGCTGTCCAACTTTCCCAACACCACTTGCTGAAGAGACTTTTTTTCCATTGTATATTCTTGCCTCCTTTAGCGAAGATTAATTGACCGTATGGGTTTATTTCTGGGCTCTCTATTCTGTTCCATTGATACATATGTCTGTTTTTGTGCCAATACCACTCTGTTTTGACTACTGTAGCTTTGTAATATTGTCTGAAGTCTGGGAGGGTTATGCCTCCTGCTTTGTCCTTTTTCTTCAGGATAGCTTTGGCAATTCTGGGTCTTCTGTGGTTCCATATGAATTAGGATTATTCTAGTTCTGTGAAAAATGTCATGGGTAATTTGATAGGGATCACATTAAAACTGTAGAGTGCTTTGAGTAGTATGGCTATTTTAATAATATTAATTCTTCCAATCCAAGAGCATGGGATATTTTTCCATTTGTTTGAATCATTTTCTGTTTCCTTTATTAATGTTTTTTTGGGTGCAATTTTAAAAGGTATTTTTTTTTCATTTCATTTCTGATATGTCATTGTTGGTGCAGAGAAACGCAACTGCTTTCTATATGTTAATCTTGTATCCTGCTACCTTGCTGAATTCATTTATCAGTTCTAGTAATTTTTGTGTGGAGTCTTCAGGGTTTTCTATATATAGTATCTTATCATCTGCACATAGTGACAATTTTATGAGAGGAAAGTTCTTTTTAATGGAGCTAAGACATTTCTCCCATTCTTGCTATATATATATTTGTTTCTCTGGAATAGAGGATCTGAGGAGACAAATCTTAAACAGACTAAGATGTGTAATTGTGCCTTCAACTACGAAAAACAGGATCAGTGAAATCTCTTTAAAATTTCCCTTGAGTGAGAATACATTCATTACATAAAAGTGGTGCTCTAAGCCAGTTGTGTTTTTTCTCTACAGATCAGGGTCTCAGGCAAATATGAGATCTTATACAGAAGGTCAGGCTGTTTATCTTAGAAGAGACTTATTTTTCTTCTTTTTAAAAAATCAGGTAAAAGAATGAAAATAGGCCAAACCATTAGTAAGAATTTATGATAGAACTCAAATCCAATGAGTAGTTGTGAGCTAGTTGCCTAGGTGTGTGTGACACTTCAGCCCAAGGTAACATCTTTATGGAGATATGAGTGGTTTTTATTATCAAAAATAACACAGTACATTAATGTATATGTTGAGATCACTATTCAATACTAATATGATAGCCTTGAGAATAGCTATTTTGATTCTTCTGGTTCTTTATTTGGGCCTGTCAAAAAGTTAGTAAAAAGCTTGACTGATTTTAAGGGGTTATTTAATTTGAAATTTAAGACTCTCCTACATTTTCCTTTGAAAAGTAATTTCAAAAGGAGAAAGGAACCAATCAGAGTACACGTGATAAGGAGCAGACAATAAAATTATGAAAACTAGGCACACCTTTGTCTCTCTTTAGTTACCATGCTAGGACTTTAGGAATTTTTAAGACATAAAGATATAAAATCTCATTATAGGTAGTACAAGCCATTGTTCTTACAAGTTGGCTGCCCAAAGTGCAATATGAAGAGTATGAAATGATGATGGTTTGGCTGACTGACGAAATATTTTTAGGGGCATTACTGGAGATTATTTTTTAAAGACCACTGATAAAATAAAACATCCTAAGCCTACTAGTGGATATCTGGTTATGTTATAACATGTTCAGGCACTTAAATATTTACTGAGAACTCTGCAAGGCACACTTAGTCTTACACCAGCTTCCCTTTAAAATAATGATACATGGTCACTCTCAACTTACCCTTGATATTTTCAAAATTAGAATAATTATTTTAGAATTATTTTTCTATAGATCAAACCAGCTAAAACTATGAACATGATGAAATAAACCTCTACTTTGTATAAATGAAGAGGACAGATGGGCACTTATTTACTGGAAGACTTAAAAGATTCATGTTCTAGCAAACCCTCTAATTGTTTGAAGGCCCAAAACCAGTGTCACAGAAGCTCACTGTGTAAGCAAAGCTCACTGTGTAAGCAAAGGGGCACTGTCAGGGACCATTGTTTATGTAACGGTCAATATGAAAGATTAAGCAGTCCTTAACTTGTTAGCTTTTACTTCAGATTATTTTCTAGAAATGCCTTTTGTATGTCATCTGCAAAAATGTTTGTCTGAAGTCTTCTTCAGAGAAAGGGTTTATCCACTGGGTGCTTTGGTATTTTTTCCCCCAGACAGCACTGACTTAGTGTTTCCATCCATACAAGTGTAGACTTTATCACCCCAGCATCTTTTAGACTCAAGGAGACTGAAACATTATATACATTTTTCTAAGGATCCAGGAAATGTTATGTCTCTCCAAAGATAAATATATCTTTTACCACAAAGAGAGTTTGGAAACGGGATAAAATGTCATTCATATACCCATAAATAATTAATTGAGGTACTCCTATGTAGGCACTCTTACTAGGTGTTATGAGGGACAGAGGTGGCTCCAAAGATAAGCCAGGTACGGACCCTGACCACAAGGAATTCACACGGTGCTTAGGATGACAAGGTACAGATATGTAAATAATTATGGTACAAGATAATTGGATATGGCTCAGGATTATGATTCATACCATAAGTGAGGTACATAAAGACACGTAACAAATTTCACCAGAAAAAGTGATCAACTTTAAAAATTTGTGCATCAGCAATTTCATTCATTACTTCATTTTGAATCCCAGAGCCCCAGTGGAAGTCTTTCTGAGGGAGACCATCGGAGTGTAATAAAAATTGCTATCAAAGAATCCCTAATAGAAAGTATTCAAAGTGTGGCAGCTCTTTGGTACCAGAGAGGCCACCAAGATTCAAAAATACCCATCTGCATGGCTACCCGTAGTCCTGAGAGTGGTCTCTTCTAGATAGGGCTGTCAAGACACCTGGGTTGTGATTGTCATGAATTTATGGGGTGCTGCAGCTTTAAAAGCATGTTTCCATCCATTATCTGTTAATTATTTCCTCTGAGCGTAGGCTGGCACCATGCAAAGGGCATCCAGGACACCAGGGTTCTAATTCTGCTCACTGGCTCTGATGTAAAATAAAGGATTTGGTCATCAGATTCTTTCCAAGGTTCCTCAGGTAGCTAGGTGGGTGGGGCAAATTTTATTATCATCACGTTATAGATAGGGAAACTAAGGTCAGGAGCACCTGAGGGGCTTGCCCAAGGTCTCAGATAATAATTGATATCCAATACTTGAGATTAGACACCTGGCCTATAAGGACAAAGCATTTTCTTCTATATCATACTCATAACCACACCTAACATTTGTGGGCAGGAGGACAGATAGAGGCACACATAGCATTACTCTTAAGTATTTCAGTTACAAATCAAGATAACACACTGTTAAAATATGATCTATCCTCCCACCTTGACAGATACTTCTTTGCAAGACCTGGATGGTCAGGTGTGAATCACGAATTCTTGGACTCCTCCAAGGGCCAGGCTGGAAGTGGCAGGGAAGGGAAAGCTGACTTAGGCGGGGCCCAAAGTGCCTGGGAGGGCACGCCTCAGCCCATAGGTCCTAGCACCATCCACACTCCAACAGAGACCCATTCCTGCACACAGGGGTGCGTTCAGAGGTCCAAGCAGATCCTAGAAGAGGGTTTGGTACTATTTGGGTAGCGGATTCCAGAATTCTGACTACTGGGGGCATGGTCTGGAAGAGGTTTCAAGCTCCTTGACCCTGTAGGAAGGGGCACTGTCAGAAGAGAGTCAGGGTGGGCAGAGGTCCCTCTTGCTTGGGTTTAAGAGCCTGTCTGATCATACAACCTCAAGATGCAACCTAAGAAAGAGTAAAATCTGGGAACTTTCTTGTGAGAAGGTAGTATTGCCTAATGGTTACAAGACCAGGTTCTGCAGCCAAACACCTGAGTCGGGATCCTAGCGTGGCCACTCATTAGCTGAGAAATCTTACGCCAGTTACTGAACATCTTAGGGCCTCAGTTTCCTCATCCTTAAAATAGGTATAATAATTATTTTTACGAGGAGTAAATAAGATAGCACATGTAAAACGCCTAACAGACATTAAACGCTGGGTAAATGTGAGGTTCTCTCAATCCATATTAGGGGAATTTGCCTTGAAAGGTTTCTGGAGAATTATATAAGCATAACTATAGCCAAGCACTCTGATAACCCCTCTCTCCTCTAATAGCGGGGCCAGGCGCAGGAATGGGCTCCGCCTACCCCACCCAAGGCGTTGGCTGCTGCCCGAGCCCCGCCGGGTCCCTTGGCCAAGACTTCACGCTGCAGCCGCGCATACTACAAGCTACGGCAAGGGGTTCGGAGAAGGTTAACTGGCAAACGTAGCCCTGAGTCACGGCAGGACTAAGGCATTGAAACCAAGCGTTAGCACGCTGCTTGATTTATCCCTGCAGTGCGGACGGTTAAACCAGTGGGAAGTGGCGTCGACAGGATATGGAGCCAGGATTGAAGCAGCTCGGTCCCCTCCCAACCCCTTCGCCCTGGGGCTCACGCTAGTATCGCTAAGTCTTTTGACAGGTCTTGACATCTCTTCTTCGTGAGGAAGGAGAGAGACCCGGAACAAGTCAAGGCATCCCCCTGGTACCTCCCGCGAGTGCGAGCCGAGCCCAGTGTTGCGAATGCCCGCCCCAAAGCAAAGACGTTTTCTAAAGGCAAGCCTGGGCATTCCCCCACCCCACCGGGTGAGCTGAATTCAGTGGCTCATTTCCACATCCTAGCCCCTCCCCCTCCCTAAGAAAAAAAACAAACAAAAAAAACACCTTGCAAACTTTGTTGTTTCTTGAGGACCAAGAACTGTAACCAGCTCCATTTAATGGATAGTCGTGACTGGGCACCAAAAAGTCAGACTCTCTTGAAAACACCAACAAAGGACTATATTTAGCTCTGAGCTCTCCGCCTAAATTCCTTATTTTTTCACTCTTAGCTTCGAAACGACTAGCTTGGGGAAGTGGGAGGAAGGGGGCGGGGGAGCAGCAGAGAAAGAACAGCTGTGCCTCCGCCTCTCAACTCAATCTCTATAAATAACCAATCACGAGCGGAGGCTACTTTTTAGCCAATGAAGCAGCCCAAACTGATAAAACCTTGGCAGTAGCCAATGGGAGAACACTCGAGGGTGTGAGATTTGCGCCCCGGGGCCAATGGGTCCTGAGTCTGGGAGAGGTAATCTGAGCTGGAGTGTGGGTGTGTGGTGCACAAGCTTCCTACTTCCAAGCCCCAAAACCTGCTCTGCCCACTGAGCATGCCCTGACTAGCTGCGGCCGCCGCCGCCGCCGCCGCCGCTTCTGGATCGGGCTGTGATCCGCTCTCCGGGTTTTGGCCACAGCTGAGTGGGGAGGTGGGTGGGGCCCGCCAAGTCCCAGCCCGGAGACCAATGTGGTCACTAGACGCTGCACCTTCCCTCGTGGGGACAGGGTTTCAGACCCAGTGTTCCTCTTTTCTTTGTCCGAGGGATGAAGTACGAGAAGAGTCGGCCAGAGAAGGCCGGGTAGAAAGGGCCGCGCCTTGAGTGGGGGAAGATGCTCCGCCTGCCAGTCATACCCCCAAATGTCCTTTGGGTCTCGGTCCCGGGATGCACACCAGCCGGCCGGCCGGGGAGTGGAGTCCACGAGCTTTGGATAAAGGGAGGTGGCAAGAGGCCAGCCCACCCCAACCCCGGGGTGGCCCGCCGCGCCCACCCGCTTCTCGCAGAGCCGGGACCCCTATGCACTAACCCCAAAGCCGCGAAAAGAAGACGGTCTTCGTCCTCCCACTGGCGCTCTCCCAGCCGGTCTCTTAACACCCACACACACCTTCCCCCCCTCCCACACACATTTCTTCTCCGGCTCCTAGACTAACGCCTATCGCGAATCCGCTAGTCCTGAATCAAATCTCGAGCCCCACCCACAGCCCCACCCCCGCCCGGCCCTCCGGAAAACCAGGAGCGTGGGATCCGGCGGGCGCGGCCGGCGGCGGCGCACTGGGCATGCTCGCCGGGGCGGGGAGAGCTGGGCTGCGCGCGGCGAGTAGGAAGCCCTCGCCCCGCGGAGGCTGCGGGAGAGAGCTCGATGGGCCGCGGCGGTGGGCGCACGATCTGCGGGGACTCATGCCACGCGCGTCCCGGCCCGGCGCGCAATTAGCAGCCGCCTCCGCAGCCCGCCGCCGCCGCCGCCTTCTCGCCTTCCTGGGCTGCCGCGGCGAGAAGCTGCAGTCCTTGCCTCGCACCGGCTGCCGGCATTGTCCTCCCGCTCCGCCGCCCAGGCTGCCGCTGCCGCCGTGGGCTGCTGCGGGGCCCCGGACCCGCGCCGCAGGGACGCGCTGCCGCTGCAGGTCGGCCCCCGGTCCCCGCTTGGTGGTTTCCGCGCCTTGCGCTCCTCTGCCATCCTCTCCTTAGTTTTTCCTGCGAAGCTGAGGACGGGGAGAAGTCCAGCCGCCAAGCCCAGCCTTCCTCCGGCGTGCAGCCCCGACGGGGCCGCGGCTGGCGCGGTAAGAGCGCCGACGGAGCCATGAGAGAGTACAAAGTGGTGGTGCTGGGCTCGGGCGGCGTGGGCAAGTCCGCGCTCACCGTGCAGTTCGTGACCGGCTCCTTCATCGAGAAGTACGACCCCACCATCGAGGACTTCTACCGCAAAGAGATTGAGGTGGACTCGTCGCCGTCGGTGCTGGAGATTCTGGACACGGCGGGCACGGAGCAGTTCGCGTCCATGCGGGACCTGTACATCAAGAATGGCCAGGGCTTCATCCTCGTCTACAGCCTTGTTAACCAGCAGAGCTTCCAGGACATCAAGCCCATGCGGGACCAGATCATCCGCGTGAAGCGGTACGAGCGCGTGCCCATGATCCTGGTGGGCAACAAGGTGGACCTGGAGGGCGAGCGCGAGGTTTCGTTCGGCGAGGGCAAGGCCCTGGCCGAGGAGTGGAGCTGCCCCTTCATGGAGACGTCGGCCAAAAACAAAGCCTCGGTGGACGAGCTGTTCGCCGAGATCGTGAGGCAGATGAACTACGCGGCTCAGCCCAACGGCGACGAGGGCTGTTGCTCGGCCTGCGTGATCCTCTGAGGCGCCCGCGGCTGCCGCGCGCCGGCCGCGCTCTGCGCACAAAAGCCAAACGCACCCGATTCTTCTAAATGTGATTTCTCTTCTTGCTTTGAGATTGGAGACGACTTTGCATCAGCCGGGGTGTCCCGGGAGCCCGGCTGGCCGCCGTGGCCGCGTCCCCTTCCTCTGACCCGTGTCCGAGGGGGTGTCCCGTCAGGACCATCCGAGACCCGGTGGAAATGTGGCTCTTTGCAGCATGTACGTTTCTCATTGATTTTGGTTGACGCATATTTCCCCATTGAAGCAGCCGTTGCGGCGCAGTATGGCAGCTTGACAGCGGCAAGCGAAAGTTTCAGCCTGGAAAAAAAATGGGGTGGGGGAGGAAGAGGATGGGGAGAAGGTGGAAAAGGGGGAATTCTTTTTTTTTTTCTTTCAACAACCGTTTTTCTAGTTCCAAGTTTTAAATACACGGAAGGAAGTCCGGGAGAACCAAATGAAGGAGCAGGATGAGAGGAAGAAACTTTTGTTTTTTCCTTGTTTTCCAGGAGTAGCTGGAAATTAAGATCGGGTTCCTTTTCTGCCAGCTTGGAAGGGCAACCCCGTGACTGCGATTCTGAGGATGTCTATGCAAAGTTGGATTCTTGTTACAGTATATCCAATCTGAAGTATTGCACATCTGAACTGGGACTGTTAACACTGATGCCAATACAGTGTGGGGTGCCAGAAAGTGTCTGCTGATATTTGTGGAAAAAAAAAATCTATTTTGTTTACCTACTGTATCCAAGGGGAGTCTGGGGGAGAATGGTAGTATTTTTTTTTTTTTAATCAGCTGTGAAAAAAAATGTTACAGATCTGCACATTTTTGTGTGTACTGTTGTGTGTGTGTTTGTTTGTTTGGTTTTTTAGATTTAGCTTTTTTGTTCTTATTGGTTGGCAGTAACAAGGTGTTGATGACTAGCTCTTTAAAATACAGTACAAGGACTTCATAAATGTGATTCAGGGCCCCCAGCACCCCTGTGTCTGCAGAGTGCCTTCAAAACTCAGCTGTTCCAGCCGGTGCCAACCTGTGAACTTCCCACCAGATCCCAGAATCTGCTATTCCCCCCAAACCACTTCCCAGTTTCCTTTCAGTAATCTTCCTGAAGGAGCCAGGACAATAGGGCCTGTTGTTTGGTGAATTTCTTTTATTATTTCCTTTTAAATGTAATTTACTTGTCTTGCAATGGTTTTTTTTTTTTCTTTTTTAAATTTTTTGCTTCATTTTGTTTCAATGTTCAGGTATTTAGCTCCCCTTTTATATAATTTTTTTTTTAATGTTTGGTTTTCTGTTATAGGGTGTTCCTCCAGAAGCAAAGAGCAAAATTTTACTGTTGTGATGTACTGAGAGAATTCTAACAATTTGTAATTTCTAATTCCAGACACACGTTTAATCATTGTCTCTTCATTTTAAGATTTTTAATACAAACATCATTTTTAAAGAAACAAATCCAAATTATTGTTTGTGTTTCTGTGTTTCATATTCAGTGATTTAATACAGTATCATGATTGAGGTGGACAGGGGCAGGTACATGGTGCCCTCAAGAGTGGTTTGTTGAATTTTGAAGAGAGAAGTGTCTCAGTCACAAGTTGGGTGACATTACTCCCAACTCCTTAAATAATGGAAAAAAATCATCAAAGTCTAGGAAGCCCTGGGGTATGGTGATAATCCTCTGACTATAAGATGAGCTGGATATTGAATCTGTTCTGCTGACTTGGAATAGTTTATTTCTCTAGGAAGGGGAGAAACCAACTGCTAAGACTGCCTTAGATCTGGGAGAGTAACCATCCACCTGGTCAGACAGGGTAGTGCTTTTAATTTTCTTTTTTCTTTCTTCCTTTATTCTTCTTTAGTTGTGTTTTGTTTTGTTTAAAACACCTATCCAGTTGAAAGCATGTTTGGGGAAGATGATTTTCAATTCTGAAGTCATACCTTGTAGTGTGTTCTGCAGTACATTTGTATGGGTTGTGGACAGTATCTCAACCCTTTTGAGGCTTTGATTAGGAAATAGATCATTAGATTACAAAAGAAGAGAAAAAGAAAAAACTAAGACAAGCCTCTTGCTCTCATTACACTGTGCAGTTTGTGGACCATTTTGACCTCATGAAATTTTCCTTCTAACAGCAGGAGGCAGTGTGAGCTTTTGATTTTGTATTTTATTTTTCCTAAGGGCCACTTTACTAATATAATCTCCATAGAATAAAAGAAGGTGTATAACTGTATATATCAAGAGCACTTGATATATCTTAGGTCCATGAAGTGTAGATGAAGTCTTTTGAAGGGTCTTTTGACAAAGGGATTTATTCTGTTGAGGAAGCCAAAAGAAATTACAGGCCACAGGTTTTTTTAAAGCTGTATTAACATATCTTGCCTTAAAATATTGTGTCCGTTGCCCAGGTGACATCTCAGAATTCCAGCACAGAGAAGGAATAGGGAATTCTGTCTGGGTTTGGTCCTAAGGCCGTTTCTTTCACTCTTGATCTCACTTAAGTTTAGTATCAAACTCAGAAGGCAATGTATATATGCTAAATATAGAAATTAGGAGAAACTATTCAAACTTAGGCTTTGCAAAGATTCATTCTTGCATTTGTGTAAATTTAGTTGATTCAGTAGCTCTAAAGTGTTGAAAATTCTTAAGACATATATCAAGTACTATATAAAGGATTCTTTAAAAGGCATTTAGTGACTGTTTCTTATAGTTTTGTTTTGGTTTTTTGGAAGCCTTTTTTTTTTTTTTTTTCCCTTGCGGTACGCGGGCCTCTCACTGTTGTGGCCTCTCCCGTTGCCGAGCATAGGCTCCGGACGCGCAGGCTCAGCGGCCATGGCTCACGGGCCCAGCCACTCCGCGGCACACGGGATCTTCCCAGACCGGGGCATGAACCCGTGTCCCCTGCATCGGCAGGCGGACTCTCAACCACTGCGCCACCAGGGAAGACCTTTGGAAGCCTTTTGACATAAAATGCTGGCAAGTATCTAACTAACTTAAGAAATGTATATACTCCTGACAGGGAATTTTTGAAAATGGGAAATTGGAAATGAAATAGGTTGCTGGGTGCATTAATCATCTTCACACAGGATTTAGTCACTTACATGACTAAATTCTTTATCGGTCTGGGATGGCAAGGCAGAAGATTTTAATATACTTTTACTGAATACTGTAAAATAAATGCTTTCTGGATTCTCAACGAAAGCAACTTTGTGTGTACCCCTGGAGCAGGAAAATAGTATTGAATCTTGTAGCCTTCTCCAATATTTTCTTGATGAAATTGAGAGAAATTAGAAACATTGTTTTTAAGAATATGTCAGTTTATTTGGCTAGTAAGAACCCCTTCTAGAATTATGGTGTGAAGAGATAAGAGCGTTTGTTTCCCTGGAAAAGTTGGGCTGACTTAAGAGTGTCAAAGGAAGTGAGAGAGGGAGGGAGGGAGGAGTTTGTTGTAAGGCAATCACCTGTCAAAACAAACTGGGTGGAAAAGAAACCTTTATCTTGGGGAGCAAAAGTTAACTTTTTAATTTGACCCCTGCTAGTTTTTAACAGCTTTTCCTTTTGGTCCCTGACAGTCATCCAAGCTTTATGTCATCTTAAAGGATTATTTTTGTCCTCCTTTTGTAATAGCCTCAGAAAAGTTGAAGGTATCATCTGAAAGTCTAACATTTTTGTATTTGGGAGTTATGGTTCTTAGGTACAACAATGTCCACCTTCTTAACTGCTGAAATAGACTCCACTGAATCACATTTTAGGACCAGATCTATTTAGGATTAGACTTCTTTCAGTGTATGAGGCTTTATGCTTCCTGATTTGTTAACCTTTCCTATAGGTGGGAATCCTAAAATGCCCCATTGATTCAAATTATTCAGGTAGTTTTGTTTTCGCCAGCATGTTATTGCACCCCCTTTTGATTTATATTCATGTTTCTCAGAGATGGGATGGCAAAGTGAGAGAACACTATGTAGCAGCTGGTCTTGAGAAATAGATACAAAATGCCTGTACCTTAACTGTCATCAAAGGATCTATTTACTTTTCACAACAGCTAGAATAAGCCCCCTACTTATAAATATGAGGGTTTAATTTGGAGATCACCACCATGAGTTAAAGTGGTATCAAACATTTGTTGCAGTGTCTACTTAATTGGGAAAACTTTCTAATGTCAATTTTGTCCTGATGAAAATGTAGCAAAGTTTTAAGTACTGTATAATAGAATATGGTAAGTTTGATTATGATATTTTACTCAGACTACTGGGAATAATTAAATGCATTTAATTGAACATGGTGCTAGTTCTAGAAGATACGTTTGATCTAATTAATGACAGTAGGATTTTGATAGTTGGAGAAGGCTTTAGGGATCATCTAGTCCAGAGGATCTCAAACTTGACCATATATCAAAATCACCTGGAGGTAAAAACAAGTCATGCTAAGCTCTTCCTATAGTTTCTTATTCAGTGTATCTGGATACGACCTCATAATTTTCATTTCTAACAAATTTCCAGGTGATGCTGATAGAGCTGTTTCAGGGACCACATTTTGAGAACTGATGATGATCTGGTCCAAACTCCAAATGAGTACTGAGAGCTACCTAGATATTTAGGGACACAGACTTAAGACCCGTGTCACACAGTTAGGGTGCTGCCTACCACAAAGTCATGGAATAATCTTGACTGAATTCTGTAGCTATTGAGGACATATGCCAGTTACACTAAGAATGTTAAACTGGAGTGTGAACGGGGAAGCCACATTCTGGCTGAGTGACCATGTTCACATTAGTATGTGAATAATTGGGTTCTGGTTTTCAGTATTCAGAAGGTAACGAAAGTGAATAAATGATTAGAATAGGGGTGTGGCCTAAATAATCAGAATAAACATTTTCTCTCAAAAAATTATTTTGAAAAATCTTTGATAAAGGGAACACTTTTAGGTATTTGTCTTCTCTTACTTCAAGATTAAAAGGCAAGAATTTTAGATTTTTATGATTCCTAGTAAGTATTTATAAAAGTTATATTTGAGAATTTAAATCTTCAGGTCATAGTAGGCACATGTGTATGTCAACATGTATATGTGTGTGTGTGTTAATACATACATTCAGTTTCTTAGCCAGACTTTCCAGGAATCAGTCAATTCAATGGCATTTAGTTCTATAGTTATCCATCCTGACAATGAACAGCATAGAACGGTGCGGTGCATTTGTTTCATTACACGTCTTATCTTTTGGAATGGTGAGTGTTGATCTATTTTGTAAATTGGAGGGGGCAGCTATTTATATTTTTCCTTTGGTATTAAACAGAAATCTCTGAGGAAATGTTTTTCTTAAAATAGAGTAGGAAGTACATGCTTTTTTGTCCAATTGACTAAACTTTCTATTTTTTAAACATTATCTGGCAAAATTATGTGTGCCTAAGTTTATCAGAGGTTTGAAGATGTGTGGTTGGTTTATTTGTGGTAATTGTGCAAATACAGCAAAAACATTTTTTTTAAAAGTAGAAAATATTGATGCGCTGAGAATACAAGTACCCAAAAAGGCCCAAGATTATTCCTTGATTGTTAAGAAGATGGTTACAGGGACTTCCCTGGTGGTCCAGTGGTTAAAACTTTGCCTTCCAATGCAGGGAACATGGGTTCAGTTCCTGGTTGGGGAGCTAAGAAACCACATGCCTCACAGCCAAAAAACCAAGACATAAAACAGAAGCAGTATTGTAACAAATTCAATAAAGACTTTAAAAATGGTCCACATCAAAAAAAAATCTTTTTTTTTAAAAAAAAGAATACGGTTACAGTGGAAATTGGTAGACATAGGAGAAACTGATTTATTCATTATTCAGCAAGCATTTATCGAGCATATACTGTTAGCTGTGGTGTAAGGACTAATCCTTAAATAGGCAGAAGCCAGGCAAGAGAGCAATAGTTTTGTGCTTTTATCACAATAAGCTGTGAGAATAGCATATATTAAACAGTAGGAGTACGTGTAAAAGCAGTTACCTGTGCCATCAGTTATAATAGAATCCTGTGTGTCTGTCTGGCAGGCAATAGAATAGGTAAAATTTGTTAAAAATTGGAACTTTACTTTGAAAGGTATGTGGATATTGCACATAAAAATGGATCCCGTGAGGTTTAAGTAACTAATAGTTGTTTTGTTGCATGTGGAGCTGTGTAGTTTTGTGAATCATTTCCAACTAACTTTTTGAGATTAGCTAAAATTGAATATTTAGAAATAAGTCAGTTTACTTTTATATTTTCATGTCAAAGGGAGGAGGGGAAATAGACCTATGAAATTTGTTCAGTGTTTTTATATTTTTCTTTTATGAGGAAACAAAAAAGGGAAGGACAATTTAGGTTATATTCTTAAAGAAAGAAGCAACTGTTGGCATAAGGTTATTTTGGGCTCCTCATGTAAAGAAGATTCAGGGTAGAGTACTTCTTTTGAAAAAGATAATCTCCTAAAAATGAGTGTGCCAAAGAATTAAGCTATTTTAAGTTTGCTAAGCTTATAGTTATTTTATACAGAAGCTCTTGCTCTCAAGCCTTTAGTGCTTATTGAAGAAGGCAGCCAGCTCAGAGAAAGAAATGTTGGGCAACAAACTATTTATAAGAAGTAGCTATAATAGCAATTATTGTAAAACCATATGAACTAAAGGGAGTTGTGATTGTTAACCTCCTGCAGTTTGCAAAATGATCTCTAGTGACGTTTGTGTAGAATATCTCATGAATTTAACAACATGCTTTTTAAATGTAAAAAGTCACAGAATTACAGAGAGAATAGTTCATCTGAAAGTACTTCATTGTTTATTTTTTTAAAAAATCTGATTATTATTGAACCATTTATGAGATGAAAATTTATTATAGTTTTATAGCTAAAGTAGGGGGTCTTCATGTTTTACATCTGACCACTTATAAAAAGTTTTCAAAATTTGGGTTAAGTCATGAACCCAGAATATTTTAACGTTATTTAATATTTGTATATTAATATATTTCAAAAATATTCTTTTTAAAGGCTAACATTATATTGAATTATATCTCTTTCAAGAAAAGAGCCTGTAGAGATCTGTTCTAGTACCAGCATAATTTTATAAGAACATATATATCAATAACATATTTTAAAATATATTTTAGATAGTTTTGCATTTACATTTGTAAGTAGGTAAGGAGAATTGCAAGTATATCTCTAAGTTTGATTTCAACATCATTCAGCATCTAGTAGAAAGTTTGATTTCAACATCATTCAGCATCTAGCCTTGAGGTGGGAGTTCTTTACTCTGAGTTTGGTTATCTTAGCTTTACTTTATCATATTACCTGTTATTTTTCTTTTTTGTATATCATTTCATTTCTCTACCTCAGCTTTATGCAAATGGTTTTCTCTGTCACATATGTAATCCGTATTAATCGATAAAAAAAAATCTAAGAACTGCTTAACTGATGGCTATATAAATGTGTTTTCTCTGTAATAGTGTAAAGGGAAAAGTATTTTTCACACTGTTTGAGGGCCAGACTGAAACAAAGCCAACTAGTTAGAGAAGATTGCCTACTAAACAGATATTACCTTTCGGTGTCGGCATAACCTTTGCATTTCATTTTTAAAACTGATAAGGGAAATTTTTAAAAACTGAATTCAATCGTAGGAATATTCATTTTCATATACTTACAAAAGCCTAAAAATATTTCCAGGCCATCTTTTCTTCTTTACTAATCTTTTGCTGAGGTCAAAAAATGAGAAATAACCCATGCACTCTCTTTGAGAGAATCTTATACCTTGAAAGGCAGGGGCAAAAATAGACAAAAACTTAATCTGAAGGGCAAAACTGTTCTTATACATTTTATACATTTTTATACAAACCTCCTTTTATTTTGTCACTGAGGAAGCACAAATAGTAATGAGGGCAAGGGAATATTTTCCTTAATCATTCTGGCAGCATTCAGCAGGCGGGCTGGGTACTGTTTGCCAAGGCAGGAGAGTGTGATACAGAGCTGAGAAGGCAATCACTGCAGGCTGAGGTGGAATCCTTCCTCAGCCCACACCCTCATTCCTGCGTTCCTACAATCCTAGAGGATTTCCTGCGTCCAGGTTTGTGATTCATTGTAATGCAGGATTTACTGAGGCTTAGGGCTGCTGCTGGCCAAAGGTGAAGAAGCCTGTGGGATGGCGCGATAATGCTCCTGTAATAAATTCCACTCTAACTCAGGATTGCTCAACCTCAGTACTATTAATATTTGGGGCTGGATAATTGTTTTTTGTGGAGCACTGTCTTGTGTGTTTCAGGATGTTTAGCAGCATCCCTGGCCTCTACCCACTAGATGCCAGTAGCACCCCTTCCCATCCCAGTTGTGACAACCAAAAATGTCTGCAGACGTTGCCTACCATTTGGGGGCGGGGGGAGTGGGGGGCGTTGCGGCTTAACAGCCCCTGGTTGAGAACTACTACTCAACTTGGCTGGTGTATTTGGAGGAGACATAAGCCAGAGGGGAGAGGGGTTGAACCTAGGAGCAGTTAAGATATTCCTTACTCCAGGAAAGCACTGTAATCAATGCTTCTCTTTTAAAATATCAGTGTTCTCTATTATACTTGGGACAATATCACTTTGATCAGCTCATTAAAATCCACACATAAGAGAAAATCTCAGGGATTGAGTTTTTTGGCGATTTAATCCAAAAGGATGGTGTGCTCTGGTTGGGGTGATGAACTCTAATGGTCAGAGCGTACCTCAGGGCATGCTGATAACTAAGTAGAGGAACCTAGAAGGGAGGTCAAGGGCATCAGTGTTGCAGTTTTGGGGAGGCCCCTTAAACCTCCAGTAGGAGACATCTGGAAGGTTTTCAGCCTCACCCAGCTTCCTCCACTCACAGTCTCTTTCCAGTTAATCCAGGCCCCTATTCCCCATCTGGACTCCTCACTTTGGGGTAGAAAGGATGCATTTTATGCATCCCATCCCTCCTTATTTTCACTTTTGCAATTCCTCCCTCCTTCCCCCTTTCTTCCTTCCTTGTGTCCAGGGCAGACCCATACTGCTTAACTGCACACACCTACCTGTGCCCAGATCACTCCGCCAGGCTGTCAAGAAGGGGGCAGCAGAGGCAGTAGTGATTGCCTCAGTAATGAAGTGCCTCTGGAATCTCGCAGTCTCTAGCCAGCAGCAGACACGCTGTGGCTGCCAACTCCTGAAACACTGCGTTAAGGACTATCCTGTCAGCAAGTTCCTGAACGTGGAATTAACTCAATGACCATGGACTTTTACTCCGTCATGATTGTTTTTGTTCTTAAGTTTTAAATGAAACAGATATCTTAAAATCTGTGTAATATACTTCTAAAAGCTTTAAGCAACCAGAGACCCTACCTAGTGGGACAATTGTGGTTCTACATTTCACAGGGGGAACATTTGGAAATCTTTCATTCCTAGTAAGTAGGAGACGTAACAGCTTTGTAACTGAGGGATAACCATCTCCAAGCCCATCAAAAGATTCGAAACTTCACCCTTTTGTTTGATTAATTACCATTTGACTACTATTCGGGGGAAAAAAGATAGTAAGTTTTTTTACAGTACTATCCTGAAAGCTCTCCAGTTTATATTTTATAGCGAAATTACTAACAATTACTAACAATTTTCCTTTTTAACTCTTTCCTCAGAAAAGTAGCACTTCATGAATAGAAAAAAGCATGTATGTGAATTATCGAAAAGTCGTATCATAATTGTTTGGATTTATCATGATGGTGGTGATTTGGCAAAATATTTACCCGCTTAATTACAAGTAATATTGATTTGTATTAGCCTAGGGAAATATCAAAAATACATGCACAATAGGACTAGAGTGCTTTTTCGGTGTTAACAATTTTGGAGAATTTTACACATTTCTATGTATAAACACATAGATAACACATCAGAAGTAAATATACAAAAAGTTGGCCTCCTCGAAAGTATTTTTGTTTAGTCATTTTAACATGTTTTTAAAAATTCTGTGATGAAAATTATCAGAATGATAACAGTGTCATTCAGTGAGAATCGCCAGTTTTCATGTTAAAAATTTTTAAGACCACCTAGGTTATCTTTTTCTTACTGCCCAAGCCTGGCCCACTCTGACTTTTGAGAACACAGCCTTTGATTTGCCAGAGAATATGAAGAGTTTCTGTAGAAACTCATTGTAGACTCTGAGAATATGAAGAGTCTACAATGAATTCCAAATGGACTTTAAAGTATTACATATCAGAACTTCAATAGATGACAGGAATCTGATTTTTACATTCTTAGTATCAGAGTACAAACTTTGTATAGCGTGGGTTTCATTAAGCAGTAAAACATTTAATCATAAATAATCAGATAATGACTGTTGTAGAGGAAGTGAGTGAATTTTATAATTGCTATCAATATCATGCCATTGAAATTTCATTAAGTTTGTGAAACGGGTATTTTCTTGGCTATTTACGTGAGTTTTAGAGTAAAAATGAAATCTCTGTAAATTTGTTATTTAAAAAATTGATCTTTTGGAGTATTTTTCTCTTGGTATTATTCTTAAAAATACTATAGTTGACCTGAATAGAGTTAAAGCTTTTGCCCCAAATACTAAATTAAGGTTCCCATAGCAACCATAATTTACCCTCTTATACAACTCCCTGTTTCATGCCATGGTTAATATATGCAGTATAACTCTAACTTTCACCTTTCCTTAGATTAAGTGTTTGGTTTCCAGGACTAGAAGGTGGAGGAAGGTGGGGAGTGATACTGTGTTTGTAGAATCTGCAGATTAAGAACAGGAGGATTGCCAAGTAATAGAAGAAGGATTTGCTTAGGATTTCAGTCATGATATTTTACTGCGTTTTGAATCAGAAAAAAAAACCATATTAAACTGAGCATTTAAATTCATGATGTATAGTATGCACGAATGAAGTTTCTTAACTGACATTATAGATCTTGAATTAGAATCTCAAAAAATAATTATCAGAACATTTTTTAACTTACTTGATTAGAATACTGTATTATAAGATGATATACCCTTATTTTATTTTAAGGACATAGTCATCTGCAAACTGTGAAGAATGCATTCATGTAGTCAGTTAAATATGGAGCACCAAATAACTACTGTACCAAGAATTAGATACCATCTGTGCCTTCACTATATTTAATATGTTCTTACATTGAATTTTACTGTTGATTTTCTCCACTAGAAGGTAAGTCTATAAGGTTAAGGGCTCATCCTTTTATCCTCAGTGCCTAGAACAGTGCGTGTCATGAATCAATAGTATTTGTTGAAGCAGTGAATGAACAATTAGTCACAAGGGGAAAGGAAGTAAGTTTGACTACAATGCTAAAAATAGGTCACAATAACTAGAAAAGTTGGAATATTTCAAAGTTCTGCATCAATTGCAGGCAAATATTATAGAATGAAATTTGTGGCCTGTTCTTTTATTCATCAGTTCTTAAATTTATAGCTTGGAATGGCGGTGCTATTATAGGGTTAATGGGACTTAACTTTTCTGTAAAGTTATCAGAAGCAAAGTTAAAAGAGTTCTAGAACTTTTAGGAAATTAGTATATTGTGTTATAAACCTTTGCCCTGCTCTGCATTGGTTTTCCAAATGCAGGTATGCCTTGGTTTATGCAGTGGATATGATTTGGGAAAAAACTGTGTATAAAAATTGAATCATATATAAGATACATTAAAAAAACCTTACTTATTTAGTGGACCCACCGTTGAATCATTCAAAAGCAGATAAATTATTATAGTACAAATAACCACTAGCTAAGAATTTGAATTTGTGTTATCACACACTAGATTTTATGTTAGAAATTTGTTTCTTAAATTATTTTTTAAATTTGAACACTTAGAATTCTATTTTTTCCAAATGGCAGGCTCTTCTTAGTAGTGCTTACCTTAGTCATGCTTGTCTAGATTGTTTCTACTCTGTGACTTGATTGCTCACCCCTGTGTCTTCCCAACTTATTTGCTGAAACTCAGGTCTACCAGGACTTAGAGTATTTTTGAATAACCACTCCTAAATTAGAGTTGCTTTCTAAGCAATAGTTTTAACTTTTCAAGAAACTCATAATAAGTTTGAGAGAGAACCTAGAAAGATGGAAACTGGTTTTTCATATTATAATATTTCATAAAGAATTTAATTTCTTTATTATCCTTAAGATTTTTAAGAAGTTTGTGATGAGAGATGCCATTTAGAAAAAGAATAATAAAAAAGATAAATTATATTGTGCCTAGTAACGACTGGTAGTAATAAATATTCCCATTTAGAAAAATAGGTTACATATAAATATAATATAGGTTATAAACATGTAAGTGTATCTACTCTATCCTTGTTTCAGACTTCCTGTTACATTTTTAAGAAAATCTTATAATTTATCTAATTCTTTATGCTCGTTAGCTCCACAAGCAGGCATCCCTGTGCCCAGTGGGGTTTGCTCTGCGGCAGCGGTTCTCAAAGTAGGGGCCCCAGACCAGCAACATCAGCCTCACCTTGTTAAAAATGCAGATTCTCAGGTCCCAACTCAGACCTACTCTATCAGAAACTCTAAGGGCGGGGCTGAACAATGTGTTTTAATGCACATTCCACATGCTTTTATCCATAATAAAGTTTGAGAACCACTGTTCTATGGGATATAGGAAGGAAAACCTGTTATGAATGGTGCCCGTTTTTGTTGGAAAGATAAGACATATACACAAATAACAGTAACAGCAGGGTGACAATGAGAAAAGGGTGGCATTCACCTTAAAATAGTCCTAGATAGGACTTTCCTGGTGGCACAGTGATTAGGAATCCGCCTGCCGATGCTGGGGACACAGATTTGAGCCCTGGTCCAGGAAGATCCCACACACTGCAGAGCAGCTAAACCTGAGCCACAACTACTGAGCCTGCGCTCTAGAGCCCACGAGCGACAACTACTGAGCCCGTGAGCCACAACTGCTGAGCCCACGTGCCACAACTGCTGAAGCCCGCCTGCCTAGAGCCTGTGCTTGGCAACAAGAGAAGCCACCGCAATGAGAAGCCAGCGTGCCGCAACTAGAGAAAGCCCGCGCGCAGCAACGAAGACCCAACGCAGACAAAAATAAATTAATTAATTAATTTAAAAAACTAGTCGTAGATAAATTGGAATTGGAATTCGCGAAGAAGAGATTACTGTGGAGCAGATATCCCCAATCATTCATTCATTATTGAAATATTATAGGTGCTGGGGCTCAGTAAGACATAATACTTGACTTATTAAATATTTAAGTTCATAAATAGGTGATTCTACTTGCTAATTACCTCACAACTAGAAGAAACTTAAGAGATCACGTAATCCGACTTGAGAGCGCATCAGAATCATCTGGATGGCTTGTTAAAACACATACTGCTGAAACCCAGTATTCCTAATTCAGTAAATACAGGGTGGGGTGTGGGAAGCAATATTTCTAACAAATTCCCAGGTGGCACTGATGCTGCTTGTCTTCAACTTGGTAATCACTGACATGGTCAGTAACTTCAAGTTAAAGCTGGTAATACTAGGGCCCAGAAATGTGACTTGCCCAACAAAAGTTAGCTAATGCCTAAGATGGACGTAAAACGAGGTTGCCAATTCCTAGTTCAATAGAACCTCCACTGCAGACTGCCTTTGAGACAACCCTTGAAGAGAGGATGCTTGCTTGACCTCACAGTGAGTCTAAGAACAACTACAGGAGTAAAGAATTGATAACTTGATGATACTTCATCTGATTCTTGTTTAAATTATAACTTCTTATTCCAGAATCAGCCCGTGTTCATGACATCTACAGTCTCAATTCTGAACCACCAAGCATTCTGTTTTGTGTATGGGGATCTGATCTGTATATAAAAGTAATATTTGAATCACAGTATCATTTCAAAAAGGCAGTTCTAAAACTTACTAATATTATCTTCCTGATAATAGGGGCTTCTCAGGACAAAAGATCTTCTATTACAAAAGCACTTTCCTCTGTAGTAGCTCTCTGTTAGATGACTGGTTGTGGAGCTAACAAAAAACTTACCATCTTCATTGAGAGTAAGGAATGAAAATATGTACTGGGAGACAATTAATGGAGATAATTCGCCGTGCATTCTTTGCTGATAATTCACTTCTCTTTCAGAAGCATGTGTGCTTTATCCATAGATCCACTATTAATTTCTCTAATTTGTAAATTAGAGAAAATATATTCATCTCCTTTTAAGTGGTGATAAAGATAGATTTTCCCCAAATGTAATTAATCTGCTTTGCATTCTTGAACAATTGTATGAAAAACTCAGACCTCTCAGTACAAATCATGTAATTGTGTTTTAAGAGATAATGTGGGAAAATCAGGCATGGATGAAAATGATATAATCTGAATTGTACTATGTCTTCCTCTGAAAATTTCAAAATCTGTTTTTAACTGCCTTCATTTTAAATTGAGTCTTGTAAGAAAACTATTTTGCTGACCTGAAGGCTAGCACTGAGGAAGAACTAGAAATGAAGAAGAGGCATAGCAGCCAGATGGTGTCTTAGCCTCAGCAGATGAATCTATGGATACTGGAGGGATGATTTGCTTCATCCCATTGTGATGAATGGCCTATAAAGGGATGAGAGCATGTTTCAGACACTTATTTCATATATATATATATATATTAGTATATAATAATACTAATTTACTACCACTGAATCAATGTTAGCACATAAAGGATAGAGGGAATATCTGTCTCTACTTCTCTGTAGTTAATCTCGTCTTTCTCAACCATTTTGTCAAACAGGGTATAAAAAATGTTCAGACTCCAACGCAGTTAAATCTTAGGCACTTTCACTTGTCACAGTCATCATCCAGTCTCCCAAATTAAAGAACAGCTGTTCAGATTCTCTTGGGTAGGACATGATGAGCCTTATTTCCTACTTCCTGTGGAGCTCAGTTTGAACTATTTCTGATTCTCTAGAACTTCAAGTAATCATCCACTCTTTAAAAGGAGACAAAAACTCAATATTAGTTTCTTGAGTAATTTGGATGACCATTTATTGCTTTCATCCTGAGAACAACTGGTTTATTTTGTTCCTAAATATAGCATTCTTACAATTACATGAAAAAGTTTACTTAGTATACCTGTATTGTATTGTGTTGTTAGAAATAGCATAAAGTTGTTTCTTCCCCCATGAAATAAAGCCAGATAATTGTGTCACCTCTTTCTTTTTAAAATTAATTTTATTTATTTTTTTGGCCATGCCATGTGGCTTATGGGATTTTAGTTCCCTGACCAGGGATTGAACCCAGGCCCTCAGCCGTGAGAGCATGGAGTCCTAACCATTGGACTGCCAGGGAATTCCCTGTGTCACCTCTTTAATAATTAAGAGTTTAATGCCTTCAACAATCCCCCTTAGGTAGAAATCTGTTTTCTAATATAATTGACTCAGTTTCCTGAAATAGGCTTCTTGGGCTCAGAAAAGAAAAAGTGAAGGTTGAGTGAAAGAGAAGAGATATTTTAAACTAAGGGTGAAATATCTGGAATAGATTGTTTTTCTCCTACCTACTTCTCCTAGAAGTGGAGGCTTGTGGGAAATTACAGTTCTAAAGGGACTTTCAGCTCTGAATTCTTAGTTTTAAATATGTATATAGAGTAACTTCATCACTGAATCAACTTAATTTCATTAGTGATAAGCTCTAAGAATCAGATGCTTCTAATATCAGTGTACTAGACTGTTTTACCATCACAGCTCAAAATTTAATATGCACGTAAATCACCCTCAGATATTACTAAAATGCAAGTTCTTACTGAGTAGGTCTGAGATTCTGAGATTCTGACAAGCTCGGTGATGATGCAGATGCTGCTGGCCATGGACCTCACTTTGAGCATCTGGGGTATGAACAATGCAACACATAATTGAGTTTTATAACTATACATCTTGTTCTCTTTCCTATCATTTTTGATTCACATGCAGACAACTTCTCAAGATAAAATAATGTCTCTAGAGTTCAAGGGTTTCATTGTAGAAAAAAGCATAAAAAATTTTTTTCTTCAAGGTAAAGAATTTGGACTTAGGATGGGATATATATTTTTTTCAATAATGGAAACAAGATAGTAAAATTGAAAACTTGGCATCTCTTTTAAATTAAGAAGTTTGAAAATGTGTCTAATTCCTAATGATTCATTTTGACTATACTGAATTCTTCAGTTCTCTTTTAGAAATGAATGTCAGCACTTAGAAATTTAGTGTCACTCAAAATCAGGTTCCATTTTATGAATATTAGAGAGTGAGTTTCAAACTAAATTTAATTTTAGAATATGTCTTAAGAGTCTGGATATCAACTAAATATGCCGTGTGGCAGTTAAACTGTTGAATGCACTTTTTTTTTCCTCTTAATAAAATATACATTTGAGGAAATAATAGGAACTCAGAAATCTGTAGTGCTAGAGGAAGAACGACATATTCTATGTCCAATTTACAATTCAATTGTAGGCCAAAAAGCCTCACAGATAAGATTAAGTCTTTAGGTATATTTACTGTATATATTTACTGTATATATCCATGTGGAGATATACATGAAGATAATAAGCATCAATGAAAAATTACAGTTCTTTTAAAGCTGCAGATAGGATTTTGTTGATTACTAACAACACAATTTAAATCAGTAGAGCTATAGTTGTTTTCATTAATTTACATAAACTCTAAAATTTAGAATCTACATTTTAAATGTTTTTGTAATTAAGAAAGTTATATTTAAAAATAACTTTTCTGGGCTTCCCTGGTGGTGCAGTGGTTAAGAATCTGCCTGCCAATGCAGGTGACACGGGTTCGAGCCCTGGTCTGGGAAGATCCCACATACTGCGGAGCAACTAAGCCCATGCACCACGACTACTGAGCATGTGCTCTAGAGCCCATGAGCCACGACTACTGAGCCCACATGCTGCAACTACTGAAGCCCACACACCTAGAGCCTGTGCTCTGCAACAAAGAAGCCATTGCAATAAGAAGCCCGTGCACCGTAACCAAGAGTAGCCCCCCCGCCACAACTAGAGAAAGCCCACATGCAGCAATGAAGACCCAATGCAGCCAAAAATAAATTTAAAAAAATAATAACTTTTCCATAAAAGCTTAATTTTTATGGCCTGATCAGTACAGCTCATTATATTCCCATGAAAAGATATTTGCTTTTTGATAGAATACTAAAAAATTAATTTTGCATTCAATTTGAGGGTGCATTTAAAAAGACTTTAGTTGTTCCAATATTTAGAATCTAGTTAAAGAGAATGTTTGTGATTGAATTAAATCTCTGTTAGCAGTGTAGGTATATACATATTTTTAATGAGTTATGTAAATCTGTGTTCATTCCTACTAACATATATTGTCTCAGTTTTGTATTGGGGGAAATGTTATTTTATATGTCATTGAAATTCTGGGTGGCCCCCTGTTCTTCTGTTGGATTTCTGGCTGATTCATAGACACCTCAAACTATCAACTGCAATGATGAATTGCAGTGGTTTATTTAGCAACTACTATGTGCCAGGTTCTTTACATACATAATCTCATATAAGACTCAGAATAATCCTACAGGTAGTAACATTCCTTCTTTCACAAACCCAGAGAAGTTAAATAATTTACAGGCCTGTCCAGATAAAAAAGACACTGAGCTGGTTTTCTTTTTTTTTTAATTTTATTTGATTATTTTTTTTATACAGCATGTTCTTATTAGTTATCCATTTTATACATATTAGTGTATATATGTCAATCCAAGGTGTCTGTTCTTTGTCTTCAAAGATCATGTTCTTACTCTCATGTGCCTCCTAAGTACAGGAGGCTGCTCCTGAAATGCCAACTAATTTTAAATGTTTATCTGCAAAGAATACAACTGTGACTCAGGTTGTTACCGTTGAAGAAAAAAAATAGGTTCTATTACAGTCTAATTCTAAATAGTTGGTATGTTATGTTTATTGTACTTTTGATTTTCCCATTCTATTGTTTCATTCTGTTAATTAAGGGTATTTAATCTTTTTTTTTTCATCCTGTGACCATCATAATAATTGTTTAAAAAATTCCAATCCAATGTGTGTAGTTCATTAGAGGCAACTGTGAGTGCTGTTTCTGAGTCTCTGCCTTGGATATAGTTGCTAGCATTTTTTCATGATTTTATTGTCTAGTTTTTTTAATAATAAGAGTAATGAATGTTCAGCATAAAAAACAACTTAAATATTAATTTATAAGTAAATAGATTCAAGTCTGATTTCTCAAATGAAAGTATTATGTTACAACTAACCTTTTCATAGTAGTCTGTTTCTACAGTTTCCTCTTCAATGCTTTCGTAGCATAAAGTGCTTTGTTCTGCTCATTTATAAAACCAAGTGTGAGCACAGCGTGGCAAGGAGAAAGAATACAGTCAGCTAGCCCTCTGTATCCATGGGTTCCATATCTGATCCAACCATGGATCAAAAAACAATTTTTTTTTAATTTCCAGAAAGTTCCAAAAAAAGCAAAACTTGAATTTGCTGTGCTGGAAACGATTTACATAGCATTTACCTTGTATTAGGTATTATAAGTAATCTAGAGATAATTTAAAGTACAGTTGGCCCTTGAACAATATAAGAGTTAGGGGCTCTGACCGTCCCCATAGTTGAAAATTTGCATATATAGTTGGCCCTCCATGTATGGGGTTCCACCATAAAGTTGGTTTCTCCATATCCTTGGTTCCACATCCTCTGATTCAACCAAGGATCATTTAGTGCTGCAGTATTTGCTGTTGAAAAAAAATCTGTGTACAAGTGGCCCTGTTGTAGTTCAAACCCGTGTTGTTCAAGAGTCAACTGTATCCAGAAGGATATGCACAGATCATATGCAAATACTACACCATTTTATATATTAGACTTGAGTATCCAAGGATTTTGTATTCAAGGGGATCATGGAACCAATCTCCCCCGGATACCCAGGGACGACTGTACAGATTATGTTTGGTGAAGCGACTTACATTTTCCTGTTGACTCCTCCATTCTGTTCATCTCCATTTAAAATCTAACTTGTCACACACTACCCCAAACAAAGCCTTTTGTAAAATGCTGCCACCATTTTGGGGTAATAGCTAAAAAATGGTGAATTGATTAATTTACTTGTAAATTAATTTATAAATGAATTATTTAATTTGAACTTTAACATAGCTTTTGAAGCATACACAACACTTGTCCAGGAAGGCAACTCTGTAAATTTTTTTCTGAGAAATTTCTCCACACACTTATAGAACTCTTATTCAAATAATCATGGTTAAAAGTGTGGCCAGAATGTTTCCCCAGAAGTTATGTCTGCTTTGCAAATACAAAGCAATCACCTATTGTCTGTGGCTGTGAAGGAGAGAAAGGAGAATGCAGTCTAATAAACATTGGTCAGCAAATTACATTTGTTTATTCACTATCAGACACATTAATCTGGTATGCTTTTATTCTTTATTCCCTCACTAGTTTGTTAGACTGTCCATTGGTGTCACATCCTCACTGAAGGAGAATAATACCTGTCTCACGTTCACTTCGGCAAGATGCCCCTGTTCTGGTTCTTTGTTTAAAGTTGCTTCAGTGCTTAGAGACTTCTTTTGCATTTATTAGCAGGGCTTTATATTTTTTAGAATTTATTTTGCCATATGATTAGTGGGGTCACTGTTAGTTTGCAACAATTATTTCAGTGCAGTAGAAGTTTCCACTTGTAATGCTGCAAGCACAAACTTGTAAAAATGAAAATTTGGGTGCCTAACCATTATTAACAAAAGTGCTTCCTTAGCTAGAGTCAAAAGATAAAAATCATATTTTTAAATTAAATATGTTGGTAAATGTGACAGACATTTTATTGAAGGAAGCTTTTCATTTTTTCCTCTGTTGAATCAAACTGTACTGTGCCATGTTGTAATTAGAGCGGAGTATCAGTCAGCTATGCTTTAGATTTGAAAGAGTAATAGGAGTAGCTTATAAAATATTAATCTTAAGAACTCCACTCAAGCATTTCAGATTTTTAAATAATTGGTGTCAAAGTCAGATAATTTTGAAAGATTGTTGTGTAAATGGTAAACAACCTGAAATAAGACAATGAGATGAATGTTGCAGTCTCCAATACTGGGAAATGCAGCTGACTGTATTTTCTTAGTCTTTTTTTTTTTTTTTTTTGCATGGGGAAAATTGTTTTTAGTAGCTTTAAAATACAACTCTGAAAAATGTAGGTATATTTAACAGGAATAGTGGGGCCTGTTTTTTTTAATTGACTATACATAGGAAAACCTTATTTAAAAAGTATCTGGGGCTTCCCTGGTGGCGCAGTGGTTGAGAGTCCGCCTGCCGATGCAGGGGACAAGGGTTCGTGCCCCGGTCCGGGAGGATCCCACATGCCGCGGAGCGGCTGGGCCCGTGAGCCATGGCCGCTGAGCCTGCGCGTCCGGAGCCTGTGCTCCACAACGGGATAGGCCACGACAGTGAGAGGCCCGCGTACCGCAAAAAACCAAACCAAAACAAAACAAAGAAAATAAAATATCTGAAGGACTCCCCACTGAAGGGTTGCAATACATTAATATATCATATGTAATTAATCAGTACTAATTACATTATGAAAGTTTGAGGAATGGCTACTTTGTTTTCTTTACAAAGCAGAGTATATTCAAGATTAGTCCTTCTTATTCTCATTCACTTGAATTCTGAAGGATTCTCTTGAGTAGAGAAACAAGGAATGGAGATAGAGCATTCGAGGGATTGCGCTTGGGAGTGTTTCTGTAGCATGAGCATCATCACTCATAAGGGTTCCTGCAGAAAAAGTGCAGAGAACTGCTCTTCTAGGACACACGACCATAGTGAAAGTTGTTTTTTAACTTGAAATGTCCTATTGTGCAGAAAACAATGAGAAGTGGCATAAGTTTTATATGGAAAAAAAAAATGCGTACCTTTCCCTTTTGATTTACTTTAGTTACCAAAAATAGGCTTGAATCATCCCCATTTGGCTTCAGATGAATAAAGAATGAACCTTGAATACAAGAAAAGCCTTAGGTTTATATGTACTTCTTAGGTGAAAATCAGCAAAATTCCAGAGAGATGAAGATGATTTTTTTTTTTTTTTTTTTTTTTTTTTGCTGTACGCGGGCCTCTCACTGTTGTTGCCTCTCGCGCTGCCGGAGCACAGGCTCCGGACGTGCAGGCTCAGCGGCCATGGCTCACGGGCCCAGCCGCTCTGCGGCATGTGGGATCTTCCCGGACCGGGGCACGAACCCTTGTCCCCTGCATCGGCAGGCGGACTCTCAACCACTGCACCACCAGGGAAGCCCGAAGGTGATTTTTAAGTGTGCCAAAGCATGATGCTAAAAAATAATAGGAAATACTACTCTGAATTCCCTCCTTTCAAATATATTTTAGAATCTGAAAATTTGGGGAGAATTATATTTCAGAAACTGAAAAAAAAAATTACCTGGGGCAAAGGACAAATAAATAGCGTTTTTTACTGAGTACTTATGAGGGTATGTGTCCAGGCACCCGCAAGTACAGCATCTGAATTAGATTTCTGGAAAATGTAACGTGTGGGGAGGGCGTTATAAGCGTACAGTGACATTACCTGTTGATTTCTTTTGTGAGAAATGAAATGTCATTCATTTCAGGCCGATTTAGGGAATTGAGAGCATGATTTTGAGCTGTTTTACACATGGAGTCTTTATTAGCTTCTCCTTTTCCCATTGTTTCTCAACTACTCAGATTCAGTGAGTGCTGGACTCCATAGGGAATTGCCCCAGCAGATATATATCAAATCTGGAAAACACAAACCAACCCCAACAACAGATAGTAGGGTTTTTAGAAAAGCAGCACACATTATTTAATTACAGAAGATGATTTATTCATAAGCATTAGGAATATGAAATAAATTCAATTTGTGAAGATTGGTTTCTTACTCTATGCAATAAGATATAAGGTTAAGTGGCTTATCCTCAGTGACTTGACCTTTCTCTTTATTTTCATTACCTTAATGATTTGATTTCATTAAAGAAACATTAAACAAGGCAATTTTACGGTGAATAACTCAGGCCTGGCACTTCAGAATTCATCTCTTGGGCTCTTAGTCGCAAACAGATTAAAGTGTATATACATCAGTAATTTTTACAGAATTTAAAATTTTCATTCAGAAATTTTTGTTCTTAAAGCTTTGCTTCACGTCAAAGCCACTGTGCTTTAAAAATTTTGGAATTTTATCAATAATATTTTTGTAGTGGCAAAAGGTAAAAGTGTTCAGGAAAATCTGATTTATTATTTATATATTGCATCAATCACTAAAAGCAAGAAGATACATAACAGGTGATCTTTGTCCTTTAATGCTATAGGACAAATGATGTATTAGGAGAGCAGGTGGTACTACAGTCTGTTTTTATTTTAAAGTGATTTCCTACCCAATAACTTATTTGAGTACAGCTCCTAAACAAATTTATTTAACCCTGGGTAAACCCTGTTCTAAAGTTTATAATACCTACTTTGATTCATTTTTTTTCTCCAAACATTTCCATTAAAAAATTTAAATAGTAAAAGAATCAATCTGGTTGGAATATAGGAATAAAATATATAGCCCTTAACATTTTGAGTTACTTGTGTTCTATTATTTCCCAGGTCTGCACTGATATAGAAATAGGTTCAGGGACCAGGACATCTGCAATTTGGCAGATGGTAACAGTAAGATGAAAATGCTGATGTAGGGTTTATAAAATAATGATGTTAATTTTTTTAAAAAACTGAAATTTTATTAAACTAACCTATATCTTTAATTTGAATTAGTGTCCTTAGTACCATCAAGTTTATGTATTGCATTTTCAAGTTGTGTTAATTTTAAGTCACTGCTATTTAAATTAACTTTTAAAATTAAAAAATGATTTCACTCTACAATTTTTTGTTTGTTTGTATTTTGGCACTTGGCCATACCTTCACTAAGAGTTTGCAAATGAGCTCTTTTTTAAAAAAAAATACCATTTTCTCTATGTGGAATAGAAAAATCATTATAAAGGATTCATTTATCTATTCTATTTTTCATCATTATAGCTAAGTTGTGAGTTGGGATTCTGTTATATTTAAGTTGAGGTAGACCTCTTTTAACACAGATTTAGGTATAAATAATTGTCTTTTTCTAAAATTTCTAATTCGTTAGACTATGACTTATAATTATGATAGGGTTCATATATTTAGGTATTAATAATTTATGTCAGCTCTACAGAAAAGTAGTTAGAAATAAGTGATGTGACATTGTCATGGGCTGAATTGTTTCCCCAAAATTAATATGTTGAAATATTAATTCCCAGTACCTCAGAATGTTACTTTATTTGAAGATAAGGTCTTTATAAAGGTAATTAAGTTAAAATGAGGTCATTAGGGTGGGCCCTAATGTTATTTGACTGATATCCTTACAAGAGAGAGGCAATTAGGACACACACGTGCACAGAGGGAAGACCATGTGAAGACACAGAGAAAAGACAGCCATCTACAAGCCAAGCAGAGATCTCAGAAGAAACCAACTCTTGATCTCAGAATTCTAGCCTCCAGAATTGTGAGAAAATAAATTTCTGTTGTTTAAGCCATAGGTACTTTGTTATGGCAGACCTAACAAACTAATAGAGACTTGTTTAAGACCAGAAAACAAATAAGAGTCACAATTAGAATTGGAACTTCCAAGGTTAAATAACATAATTTCCTTGTTTGTTGCTTTTACCTACATAACCATCCAATGAGAGTAAAAGAAGAATTTGAAACTCAGATTTATGTAAGAAGCATTGAGAAGGAATACAAACTTACTGAAAATTTATTGGGTAACCCAGTCAAAATACAGAAATAAATTGAAAGCTGAGGATGATGTAATAATATAAAATAATCACTAATATATATAGTCTTTATGTGTCAGGCACTGTTCTGAATATTTCACATTTATCAAGTCTTTTAATCATCACAAGTCTATGAGATCTAGGTATTATAATAATCTTCATTTTACAGATAAGGAAACTGAAGCCAAAAAGGTTAAATTACTTGCCAAGGTCATACAAATAGTAAGGGGCAGACAGGATTTTGACCCAAATAATCTAGTTCTAGGGACTATGCTCTTAACTGGTATGAAATATTGCAATAATCTGGAATAAGCTTTCAGTGCCTTAAGTTTCTGTTGGCCTCTCTTGTAGTATTCTCTGGGAGCTACAGTAAGTGCTGTGACAGACATAAGGGAATGGCAAAGGAGGGCACCTAAACTGTGTGTATGTGCCCTTCAATCACAGAAGACTTAGCAGACCTGTGTCTCCAAGGGGGGTGTTGGGGGAAGGTGCAAGTAACAGTATCCTGTGGCACTGGGAGCTTGGGGAAGATTTTATTTAGGGGTAACAGTCACATGTACTTCTCAGTGTGGACGGTGGGTTCCAGGAGGTCACGTTAGAGGCAGGAAGATGAATTAGAAAGTTATTAAAGTGGCCTGAACTAGTGATTGAGTCACCAAAATTAGAAGCAACGGTAGTAGTGAGAGTTGCTGAAGATTGCTTTCAAGCTGGCCAGAGAATACCACCGAATTAATCGTTCCTAGTCCCACCATAGGATGTACAAAACCAAGAGTGAACCCTAATGCATACTGTGGACTTTGGGTGATGATGATAGGACAATGTTTGTTCACTGATTGTAACAAGTGTACCACTTCGGTGCCAGATGTTGATAGTGGGGAAGACTGTGCATATGTTGGGGCAGGAGGTGTGTGGGAACTCTCTGTATCATTTGCTCAATTGCGCTGTGAACCTATAACTGCTCTAAAGATGCAAAGAATGTATATTCACTGACTTACTGTTTCTTCATTGATAGATTCATTCAGTAGTTCCACAGACGTTTACGGACTGCCTACTATTTGCCAGGGACTGTTTTAATGCTTGGGGATACAGCAGTGAGTAAAACTTGTCCAATCCCTGACTGCATGGAGATATGTGGAGCACAGACGATAGCAGATACGTATATAACATAAGGTAGTGAGAAGTGTTAGGAAGAAAAATTAAGTATCTCAAATATGATATGGGTGGTGAGGGGTCTTTTTGGATAGGTTTTCGAGGAAGGCCTCTCTGAGGAGGTGAACTTTGACAGACCCTGGAGAGAAGTACAAGGGGTTGAGCCCTGCAGAGATCTGGGGTTAGAGAAATTCACCCAGAAGGAGCAGCCAGAGAAAAGGCCCTGAGGCTAAGACAGGTTTGGGACCTGTGAGGAACAGTAAGACGCTTGTGAGGCTGGGGCTCAGTGAGTCATGGGAGAGCATGAGAGAGGAAATCAGAGAGTTAGTCCGATCCCAGATCACAGAGAGCCTAGTCAGCAGGGATGAAGACATCAGTTTTATTTTGATTGTGATAGAAAGCTATTAGAGGCTTATAAGCTAGGGAAAGAAATGAGTGACCTAATTTAGACAATGGGGTAAGAGTAAAAGCAGGATGGCTTTTAGATCCTGATGGCTTGGAATAAACTGAAATTGATGGGAAGTGAGTTGAGCCCAAGATATACTTATAAGGCATAGCCAAAGGGATTGGCTGAATTGGACACGGGTTGAGATTTAGAATCAAGGATGATACTGAGGGTTGGTTCAGATAGTTAGGTGAGTGGTGAGAAGGGGAGCATTGATAAAGTATGGGTGCAAAAATTAAGAGTTTGGTTTTAGTTTAGATTAAGATGCTTATTAGACATTCAAATGGAGATTTTGAGGAGGCAGTTGAATGTGTGTAATTCAGTGAGGTCAGGCCTAGAGACAGAGTTGATAGTCATATTTGCATACATCAGCTAAGCAGTGTGTGTGTGTGTGTGTGTGTGTGTGTGTGTGTGTGGAGAGCTAAGGTCTGAACCCTGGGTTTCTCCAACATTTAGAGGGGGAGGGTCCAACAAAAGAGTGAGGTAGGAGGTAATCCACGGTTATATATCCATATATATATATCCACGTATATGTAAGTGACACACACTACAAGTTGCCTCCGGAAAACAAGTTAAGTTGCAAATGTAATAGCAAAACCATTAAAATTACTAAAACAGGAGAACAGGATGTTCTAGATTTTTGTGTATTTATGAATTAATTCATACCTGAAAAGATGCCCTCAAAATCTCCTTTTCTCCCCTGTTCTATTACTATGAGGGGCTTATTGTTCTTTTCTTTTTTCTACCCTAAAGCTTTTGTTAATGGTTGCGCATCAGAATGACCTAGGGAGCTTTAGGAAAATACCAATAACTGGGCTCTACCCCAGACCAGTTAAATCAGAAATTCTGAGGCATCAACATTTTTTACATTTTTAACACTTCTCAGAGGTTCTAATATGCAACCAGGGTTGAGAATTGCTTGTCTCCATGTATATATCATTTTACATAGCTGTAATTATTATAATAAGTGCAATGATTTTTTATTCCTTTCACTTAGTATTATCTCATAAGTATTTCTTTTTTGCATAATAGTTATACTTTAAAATTTGCATAATATATTGACATACTATTATGTATTTATCCATTGTCCTATAGTTAAGATTTAGGTTTCACTTAATAGTTTGAGATCATATAAAACTCTACAATAACAGTTATTCACCTGTCATATTGTATTCTTAAACAAAACGTTAAAATACTCATTATATTCATATTGCTTTACAAACCTTTAAAATGATTTACAATCCCCTGGTGTATTGGGGGAATAAGATTTATCACAATCTCACCCATGTTGAGTATAAGTATTTTTTTCTTTAAATTGCTAGAGTAATGGACTGTATTAATGAAGATGTTTTTCCTTGCACGCTAGAAGTTAGTTAGAAACTAACTCAAGGTTCCTTAAAACAAAGAACAAATTATTTTCTTATAAGACTAAAAAGTTCAGAGGTTATTTGAACTTGGGCAGTGATGGATCCAGGGTCTCAAATAATGATACAGGATTCAATTTCTGTTTCTCTAGTAGTCAGCACTGCATGCTTCTTGATGGGCTTTATTCTTGGGCAGGGTAGTGTATCCTACTACTTTAGATTCTTTCATAACTCCAGCCTGTGATTGGGATTCATTCTGACTGGCTCAGTCTGAATTACTCATTGTGGCTATTGCTACTTGGATCTAGAATTTTCACATGCTTCCTCTGGATTCAGGTGTAAGGTTACCAAACCAGAAGGACATATATTCAGAATTGGAAGGGAGTGGTGCTCTATAGAGATGCCAGGCAAGGAAAAAACATATCTGCAGCATAGATTTAATGTGATGTTTAACTTTTCTTTTAACGTGTTCATGTTAGTGTTCTAACATTGTTTTAGTAAAATGTCTAGGATGTTGACGTAGCAATACATACCACATTATTTCAAAAAATGCATTTATGTAAAGAGAGTCTATAGAATATTTATGAAAAGAATAATAAGTGGTTTTAAGAATAAGAATTGTGGTTTTTAAGAATTTCTCTCTCTATATTCCTTTTCTTGACATCTGTAGGTCAGGGTTTGGCTCAAATGTTTATTTATGAAATTAGAAATGAAGAATGTCCTATTGCACATACAGTATTCTGTGTGAACATATTGTGCTCCCACAAATCAGGCCTCTGTTGAATTTTAGGAGGGGGTCTATGCAGCAGCTCCCAGAAATGTTTATTTTTAATCTGTTTGTGGTTTATTACAAAGCTAAACCATAACTTTAACTAGTTCACCACCATAATGTTAAAGTTTGCAGGCCAAACCACAGTCATACATCATTGAAATTGTTTTAATAATGTTGAAAAAATTATTAAACATCTATTCAAGGTGATGGAACATAACACTCAGGCCTAAAATATTCCTATCTGAAGAGAGGATGAGAAAGCAATCTAACAATTTCTCCCCAGAACCAGCTTATCATTTATATGGTACAAGGAATGGGAGCAGATGCTCATATAGGACCTTATGCTCATTTCTGAAAGCAGCACTGATATATGAGAATCTAAAATGTGATAAAGTCAAGATTATATCAAATTTTATCTACAATAATGCTGAAACATTTGATTACATGGCAAAAATATTGTATACCAAGTTATATATTTGCTTCTTTCTTTTTGTTTTCATCTATTAAAATTAATGTGATCTCTAATAGCTGCATGTCACATTCCTATGATATATATTGTGCATTTTAATGTGCTATATTAACAAGAATACTGCCTAGGAAAAGGATTTTTTTAAATTAATTAATTTATTTGTTGGCTGAGTTGGGTCTTTGTTGCTGCACATGGGCTTTCTCTAGTTGCAGCAGGGGCTACTCTTTGTTGCTGTGCGCGGGCTTCTCATTGCAGTGGCTTCTCTTGTTGCGGAGAACGGGCTCTAGGTGTGCGGGCTTCAGCAGTTGTGGCTTGCGGGTTCTAGAGCACAGGCTCAGTAGTTGTGGTGCACGGGCTTAATTGCTCCGCAACATGTGGGATCTTCCCAGACCAGGAGTTGAACCCGTGTCCCCTGCATTGGCAGGCAGATTCTTAACCACTGTGCCAACAGGGAAGCCCAGAATTTTTTTTTTTTTATGTTTTTCTTTAGTGTTGACAAATTGAGGTCATGTGGCAAAAGAAGCAGTGGAAATATAGCAAGGTAGAAAACAGTTACAATTGTAACAATGTATAATATTTTGAGATGAATGTGTATTATTTTTATATAGGCTGAAAATAACTGATAAGATGTAACTGCTACAGATAAATATACAAAAAATAAAATATACAGATTGATATTTATTAAAAAATTGAGGTTCATAGTAATTTGGCTTTTAACTTTAACTCATTCAGTTTACTTGTAATTCATTATATATAAAAGTAATCCAAAGACTAAAAGGTATAAAAATAATATTGGTATTAATCTACCTAAGAATGAAGATATTCTTCACACTTAGAATTTTTTTTATGTTTTTGCAACTGTTGATTAGATACAAACTTCTCATTATATGTTAATGTCTAGATCTTCAGGTCTGTCAAATCACTCAGCCCTGTCACACACTCAGTCCTTGTAAATGTCCCGATAATGGACCTCGTATTTATAGATAATCTCTACATTTCTATGATTCTAATCTGGGTTCATTCTTGCAAGTTGACTTTTCCTTAATTTATTCTTAAAATAAAAGCTAACACTTATTGAGTATTTCTACATGCAACTGTTATTCTAAAAACGTTTCCTGGATGTTGGTACTAGTTTTTTTTAATGATATATAATTCCCAATTTTATTAATTAATTAATTTATTTTTGCTGTGTTGGGTCTTCGTTTCTGTGCGAGGGCTTTCTCTAGTTGTGGCAAGCGGGGGCCACTCTTCATCACAGTGTGCGGGCCTCTCACTATCGTGGCCTCTCTTGTTGCAGAGCACAGGCTCCAGACGCGCAGGCTCAGTAGTTGTGGCTCACAGGCCTAGTTGCCCCACGGCATGTGGGATCCTCCCAGACCAGGGCTCGAACCCATGTCCCCTGCATTAGCAGGCAGATTCTCAACCACTGCGCCACCAGGGAAGCCCCTTGGTACTATTTTTACAAATGAGGAAACTAAGTCAAGGAAGTTGTGTTATGCCTATGAATACATAGCTTGTAGATGAAAGCATCCTGGCTTGGGTGTGCAACACTGTATGACCTCTCATGAAGCCTTACTGCCTGGAGGGTAGAATGTCTCTCCTCTGAAAGAGCAAAAGTGTCCACAGGGTAGTTAAAGAGCTCTAAAAGATAGCTGAGGCTTTTCTGTAGGGTGTAGGACACCCATCAATGAACTTTGGAGAAGATGCCAGGAACCAGTTAAGGTTTAGCTAAATTTTCCCATAAAACATGACTTGCCTTAGGAATTCATCAAGGACTGTATCTTTCAAGAAGCTAATATTTAAACTAATTGGCTCAATGGAACTTAGTAGAATCTTACAAAAGACTTCAAAAATTTCTCCTAGCATGGTTCTCACTGTGTTGAAGAATCACACAGATGTTATCATATTAAAGACTGAGTCTCTCTCTCTCTCTCTTCCTTTTTTTTGGGGGGGGGGGAATTTAAATGACTATGACAGTCAAAGGTCCGTTGGAATTCTTTTTTATTATAACAAAGTTGATTTTCAAAATTAAAACTAAAAAGTCCATGGACTAGAATGTTAGTGCTCCAAAACAGTAATATTTTGGAAAGAATGGAATTGGATAACAATCACAGCATTAACCACCTACCATGACAGCTCTAAAATATTCAGTCCTAAAACACATTTTTGCTCTTACTAATTATTGAGATTCACAAAAAAGCTTTTGTTTTTGTTGGTTATCTATTAATACTCATCATACTAGAAACCTAGAAAATTTTAAGAAATATTCAATGTATTAAAAAATAGCAAGTCATTTCATACTAACATCTATGTTTTAATGAAAAAAATAACTATTTTCTAAAACAAAATAATTAGTGAGAAGAATGACACCATTTCATATTTTCGCACATCTCCTTAATATCTGGATTAATGAAAGATATTTGGATTCTCGTATTTGTTGCTAGATTCAATATGTTTTGATTATGTTGTTTTGATTGAAATTTAAGAAGAAAATTTGGCCTTACCTAGATATGTAGATATGTATTTGGAAATAGCTTTTTCTTTTTCTTTTCTTTTTATATACTTGTAGATATTCTTATTTGATATTACACTCAAACTTTTCAAGTAGTAGTTTCTTAAAATTTGGTTGCAATGTGGATCCAAAACTGTATCAATGAACTTCTTGTTTCTATTATATTACAATCGATTGGCAATCTTGCATTTTGAATGAATTCTATAACATGCATTGGTTATTTGGAAAATACTGATTCATTAATATTGCAAAATGTTAATTTTGCAAACGTTAATACATTTCATTATACAATATCAAAAAATTACATTAGTATTTTTAAAAATATTTATTTATTTGCTTGCATTGGGTCTTTTTTTTTTAACTTTTTTTTTTTTTTTTTTTTGCGGTTCGCGGGCCTCTCACTGTTGTGGCCTCTCCCGTTGCGGAGCACAGGCTCCAGACGTGCAGGCTCAGCGGCCATGGCTCATGGGGCCAGCCGCTCCGCAGCATGTGAGATCTTCCCAGACCGGGGCACGAACCCGTGTCCCCTGCATCGGCAGGTGGAGTCTCAACCACTGCACCACCAGGGAAGCCCTGCACTGGGTCTTAGTTGTGGCAGGCGGGCTCCTTAGTTGCGGCTCGCCAGCTCCTTAGTTGCAGCACATGGGCTCCTTAGTTGTGGCATGTGAACTCTTAGTTGCGGCATGCATGTGCGATCTAGTTTCCTGACCAGGGGTCGAACCCGGGCCCCGTGCATTGGGAGTGCGTAGCATTTCCAATCTCATCCAAAATGTCTTTAACTATCAGGAAACTGATAAGCTCAGAGTGGAGGATACAAGTTTTCCTAAATTCTAGCTTTTGCTTGAAACTTTGAATTTATCATCATTGGTGACACATACTGCTAGTTGTTTTCGTGAAGTGACAATAAAGTGACCAACTTGCTCCGCTTTGCCAGGACTTTTGCCATTTTAGCAATGAAAATACCTGTGTCCCCAGAACCCTTTAATCCCAGGCAAACAAGGATGGTTGGTCACCCTAAGTTACAGGCTTATGTTTTTTAGAAAATATTTCTAAATGCCTAAGTCTGAATAACCATAGTATGTCAATCATTCTTTCAAGTAAAATGGTGCTATATTAACAAGGCTAGCTTAATTCATCACCCAAACAATCACACAAGAGCTTTTCCTGGAGAAAACCATTTGTATTTCTGTATGCAGAAGTGCTTTATGCTTATTTCAATTTTTGTCACACAGAATACTTTTTAAGTTATTCCTAAGTGTGATATTCTATTTTTAATTTTTTTTAAGTGTAAGTGCCTAGTGGTGTGTAATACAATGACTACTAGTAAGTACAGTTTGGTATCATTGCTTTGATTTATGCTAAGGCACTAGCACAAATTTTTTCCTGACATTTCTTTTGCATTGTAGGTTTAAATGTTGGCATAGTGAAAAGGCAAATAATTTTTTAGTATTATTGTAAAAATAGTTTTGGCTTCATGGAGGCCCTGAAAAGGTCTCAGAGATCTCCGGGGGTTTGCAGCTCTCACTTTGAGAACCACTCATCTCACAGAATATTGTTTATAGTGTACACATCACATATTTTATATTAATTGTTTAAGTAAACATTACAGCAGTGGCTACTACTCTGCCTTTCACTCATTGTCATAGAGGTTAATATCTACAGTCAAAACCATATGTACCTCTGGAAAAAGTACTTCAAATAACAGTGTCTGCTTATGTATCAGAAGTGTTTTCTCGATATGTAGAAGGGAAAATTTTAAAAATTACTCATTAACTGTATGATCTTGAGTATCACTCTCTGGCTAGTTTCCTAGATAGTAAATGATACAGGTGGCTTAAATTATTATTTATTTATTTATTTATTTATTTATTTATTTATTTATTTGCAGTACGCAGGCCTCTCACTGTTGTGGCCTCTCCCATTGCGGAGCACAGGCTCTGGACACGCAGGCTCAGCGGCCATGGCTCACGGGCCCAACCGCTCCGTGGGATGTGGGATCTTCCCGGACCGGGGCACGAACCTGTGTCCCCTGCATCAGCAGGCAGACTCCCAACCACTGCGCCACCAGGGAAGCCCGGCTTAAATTATTGATTGACGATCAGGGAAATACTCCCTCCCTAGAGGTTGTAGATATATGTAACATGGGGTTTTGTTTTATTGAATTTGTTGTTGCAGTTAGGAAGGGGGTTCACTGGCATTCAGTACCCCAGGGTCAGGGTTGCTAAATTACTTCGCAGCCAATAAGTCCTACCCCAAATGCCAATAACAATAGCACCACTTTCAAGAAATACTGTAGCTTTCTATAGTCAGAGAGCAAATGCTTTGTTCCTCCAATAGGAGTATATTTCAAGGAACAGGAAGTTCTGTGTCAAAGGAGAAGGAAAAATGTTGCTGGAGGGATGTGTGCTAAAGTGAGAGAACGGAGTTAATCTGTTCATGTTGGTAAAATAGTTAAGGATGGAGGGAGAAGAGACTGATGGGTATATGAGAGCTCCAGGTCTTCCTTATCACCTACCTTCTCTATTTCTTACCTCCAACTCTGGTTAGTTCTGGTTAGTATCATTACAACAAAGTAAATTAAAAGTGTGTTATTGGGCTTCCCTGGTGGCGCAGTGGTTGGGAGTCCGCCTGCCAATGCAGGGAACACGGGTTCGTGCCCTGGTCCGGGAGGATCCCACGTGCTGCGGAGCGGCTGGGCCCGTGAGCCATGGCCGCTGGGCCTGCGTGTCCGGAGCCTGTGCTCCGCAGTGGGAGAGGACACAACAGTGAGAGGCCCGCGTACCGCAATAACAAACAAACAAAAAAAAGTGTTTTACTTATAACATATACTGCATATTCCAAAAGATATTTTACTGTATTTCTTTGTCATGCAATAGGATGCATTGTGAACAAAAGTTCTGAAACAAAAATAAAATTCTTGCTTTTTCATACTACCTACATAAAAAAGTGGAATAAAACTGATAGCTTCAGTGTTTTCAGATTCATCGAATTTTTAGCTACCTAATCCCTGTTGTTTTAAAATAGGAAACTTACACTCCAAAGAAGGAATAGATTTAGTCAGAATCACATACTTAGTGGCCAAGTGAAACTGCTTTCCAGTATTAGAGATAATTTAACAGATTATGGCTGGACCAGGTATTTGGAATTTTTTTTATTTTAAAATTTGACTCAATACTTTTTAAATATAAAGAGCAAGTTTTTAAGTTTCAGTGTCTTACAAAAGCTTAGCTTCTTAAGCTACAGTGACTATCAGAAGGAATTGTTAATAAAACAAGAGGTGTTGATAATATTTTATGCACTTTTACAGAGAACATTCTCAATTTTTCATGTGCTTTTTTTTTTATGAATTAGCTGGGAATTTTGACTTGTGTGTCTTTTCTGCTCCAATATTTTGTCTAAGTCTCCTAAGACATTTTCTACCCGTAGGCAGAGAAAGGCCAATATTAATTATCCATTTGTTTTCTATTTCTTTTGTTGCCTTGGTAAAATAAGTGATTGAGGAAGAAGGAGTTTTAAACAAAAATCTTTTACTTAATAAATTATCTGTTGTAGTTATATAGTATTTGGTACTTCACCTCAAGCCCCTCCTACTTCCCTTTTTAGTAGCTGTAAGAAATTGAAAGATTCAGTTTGTCTTTGAAATCAGAACAAGTAGATTATAATTCTAGCTCTGCTACCATCAGCTGGGTGACGTGGGCAAGTTTCTTTAGGTCTCTGGGACTCAGTTTCTCCATTTGAAAAATAAGGAATGACAGGTACAGTTATTGTGAAGATTAAATTATATGCAGCTTGTAAATTATAATGCTTAATGCCTGACAGAAAGTTGGTACTTAATAAAAAGGGTTCTCCTTTCTTTAGTTCTTTCTTAAAAAATAAAACTAGTAAACAAATGTTTTATACCTATAGTTTAGATTAATTATGGATATATACTTAGTTTAGATTAATTTCACTTTGCTTTACCCTAGTTTTGATTCAGGATTCAGTTCCTTTTGAAGTCTTGTTTTAAACTTTTTTTTTTTTTTTTTTTTTTTGCGGTTCACGGGCCTCTCACTGTTGTGGCCTCTCCCGTTGCGAAGCACAGGCTACGGACACGCAGGCTCAGCGGCCATGGCTCACGGGCCCAGCCACTCCGCGGCATGTGGGATCTTCCCAGACCGGGGCACGAACCCGTGTCCCCTGCATCGGCAGGCGGACGCTCAACCACTGCACCACCAGGGAAGCCCTTGTTTTAAATTTTGATATTGCTTTCGTGGATTTGAAATTTGGGTCCAGGTTACAATTATTCATGTTGTTTCTCTTCTGCTGTGGAAAAGCTGTGGATAAAGATTATTTTATAAAGAAGAGATGGGCCCGAGGGATTAAGGAGGCTCCATAACTATCCAGGACTTAACACAGCATCTGATGTATAGCAGGCTCTTAATAAATACTAGTTGAATAATGAAGGTATTCCATCTCTTCTGTTCAGTGCATGGGCATATCTGGGTGTGCTGGTGGGCAAGTGAAAGCCTCTTTTTAGGGTTTGGTTCAGCATTGGATATTTTTTAATTGATGTATTTTTATCTGATTGTAAAAATTAAAAACACTGTATAACCATTGGAAAACACAACTGAAAGCAAACAAGAAATGTTTTAAAAACACAGTCATAGTTCTCAGTGTTATAACTATAACTACTTTAACACAGATGTATTCTTTAAACAAAAATAGGACCTGAAATTTAATGTCACATTTCTACCTGACTACTTTTAGGACAAATATTTGTGAGCTGGCTACATTAAATCCATACTTTGAAAATCAGTCTCTGGCATTATTGAGGCAAAATGAAGTTTAATAGAAAATTCAGAATGAAATTTTGGGCAATTTTAAGGCATGTATAATTCCTAAGAATTCAAAGTTTTTAAAGGCTTTATGTTAAATAGTAACATTTAACAGCATTTTATTTATAATTCCTTCAAATCTATACTAATACTATTTACTGAACTATTTTATTAATGAATTATTAAGTTCCCTAATACTTCAATCCTATTCATATTGAGAACTGGATTCAATTTTCAATCATTTCTACGCTTATGTTGAAGTCTCGATTTTCTCCTCCACAGGAAGGAAACAGAATGTAATAGAAAGGAGCTGCATGCCTTCATTTGTTTGACTCCTAGCTTTTAACACAAAATTGCTGTCTACACAAGTGGTGTCAACCCCTCCTTTCACTGGCGTGTAAAAGTGAAGAGAGGCAGGGCCACAATCAGCCAATGTGGTTATTAACTCCAGGCATCTCACGTCAAAGGTGACTGAGATTCACCAACTGTCCCAGGGACGTGTGAAAACTTTGCTCTGAGGAACTCTGTGGCCAATAATAGGTTGGACTTGAGAACTTTGCTTTGAAAGTTTATGAAGATTTCCCAGGGCCGTAAGAATATGAGCTGTGAATCTAGTCCCCTCAGCTAGCATTTGTAAGCATAATTTTAAATGCTACTGGCAAATTTTAAATATCACGTATAGTTTCTCTAATAATAGTAGATTATAGGAAAGGAAATCTTGCCTTTGACTTTTAAAAAATTAAATAGTTACCTCCAAAACTCTAGGTTTGTTTCTACCTTGGTAACAGGTTTGCTGGGCTGGATCAGCTAAAAGCTTGTACATCTTCACATACTGAACTCCAGAATAGCTTAAATGCTTTTTGGTATTAAGTGCCTATAGATACACAAGATTCAGAGAAGACATAAAAGTCAAATTATCCCTTATTGCACCAGTTTTGTAATTTAAAGTTTGCTTGGAAGGTCTCTAAAATTTTTCATGCAATTGGTAGTTCAGCCTATTTTAAGAAACGCCAGGTACGTAACTCTGTGTACTAGGCTTAACATTAAAATTTCATTGTTTTCCAATGCCAATACTTATCATTATCTTTATAATTAAATCCAGTTTTCATTTATCATCCAGATCAGGCAATCAAACCAGGCAACTTTATCCTTCTCTTCACTTCCCTTTAAAAGAGTATTTGGTAGCCAAGACATGGAAACAACCTAAATGTCCATTGACAGATGAATGGATAAAGAAGAGGTGGTACATATATACAATGGAATACTACTCAGCCATAGAAAAGAATGAAATAATGTCATCTGCAGCAACATGGATGGACTTAGAGATTATCATACTAAGGAAAGCAAGTCAGACAAACACAAATACTGTATGATATCACTTATATGTAGAATCTAAAATATGACACATATAGAGAATATTGACCCTTGTAATAGTATTTTTTTTGAATTTAATTTTATTTATTTGCTTATTTATACAGCAGGTTGTAATAGTATTTTTAAATGATCATTCTTTAGTTTTCTTTTACAATTAAAGATTCAAACCCAGAATGAGAATTCTGCCCTTGTTTTTCAGCTCATCTACTTTGCACTTATCCTGCTGGTAATAACAACCTTCCCAAAGGAACCCCAGGCCATTATTGCTCTCCCCTGTTCCTGTCAGTATCTGATTCAGGAAGCTTCCTTGAAAAATGTGGAAGAATGGGGTTTTCTACTTTATTATCACCACTGCCAAATATGTTACACGTGGATTGACGAAAATCTGAATGCAGTTAAAATAGCAGTCCATCTATAAAGAATACAGTTTAGGCCTTCAGGATGTAGAATTTGCAGTTGTGCAGACCTCCGTTACAAACATCAATGATAATT